>NC_140934.1:76604966-76932466 GCF_014529385.1 Adiantum capillus-veneris | reverse complement strand
TCAGGGAAGGATGTATGAGGCAAGCCGATCAACCTTGAATCAGGCAGAAAGGGCCATGGGGGAGACCCCTGATGAAGATTTGAATGATGACTATGAAGATAAAGCGGAGGAGAGCAACAACGACATGAACACTACAGAGACCCAGTATGGACCCTTGCTACCTGTAGATACGGTTGTTCCGGTAATGTCTATTCAAGTATGGCAAAATATGTTCAGTTTCTAACTACTTATATGTACTTGTCAACTTTTACAGAGGTTGATTATCTTGGACGTCAATGGATTGCTGCTGATGCGGGTGCCTCTTGGTGACAGAGGACTCTTTGAGGATTTGCAAACGTTTCGGATGGAAACTTGTCGAGTCGTGGTTCGTCCAGGAACCAAGGAGTTTATTGAGTTTCTTCTTCCGCGCTTCAGAGTTGGCATATGGTCTTCAATGCAAAGGCAAAACTTATCGCCACTAGTTGCAATAGTTTGCAGTGTATGCCAAGCTCACACGTCAGATTTTGCCTTTTTGTATGATCAAAGAAAATGCGTTACCGTTGAGGGCCACTACCACCCTAAAAAACCAAGATTACCTCTTTTGTACAAACCGTTTAGCCAAATCGGTGTACCCTTTGATGCAACTAATACACTACTAATTGATGATACTCTCGAAAAGGGAGAACTAAATCCGCCGGGAACAACTATCTCACCACCTTCTTTCGAGGGACATTCCTTCGATTTTTACCTTGAAGACATTCTGATTCCATACTTACAGAAATTGTATCTCAGTCCATTGTTCACGGACGAGTTTGTACTTTCTAATGAATTAAGATGATTCTTCTATCTGTCTTTGTCTTGTCTAACATATATATATATATATATATATATATATATATATATATATATATATATATATATATATATATAGACACACAGAGAGAGAGAGAGAGAGAGAGATTTGACGTGGTAAAGAAATGTATTTCAAGCACACTTTTTCACAGGGCACAATTGAAAAATGAGATCAATAAACTTCATGTCTTGAAAGTCATTTGTATACACTTGGGTTTACAAGAATATCTGTTACATTGACACTACTTCAACCCGACCATCCAACTCTTTGCACAAAATATCTTTTTCTCTTCGCCGCATCACCTTACGGCCAGCTAAGAAAAAGGAAAAATCTGATAGTTCCTTGTCCATTGACTCTTCAATGATGTCATTTCGCAAATGCTGAAGACTGCATAGCTCCCTTATTGTAACCACCAATAGTAGGCCATTCTCTTTATCAATCACTTCCACATCCACAGTAGGATTATCTTCCAAACCTGCAGAAACTTGGTCCATAGGAATGTACTTACCGTTTAGCATTTGTGATCGCATATACCAAAATGAGAGTAATAGTGATTGGCTTGCAATCATGTACTTGACAACTAGAGTACCAAGCGCGACCTCGCACCGTAAACCAATCTCTTCCTTTGCATACCATCCTTTGTCAAGAAGTTTGTCACAGGATGACTGCTGAAATGACTTGCACATGAACATAGTTTTTGTAACTCTGATGTTGTAGCTATGAAACAGCTCTATGAAGAGTGCAACAGGACAAAAGTTTGCAATTCGAACCAGTTTGGTAGGAATAGAGCTACGTAGAGACCTTTGTATATCCTTGTAGAGCTTACTTCGCATTGCCTCCACCATTGTTTCCTCGGGAACTGGCCAGTCCACAGTGTTCCAATCGGTCGGTAGAGGCAGTTTCATCAACATGCCATTCTTATTGCCTGAGCTGAGTTGGTAAAAGTGGTCATAAAAAAAGATTCCCTCATCAGCCAATCTTTTGCTGCTCCTCTCTGAGTACTGTAGAGAACCAATATGGGCATGTACAACATGGAAGAGGCCTATTATGCACTCCACAGGCTCCCATTGCTCATAAGAAGAGGGATAAACATCTGCAATATATATAAAAAGAGTTAAACTAAGAGTATCAATAAGTACAAATGACAAATCTAATGTAATTGAGTTGTGAAGAGTAGAGACATTACTCATAACAAGCGGGAGAAACATTGCAAAATATATAAGAAAAGTTATAATGAGACTATCAGTAAGTTCACATGTCAAGAGTACTTACAATTGCAACGTGGTTGATGTATATTTGATACATTTCCACCGTTTGCTATCACCTCTGGATGGGTAAACACATGCTGAACAAGAACTTCCTTTACAGATCTTTTGCCGATCTCAACTTTGAAATCCAACACCCTGGCCTTCCATGCTGAGCGGTAAACGTTGATACCACTAGACCTCTTGGGTCTTCTTGGTTGCATGAGGACCCATGAACCTTTGTTTATCTTTTGTCCAACCCATTGGTTGTCTGCACTTATTGAAGCTGGTATTGTAATTGAGGATATGCTACTACTTGGCCTTCTAGGCAAAGTGCCGTTGTTGTTTGTTGGTGTGAGAGACAGTAAACACCTTGAGGCTCTTGGGCGAGAAGACGTGGATGCCATAACTCTCAGAGAAAAGCTTTAGTGGAGGGAGATTCACTTTGAAAGCATTCTAATGGAGGGAAAGTGTTTTAAAATTCCAATATCTTGTGCGGGCTTAATGGTCACCCTCCAGTACGTTAATGACCATGAGAGAATATCAGAAGTGGGACCACACGCAAGCACCTAAAAGCTCGATAAAAGTAAGGAAATTACTATGCTACAATCCTAGTTTCGTGAAAGTTTTATGCTATTTTCCTATTTTTTGAGTCTTTCCAGGTACTTTTTTACGTAACGTAGCCTTCATGCTCATTGGACGCGCTCTATTTTTCTCTCTCTTCATATGGCCCTCCAAATGACCTCCAAAATTTCCTAATGTCCTCTCTCCCACTCACTTTGCTCAATGGTAGTGCACCATGTACTCTATATACCGTGTCCTTTTGTCCGCAGGCTTTTCATATGGGATGAAAATCACGCCACATGGCAGGTCCTCTTCCCTTGGCCCTCAAGGCTCTCCAAAAAATCCCATGTCAACCTAAAAAAACTCTTTTTGTGGTCACTTTTTATATGTAGAAACTCATGGCTCACATGCCCAATGATCGAGCTGCCAAAACCCATTGAAAACATGCATTCTGAGCTTCAACTCCACCTACTTGTTTTGCATTTCAACTATCTAATCATAGCCATTGCAAACCGTCTCGACGGTTAGGCGCAGGACAATCGCCCATTTTTTGTCGTTCACCTAATGGCAAAAGATTGGCGATTGTCCAGTGCCTAGCCACCTGATGAGACAACAACGGATTGAAATGAAACTTTGTAAGAGTGGGAGAAGTACTCTACTCCCCGCCCTTGCAAAGTTTCATGGCCATCGCAAGCCATCTTGACGGCCATGGACAACACAAACACTATTTTTTGGTCATTGGGCCAGCTGCTCCTGTAGCATTTCAATTTCATCCTCTTTTTGCTTTTGAATGGCCTTATGCCAACCTGTCATGATTTTCCTATCATATTGTTCTTGAGCTAGGGCTGCCTTGAGATCCTTCAACTCTTGTATCTCTGAGGCTGGCGTTGCTGAAGTAGAAGCAAGGACTTGGGTGTCTTGCATTGCTAGGAGTTGTGTAAGTGTTTTGTTGACAACTCCATAGGATTCCCTTAGTTTCACATTCTTTTGTCTTTCTTTTTAGAGCTCTTCTTCTAGGCGTTGTTGCTCAACCTATAAATTTGTGTTAGCCTTATTAAAGGCTTGAGATTCTTGGTAGAAATGAGCAGCATTTTCTTGCTCCCATTGTAGTTCAGCTCGAAGCTCTCGTTGGATACCTTGTAAATCTTCAATCTTTTGTTGTAGCTCTTGATTGACCTTAAGTGCTATAGCTACTTCTCCCTTGGTATCTTCCAGCTCCATCTCTCGTAGGTTGTGGAGTGCTCTTTGACATTGAAACTGTACCTTATGGCTTGTGAGAGGGGCGACCTTGGCTTTGCTTGTGTCCTTTGAGGTTGGATAGAGGTGTCAGCTTTTGCTTTTTCTTTGGCCACCGCATCCCTGTCCTTATCACTTTTCCCTTGAGGTGCCAGTGAAACCTGCTCTGTCTCTTTGCCTTTTTCTTTATCAGCCACTTGATTCATGGGTGGTGTTAGCAACACTTGCTCCGCTATTTTCCTTGGCACCTCTGTTGTCTGCTCAACTTTCTCTCAATCGACTTCCTGGTCAGTTGATTCTTGAGGGGGGGTGGTTGGTCCATTTGATGCTGATGGGACACTTTTGGTATGGATTTCCAAAGGATCCACACCACCCTTCGCTTCTATCATTTCTTTTTTGGTGTGGTCCTATCATCCTTCTTGGATGTGGTAGATTCATCGGATTATTCGGGATCATCACCACGTTGTCACTTGGACTCCTACTGTGCCCTTTGCTCCGCTTTACGCATGAGCTCTTCTCTAATTCTTTGCCGCATTTCACCGGCAGCTTCCAAACCTGATTTAGCCACTTGTCTTTTGTATTGCTTGATCTGTTCTAATCTTTTAGCTTTTTTTTGCTCTAGTGGCTTATCTTTATCATATTCTCCCTCGTCATTTGCATCAACTCCCAATTCCCTCTTTTCTTACGCTCTTTTTTTGCGAAGCTCCTCTCTTTGTGCTTGAGCTTCTTCCATGGACCTTCATGCTTGAGAGATCCGGATTTGGTCTCTATGTTCACATGAGCATCTCTTTAGACTACCCCGGCATAGTGTATATTCTTCTTTTTCCTCCTCCTCCTCTTCCTTTTCCTATTCCTTGTCATCCAATGACTTGTATTTGGACGGGGTATCCTTGCTCAACTTTACATCAGATTTTGTCTCTTCGCTATCAGACTTCTTTCTCTTCGAGCTCGTGACCCAGTTGCTTTCTTCTTCAAAGGTTGTACAGTAGAGGGTCTTGCTACTAGTTTAAACGTGCATTTGGATTTATAGATCAACTCTAATTCCGTCTCTGCAGGTGGTAGCTCATCAATCATGCTTAATTATTGATAGGAAATCCTTGTCAACATTGGTCTATCGTTCATGTAAATCTTTTCCAATCACTATTCTTTAGATTTTCCTCCACCATGTTTTTTAGAATATATGTGCCAAGATCACACTTTATGGTCCTTTGGTATGATAGCCCTATTGCCATCACCACCACAATGTGGAGATTTGGTTTGGTATACCCTGATGTTTTCTGGACCTTCAAGTGTTGTGCGATGAGTCAGAGTGGAAGTTCTATCTTCAAGTACACCAGGTCCTTATAAGTGAATTTGTGTCCTTTTTGGACGTTGATTGTGAGCTGCAAGACTGCTACATATTGTAATCAATCTTTCTCTTTTTCTGATAATCAAAAATCGATTCCGATTAGTGCATTGTGTTCCGTGTCTCTTGATCTTTAATCCAAGTGTAACCGTTTTCAATTTTGTTGTGGTTCACGACAATCTGTTTGTGAGCTAAATGCATGGTTTACCTTTCTCCTGATAGCAAAAAACGCAAAGTAGACACAAAATCTTACTTTTGGTTTGCCAAAAGTGGTTCAACTCCAAAAAGATTTGGGGAAGAGTGTCACCATAACCAAGACTATACGCTGACCAAATCTCATGTCAAAATGAGGTCAAACATGGATCGCGATCCATATACCTCATCAGGATTTTGAGCTGAAATTTGACAAGTGGATAACCGGTAAATTTTGAAAAACATTTCCCAAAAGAACCATTGGCAAAAAGTTACAAGAGAGGTAGAAAACACCAAAAAACAGCTCATAGCTTAAAACCGTCAAAACAGAATTTAAATTTCAATTTTGACTGACAAAAACTAGTTCAATTCCAAAACCTTTGATACCCTCACATCTAGTAAAAATGATGATCCTAATGGTATCAAGAAAAGGCAAGCTGGCTTCCCAACATGGATCGCGATCCATGTACCTTTCATGAAAGTTTGAACAAAAATTGGACCATTGAGGAGCTTAAACCATTTTGAACAAAAAGTCCCAAAGCAAGGAAGTGAAAAGAAATCCAAAAAGAGGTCAAAAAGGGCAAAATCATTTCAGATTAAAAAAACACATGGAAGGGCTAGGGTTTGACTTTTGACCACCCTAAATAGACCCTGACTTTGCAAAAAGTATAGAGCTAAGATATTTAGACCAAGGGCTAGGAGAGGGATCAAAATTACCCCATTTAGTCGCTGAGGTACATGGATCGCGATCCATGTTCCTCTGAGACATACTGAGACGATAACTTTACCACAGCTAGAGATAGTCTCCAGGACCCTAGTGGTCTTTTCAAAATTGAAATTGGACTTAAGTTGTGGATGTTATAAGCAAAATTGTGAAGTTATTGAAAGTGTTGGATAAAATTTTATCGATTGCAAGCTTGGACTAACAAGAGCGGCTGTAAATTCATAGCCATCAAGCAATTTTTACAGGGTGTAGGAGCTACAAAGTGCGGCCCAACAAGTAAGTCGAACCGGAGAGAATACAAGGCGGCCAATGAGGTAAGGTTGGGGTTTTGTAAAATCAATTCTTCATGTATTTGCGATCGGGAAGATTGTATCAGAATAGGAATCCAAACCTAAGAGACCATGTGAGCAACATTTCAATTGAAGAGAGTGTGAATCAAAATCCATTGCATCCGCTAGAAGTCATTCGAGAGGAAATTTTGTCGGATACTTCATCATAAAGATTATACACCATAATGGCTGAGGGATTCAACAAGGTAAGCTAACTTCCACGAGGGCAAGTCCTTCTCGACCCACATCAGACGTCAAGCTATTGTATCTAAAATTTCAATTCGAGAATGAGGTTAAGGCTAAAATCTATAAGGATGGAATGGACCACTACTGTGTTAAGTTGGAAAACAAACCAAACGAGTTCAATGACCTTGTAGATGTGGACTATAATGGAAACAAATACTTTGACCGGGAATGAATGATGTATTTAGTTGTGCATAACCTTTTTATTGTGGACAAATAGGGGTTGAACAAAGTAGATGAGGAGTTAGTGGATGATCCACCCAAGTTGGACAAGCAAAACGATGTGCTTAGGCGCACTAACAAGAAGAAGCGGCTTAATATAGACAACATTTACGTGGGGCTATATAAAATTAATAATGGAGAACAAACACCCTATCACAGATGTGATGAACCCCACATCGAGAAGCTGCGCCGACCACAAGAGACTATATGTTTTTGCATACACACATGGGAGAAATATCCAAGTGGTCATGATGGATAAGCATGGCCGTAAATACTCTCCTATAGACCGTAAGGAGTTAGAGTGATATACATACTTTGGTGGACCACTCCATCAATAGCATATAACCACCAAGCAAGTTAGACACACGACCACTCAAACGAGATCAAAAATTGGTTATGCGAGTCTAGTAAGAACGAGAGTGGAAGATTCATTTGGGCATCAACGATTATCAAATGTAGGACCCATGGGATCATTGGGGTGAAGAGTTTCTTTGAACACACACAGAGGTAGTGAAGCACCTGATTTGACTTACCCAACTAAAACCCCTCCGACTGTTTTACGAGATCGAACAGAACAATTGGATGAAAGAGTAGCGGAGAGGACACCAATTGTTGTTACCATATACATGTGGTAGTGATGTGTGTGAACACACTAGGACCGCCGGGGCATTTTTTCCCTCTTTAGGAGGTTTTTTCCCCCGTGCATTGTATATACGCCCATCACTCTAGGGCTATCTATCTTTCCATTGCACACTAAGTAACACACTCTCTATTGTGTGCCTTGAGCTTCCTTCGTCTTCTCCAAGCTGTGTGTGTTTCTCTGCAACCCTAATTCCAACAATTGGTATCAAAGCAGGTCACGTCCTCCCGGGCTTAGTCGCCAGCTGCTCCAGCACACGCCTGCTCACTTTCTCCGATTTCAGTGAGCTTTGGCGAGCGTTCGCAGGTCGACAAATATTTCGGGAGAGCTCAAAGAGCTCGGTCTGCTCAGAATTTTGATTTGGGCTCATTTCGGCCTCCGTTTCCACTACGGGCAGTACTGCACAGGTTATTTCGTCATTTTGTGCAGATTTTCTGTCAGTGCCGTTTTCTGCATAACAGGTGCCTTATAGTCTTCTACGGTTTGTGCTATATAGCACAAGTTGTTCCCGCTGCATTTCTCCTATTTTCGGGCAGTTTTCACATCAGGTGCAGCATTTACCATGGCTGACAACAACAACACAGATGTGTTCAAGATGTTTGCTGCTGAGGACAGGTTGGATGGGGACAACTACCCTATGTGGGCTTATATGATGCAACACGTTCTTGTGTCAAAAGGTGTCTGGAACATTGTGCAGGGCATTGATGTACGTCCTGGTTCTGAAGATGTAGGCGATATTGAGGATGTTGCAGGTCTTGCTGCAAGGATTGCAGCTGTTAGAGTTGTTTTGCCTACAGCAGAACAAGCTCGTTGGGATGTTAAGGATGCGCAGGCTCATGCATTGATTGCGTTGTCTGTGAAGCGCACCATTATTCCTCACATCCGTTCAGCAAAATCTGCAAAACAGGCTTGGGATATTCTAGCAGGTCTTTATGCAAGCCGCAATGAGGCTAAAATTGCTTTGCTGCGTAAAGAGCTAGAGTCGAAGATTATGCATGAGGAAGATGATATGGACACTTTCCTTGCTAGTGTCAAGGATATCAATGAGCAACTCATTTCTGCAGGTGAAGTCATTTCTGACAGTTCCCTTGTGCAGACTGTTCTTGATGCCTTACCAGATTCCTACCAGACTTTTGCTAGTACTTGGAGACTGATGACCCAAGGAAATCCTGAAGTTGTCAAGTTTGATGCATTGTGCACATTGCTGTTGCAAGAGTCACTTTCTAGAAAAAACAGGACTAGGCAGCGTGCAGTTGAACAGGCTTTTATTGCTTCTCAAAGAAAGGGTGGTAACAGTAATGCAGCCACTTCTTATGGTTCTGCTGCGAGTGGCAAAAATTATGTTCCTAATGCTTCTGCCGGTAGCAATTCGTCTGGCAATTCTGGTGATAAGGGCAAAAAGAAGATGCGTTGCCATTATTGTAAAGCCAATGATCACTTGATCAAGTCGTGTCCTAAGTTGAAGGCCAAAGAGGCTAAGAAGAAAGAGGGTGGTTCCACTGCAAATGCTGGTTCCACTACAAATGCAGCCATTGTTGAGTCTTCTGTGAAAGGAGATTGTGATGCTGATGTTGATGCAGAATGGGCTTTTAGCGCAGAGTGCACTTACAATCCTGCTGTCCATGATGCATGCTTGTCAGTTGCTGCAGATTCACATGTGTGGTATTTCGACAGTGGTGCTACAAAGCACATTACCTCACATCGTGAATTGTTTACCTCTCTCGAGTCTGTCCCTCATGGGAATTCAGTCACTTGTGCCAACAACGCCTCTTATCCAGTTCAGGGAGTTGGAAAGATTGTGCTCACTGCTGCTAATGGCAGTTCCTTCACACTTGTTGATGCACTTTATGTACCTGGGATCAAGAAGAATCTCTTGTCTGTATCCGCACTTGCTAGACTTGGACTTGTAGTCAAATTTGTGGATGACAGATGTACAGTTCATGATCTCAGTTTTGGTGATGAAATTGTTGCATCTGGGCTTTTGTGCCGTGGGCTGTATAAGCTCACTTTGTATGACAAGTGTGGACAAAATTTTGCAAATGCTGTTGCAGATTCAAGGGCTATTTCAGATGCAAAACTTTGGCATGCACGTTTTGGTCATCTGAATTTTGCCAGTTTGCTGCGTTTGCAGAAATCTGATATGGTTGCTTCTTTGCCGCCTCTTGAAGCACCTATCAAACATGTTTGTGAAGGCTGTATTCTGGGTAAAATGCAGCGTTCTAAGTTTCCAAAGGATGGTTCAGTTAGGGCCACATGCAGGTTGCAGCTTGTGCATAGTGACGTTTGTGGGCCCATGCAAACTCCGTCCTTGGGCAATTACCTGTACTTCGTGACTTTCATTGATGATTACTCCAGGCATGCGTGGGTATTTCCGCTTAAAGCGAAGTCCGAAGTTTTTATGTGCTTCAAACAATTTTTGGCTATGGCTGAAAATGTCTCAAAATGTACTATGGGCACCCTCCGTTCCGATCGAGGGGGGGAGTATATGTCTCATGAATTTAATGCATTTCTGGCTAGTCGTGGGATAAAACACCAATGTACAGTGCCTTATACACCTCAGCAAAATGGTGTTGCTGAGAGGAAAAACAGGTCACTAACAGAAATGGCACGATGTATGGTCAAAAGTCAAGCTTTGCCGCATTCTTTTTGGCTTGAGGCCATCATGTGTGCCACTTATGTACTTAACAGGTGTCCTACGAAAGCTTTGCAGTCTATTACTCCATATGAAGCATGGCATGATAGAAAACCTTCTATTGAGCACATGCGTGTTTTTGGCTGTTTGGCATATGCTTTGGTGCCACAAGTGCAGCGCAGAAAATTGGATGATAAGGCTGTCAAATGTATTTTTGTTGGTTATAGTGCTGAAAGCAAAGGTTACAGGTTGTATCATCCGCAAACAAAACGTATTTTGGTTTCACGGGATGTAGTGTTTGTGGAAGATTCTGTTCAACCCTTGCTGTCATGTACTAGAGACAGTAATGTAAGCTCACAGGACATTTATGACACTTTGTTGCCTCTTTTCAGTGGTGGAAATACGAATGTAAGTTCCAATGAGGCAAATGTACAGCCTATGGGGGTTTCTGAAAATGTTTTAGAACAGCCTATTACTGATGCAGATGTACATGATGTACTTGATGAGGAAAGGGCTGAAAATGAGCAGGCTAGAGGTATGCCAAAATGGCTGGTGCACACTTTGCGTGACAGTAAATTGGATGCACCTTTATCTAGTCGTACTCGTTCAGGCTCTCGCCATGCATCTTATGCATCAGATTGTTATGCTTTGGCTGTGTCTAGTTTACATGATGTTGAGGAGCCTCTGTCTTTTGATGAAGCACAGAATTCAGAAAATTGGATTGCTGCCATGAAATCAGAATATGATGCACTTATAGAGAATGACACATGGACTTTATGTGATTTGCCTCCTGGCAAAAAGGCCATTGGTACGAAGTGGGTTTACAAGTTGAAACGCAAGCCGGATGGTGAGATCGATCGCCATAAGGCTCGACTTGTTGCAAAGGGTTATGCACAACAAAAAGGCATAGATTATGAAGAGACTTTTGCTCCCACTTGTCGTATGACTACTGTGCGTTTTCTATGTGCATTGGCAGCTCATTTTGGTTGGGATGTACATCAATCAGACATTGTTACTGCTTTCTTGAATGGTGACATATTTGAGGAAGTTTATGTAACGCAGCCTCGCGGTTTTGTCATAAAAGGACAAGAGGACAAAGTGTGCAAATGTAAGAAGGCTTTGTATGGGTTGAAGCAATCTCCTCGTGCTTGGTATGAGAAAGCTGACACTCATTTGGTTAAACGAGGCTTTCGTAACAGTCCAACAGAAAGCACATTGTATGTAAAGCGTGAGGATGATGTATTTCTCATTGTGGTTCTTTATGTTGATGATTTGCTGATCACTGGACCAAATGAGAGACATATTGCTGAATTTAAGGCTGATTTGAATGCTACTTTCAAGATGAAAGATTTGGGGCTGTTGCATCATTACTTGGGTATACAGTTTAAGCAGTGTGATGGTGGTATTGCCTTGTGTCAGAAAAGTTACATAGAGACATTGCTATGTAAGTTTGGACTTGAGGATTGCAAACCTATTGCCACTCCCATGGAAACAGGTTTGAAGTTGAGTCTACATGATGCTGGCGATCCTGCTGATGTCACTCTTTACCAAACTGCTGTTGGCTGCCTCATTTATGTATGCAACACGAGGCCAGATATTCAGTTTGCAGTCTCGCAGGTCAGCAGATTTATGCATAGCCCAGGGTCTAAGCATTGGCAGGCTGTCAAGAGGATTTTCCGCTACCTTAGTGGCACTTTACATCTTGGCTTGTTTTATCCCAAGGGGGGATCATTGCCACCAGACTTACATGCTTTTTCGGACTCAGATTGGGCTGGTTGTTTTGACACGCGAGTGTCCACAAGTGGTTTTTGTTTCATGCTTGGCAGTTCATGTATATCATGGTTGAGCAAGAAGCAACCTACTGTGGCCACTTCGAGTTGTGAGGCTGAGTACAGGGCAGTCTTCACAGCTACGGTTGAGTGTGTATGGCTCAGACGCCTTATGGCTGACTTGGGTGTTGGACAGGACACTGCCAACACTATCTACACTGACAGTCAGAGCGCATTGGCAGTTGCGAGGAACCCAGTTTTTCATGCTCGCACAAAGCACATTGAGGTGCATTACCACTATGTCAGGGAGAGGCTCTCAGCAGGAGAGATCAGCTTGGCTTATGTGCCAACACAGGACAACCTTGCATATCTTTTCACAAAGGCATTGTCTCGTGAGAAGCTTGAAGCTTTCCGCAAAGCTTTGGGCTTACTCCCCTTTGTGGACTGATCCTGTCCTCAGGGCATGGCACTTCCCTTTACTCATGTGCCAGCTCTCGTTCACCGCATCACTCCAGGGGGGATTTGTTACCATATACATGTGGTAGTGATGTGTGTGAACACACTAGGACCGCCGGGGCATTTTTTCCCTCTTTAGGAGGTTTTTTCCCCCGTGCATTGTATATACGCCCATCACTCTAGGGCTATCTATCTTTCCATTGCACACTAAGTAACACACTCTCTATTGTGTGCCTTGAGCTTCCTTCGTCTTCTCCAAGCTGTGTGTGTTTCTCTGCAACCCTAATTCCAACAATTGTAGCGCCAAGGGGAGAATATGAAACTAGAGAGACCATATCAGGAGGACCCGGAATGGTTAGAATGGTTGTCGACACTAGACACATGTGGCCCTCTTAGGTGGCCAAGTGTGTACCCAAAAAGTATAGTGGGTCGGGGGATATGTGTGCACATGTTTCAATCTTAAAACAAGTGTTGAGGGCTGAGCATGTAATGGATTTTCATACTCGGTATGAAGCATTTGGATTGATCCTCGAAGGAACAGCCTTGACCTGGTTCCAACAATTAAACGATCGAGATTTTCCCAACATAGAACAACTTCTACGAGAATTTGCAGAGGAATTCTCAAAGAGAGAGATTAAGCATAATACGGTCTTCCAAATCTATGTATTTAAACAAAAAGAGAAAGAAAAGATGAAAGAAGCCTCGCTTCGATTCAAGAAGTACATTGAAAGATGTCCTGCCAAAGAGCTACCTCAGGATGAGAGACTGTCAGTCCTTTTTCATAGAAGGATTGCGAAATGAGACTCTCAAAGAAGATCTGCACCGTACCTGAAGGCATGTGTTACCTTCGAGCAAGTCACTAGAGAGGCACTGTATCTAGTAGAAGCCTTTAAAGCGTATGGGGAGATGAGTGAGGATTTCGGGGGGTTCACTATGTGTAAAACTACCATATCACCGTGCGTTCAAGACATGTTTGTAAAACCCCCTTATCCGTGAATTTTGTTAAGAATATAAAATACCCTTTTCTTTTGAAATCTGTAAGTTTTTTTCAAATTTGAAACAATAATGCCCTTCTGTATATATATTTCTGTAAGTTTCAAGAACTTTAAATACCCTTCTGTTGAACTCACGTGATAGGTTACATTTTTATTAGGTGACCTCCCCGGGGTGAGGATACAGACCATAGGACAAGTAGCACCTCTTTGACCACTACTGAATCCACGATGAAATTGGGTGGACAGAACCCAATTGCCGGATGTTGATCAAATGATCGAGGAAGTGATCAAAAGGATGAACCAAGGTAACAGGCCGAACCCAAACACACGACAATAGCCCACACGAAAATGTGACACTTGTGGAGGAGACCATCCGACATAGTGGTGCAACATGTAGTCGGGGCCAGAAGCAAACGTACAATGTGTATTAAAGTGGTGTGTTATCGAATAAAAATGGACAAACCATGGAACCCACGAATGTTTCTACAACAGAAACTATGTTAGGGAAGGACCTTATGGGCCACTTGGAGTGCAACACTTACCGCCAGCTCCAAGATATCAAGTAGGACAAAACAACGCAGTCCAAGGGCAGGAAAAAAGTCAACTTATGCACCCCAGGAAAACAGAGCCATGGTGAGAATCTCACAACCCATAGAGGCACCTACAGATCACATAATGATGCTAGTAGTGTAAGGTGCAGTGGAAGTGAATGTTAAACTTTTCTCAAGATGAGTGCTCCGAACTGTGCTCAAGGGTTCCCTTTACTTACGGAAGGGAGAGCCTTCCGTCCTTTTAATGAGAGAGTGCAAATGATCACAAACAAAGTGAATGACACTGTGAATGAAGGTACTGAGAGAGAGAGAGAGAGAGAGAGAGAGAGAGAAGAATACAACACCAGAATGTTGTCAAACCCTTCTCCAAGGACCCCACTCTCTATGGTGAGAGAGGTCTATGCTATTGATTTCAAAAATTTGGTACAATGGTCTAGATGCAATGGACTTGCCGCTGATGTCGACGACAATGATAATGGTGATGAGACGGGCTGAAATCTGAAAATGCTAGGAGCTGAAATCTGCAAATATTGTATCTGTTGAATTCTGACACTGTGTCAGCGAGGACGGCAATGGCGATGACGATGCGCTAAAAATGGAGATGCTGAAATATGTGAATAAAGGACTCAAACTAAAAACGCTGGCTGATTTGACCACGCGGCAAGGATCTGCTGCCGAAAGGTGAGATCTACGAGGCTGGGGGTTGTTGTGGCAGAGTTTAAGTGCTCTGAAAACGTTGATGTTATAGCTGGTTTTGCTTTGCCGGGAATCTGCAAAACGATGATGTTGGTCTGCAATTGCAAAATTGTCAGGCTCATCTTGAGGAATCTGCTAACGCCAGGGCTGATCAGCAAATCTGCAAAATGCCAGGGTTGATCTTCTCTTGCCAAAACCGCTAGGCTAGTCTTGATGGCTGAAACACGCTAGGTTGTCTTATCGGTCTTGCTGAGAAGGTGTACTTCCAGATAATGGGTATCTCCTGCCTCTTCTTCCAGAAAGTGCTAGCGCTAGGTTTTCTTATATATCCACTTAGCCAATTTTCCCTACCCAGTTTCCCAACAAAGTCATTTATTAATAATTAGTGAAAAATGGCTAAAATAGAGAAATTGGGTTCTGTATACTGTAACATGCCCATGATGGCTACTGACTGTAATTCTGATGATCATGCTATGTGCAACCAGAGGATATGCAATTACTCTAAGTGCCTGGACATGCACGGCATGCGAATATACTCACAAAGGTGCCAGAACACTTACTAAGCTGACCTGAATCGTGAACCTGAAGTAGCTTGTCCACATGCACATAGGGTTAGATGTGCACGTGACATCCCCTCATTTTTAAAGTAAGGTACTGGTACCGAATTGTATGGCGTCGAGGGAGAGCGCCTACAACAATTTTCTTGTGCTCATTTCGAGACTCTATCATGCAAACTTTTGTTCTTTTCGATAGAAATCTGCATACATTCGTGCTCATCCATGAGTGAATCATGTGCATCGTACAATACGGCATGCCTATGAAAATGGAAGACGTAAAGACGGTGACAAAACAAGAAACCGTCACGAATGAAACACTCAAACAATGCGTACTGACTAATCATGCGAACACACAATACTTCCTGAGTGGGTTCCTTAGATCTTGATCGGTTCTTCGTGATTAATCGTATTTGCAACAAGGTTAGCTTCACTAGAAAAAGCATCAACTAAACCACCATCCTTGTGAACAATCACATCTTTATCATGCAAAGTATCATCCTTGTGAATCATCACATTTGTATCATGCAAATCATGTGTGTCGTGCTTTAAAAGAGAAAAGACCGAGAGAGTCTCCTTCTCCTTTTTCTTTTCAAGCTTCACCTGCACATTAGAAATAAGAGGTGAAGAATGAACAACTTTATCCCCACAAATGACAATGAGAGAGTCACTTTTCGCATTGAAAGTGAAAGTATTGTCCGCCTAATCAATGAGAGGATTATGCTCACGAAACCATAGAATGCCAAGAAGTATATCACATCCTGAAAGAGGAGATACTATAAATTTTCTGCGGAAGGACGCTTGTTGAACAGTCAATAACACATCAAGGCACTCTTGTGTAATGAGAGAGTCCATACGGGAGCGAAGCTCGACACCTTGAAAGGAGATGTCTTGCGAGTCTCCAAACGGGCTCTTTCGACAAGAGAGTCACCAATCACATCATGCATACTACCAGAATCAAACAAGACCACCATATGTTGACTATTCACATGACCATAACACTTCATAAGAGACTCATCAATGATAAGATCAAGAGAAACTTGACACACTAGTGTGCTCATTTATGGCATTAGCAGAGGATGTGAGTTCTGTGGGTTCTTTAGATTCCTTGGATTTAATCTTAGGACATGTTTTCTTTATATGACCCTTGACATGACAATGATAACAATGACCTTCCTTAGAATAAATGACTTGTTCTTCTGCCGTTATATATCCTCTTATAATTCCTTGTGCAGCTTGTTCATCTGGGGTGAGCTTAGGTTTAGCAGTGTGCTATCTTTACCCTTAGATTCATTTTGAGTGTTCTTTTTCGAGAGACTATCAGAAGATTGGGTAGAAGAGTTACCGTTCGTTCTTACCGTTCTGAGGAGTTTGAGAGGTACTCTGAGAAGCCTTGTTCTCCTTAGGCTTTCCTTTGTTGTGCTTCATCTCTTGGGAGAGAGAAATTGCTACCACCTTGTTGAGATCCACGGGATCAAAGACTTCTACATCAAATTGGATATAGCTGTCCAACCCAAAAAAGAATATCTCTTTGCGCTCATTATCCGATTTCCGTAATTGGGTGCCGAGCTGCAAAACACGATTAGAGAAAGGCATAACTGGCATACCATTTTGCTTGAGATTGCGCCAATCTTCTTTCAACCGCGCTAAGTATTGGGGGTGACATAAACTGCACCTTGAGCTTGTCTTGGAATTTGGTCCAATTGAAGGAAAGGGACGCATCTTCTTTAGCTTCCTCTAGGTGTGCGATCAACTGTGCCTCTTGCCATGCGTGGTACCAATTAATGGCATCACCGGCAAGGTACACGACTGCCGTCAAAACCTTGCTATTTCTTGTCTTCTTAGTTGTCGCAAAATAAGCATTAAATTGATGCAACCAAGAATGAATAACACTAGCATCCATCTTACCGTCATACTTACTGAATGTGATCTTCTCTGTGACGGGTTTGTTGGAGTTAGAATCTCTGCTTGTGCTACTTGATGAACTACCAAATCTGACCGGCTCGGGCTTCGAGGTAAGTAACTGTAGAACCAACTCTTGCATGCGTTGGTCTCTCTGCGCCTCACGTTCTAACTCCAGGGCCACTTGTCTGTCTTCAGCTGCCAAGCACGCTTGCTCACGCTCACGCTCCAAGGCTAACCGTCTTTCTTTGCGCTTGTGATCCAAGATTGTCTTTCTTTCCTTGTCCACCAAGCGCGCTTGCTCAAGGTCGCGATCCAAAGCTGCCTTTCTTTCTTCGTGCGCTCCAAGGCAGCGCGTTGCGCTTCTTGTTGTAACATCATGTCCATCATCGTCTTGACCAAAGCCTCCATAGGATTTGGTGCAAACCGTGGCGTAGATGGGAAAGGGGGAGGGTCAGAAAAACCTCCTGGTGGAGAAAATTCTTCTTTGCCACCTCCATGCTCATCACCTTCATGTGAAGTATCCATTCTGCTTCGCGTGATGACCATACACTGAGTTCTTGGTACGTAAGTCCACAAGGAACTTGGGTTCTTGAGTTCTTGAGTTCTTGAGTTCTTGAGGTTCTTGAGGTCTTTCTTTAGCTTGCAATCTTTGTTAGAGAAGGATCTTCTCTTACCAGAGCTCTACTCTTCCTTGCGGGCGCACCCCTTGGCGGCCTTGCACCCACACCAAGGTTGCTTTTTCCCACCTCACGTCCACTGGCCAGCCCCGCTAAGTGCACGGTCCACTCTCAATGAGTGAAAAGAGGAATAAGGGGAGGCCGGACAAGCCCTTCTTTCTTGGTTTTCTTGTCACTCTTCAAAAACACAATTAGGAATCGACACGCCCAAGTGGACTTGGGTTACGTGCGACCCGCAACAAGCAACAAAAATTATGTGATTCTAAATTCCTTGAGTGATACAGAACATTGCCAAAGTTATGAATACCAATGTAAGGTGCAGCGGAAGTGAATGTTGAACTTTGCTCAGGATGAGTGCTCCGAATTGTGCTCAAGGGTTCCTTTTACTTACAGAACGGATAGCCTTCCGTCCTTTTAATGAGAGAGTGCAAATGATCACAAACAAAGTGAATGAAACTGTGAATGAAGGTGCTGAGACTGAGAGAGAGAGAGAGAGAGAGAGAGAGAGAGAGAAGAATACGACACCAGAATGTTGTCAAACCCTCCTTCAAGGACCCCACTCTCTATGGCGAGAAAGATCTATGCTATTGATTGCACAAATCTGGTACAATGGTCTAGATGCAATGGACTTGCCGACGATGTCGATGACACTGATAACAGTGACGAGACGGGCTGAAATCTGAACACGCTAGGGGCTGAAATCTGCAAATCTGTTATCTACTGAATTAGGACATTGTGTCACCGAGGACGGCGATGGCGACGACGATGCGTTGAAACCGAAGATGCTGAAATCTACGAATACCGGTCTGAAACTGAAAACATTGGCTAATCTGACCACGCAGCGAGGATCTGCTATGGAAAGGTGAGATCTGCGAGGTTGGGGGCTGCTATGATGGTGTCTAAGTTTTGAAAATTGAAAACGTTGATGCTATGGTTGGTTTTGTCGTCAGAAATCTACAAAACACTGATGTTGGTCTGCAATTGCAAAAACACCACGCTGATCTTGGGGAATCTACTAGCGCCAGGGCTGATCTTCAAATCTGCAAAACGCTAGGGCTGATCTGCTCTTGCCAAAAAAGATAGGCTGGTCTTGATGGCTGAAAAACGCTATGTTGTCCTGCTGGTCTTACTGAGAAGGTGCACTTCCAGATAATGGGTATTTGCTGCCTCTTCTGCCAGAAAGTACTAGCGCTAGGTTTTCTTATATATCCACTTAGCCAATTTTCCCTACCCAGTTTCCCAACAAAGTCACTTATTAATAGTAAGTGAAAAATGGCTAAAATAGGGAGTTGGGTTTTGTGCACTGTAAAATGCCCATGATGGCTACTGAATGTAATTCTGATGATCATGTTGTGTGCAATCAGAGGATATGCAACCACTGTAAGTGTCTGGACATGCACGGCCTGCGAATAGACTCACGAAAGTGCCATAACACTTCCTAAGCTAAGCTAAACCCTGGACCTGAAATAGATTGTCCACATGCACATAGGATTAGATGTGCACGTGACAAGTAGTTTCATCCCTAAAAATTTAGACAGCTCTTATAAGAGAGGATTAGACAGTAGTGTCTATGCTTCTGAAGGACAAATTCCATGGATAGGTTCTCAGGGGATGACAGAGCCATCATACATAATACAACCAACAAAAAACCATTACCCGGTCGATGAAAATATGCTTATGTTCATGGAAAATCAGAACTACAGACCTAGGGGATACTCTCTTAGAACCGGACAATCGATGGGAGCTCCACAAGCTTCCCCACCACTAGTATGACCATGCTATGAATGTGGAGGTGATCATTGGGCAAGAAGTTTTCCACACAAAGGAGAGTGTATCAAAATCTTTCGGTATTGTGAGGGATGTACAAATGACCATCTAATTCCCACTATCCAAAAAACCCTGATAACAAAGGAAAATCCATCACAAACAAAATCGAAGTTGTATCAAGCTCAAGTGAATAAAAAACGGAACCAACAATTCCAATGAATGCGGTAACGAGAGCACAAACCCAGGAAGCCGCAAGGAATATACCTATGGGAGACAAAAACATCCCACCCAGTCAAACCGGGATAGAGAGTTTGTCGATTAGGACCCCTTGAAAATCCTGAAAAGTGAAAAGGGACAAAATGAAAGCCAGAAGGATAAAAGAAAAATTGGCCATAGAAACCAAATTGTAGCAAACCAAAGAACATTTGAGAGTGGAAAGGGACCGTAAAGAAGAAACTGTTGTAGAAAAACCATCAAAAATACCTTCGAAAGGTTCGGTCTTGGTGGACAAAGTCTTTGAGTCATTAGATGAAATTTTGAAGGCTTACGAAACTAAGTTAAAGCTCAACCAAACCCAAGAGCATAGATGGTTGATGTATTCTCATCCAGGGTATGAGAAAGAGAGGTTGCAGATGTGCAAGGAGCTCATCCAAGTGGCCCAAGATCTTATGAAACCACCAGTCTTGGATGCTCCAAAAACTAAGGTGTTGATCCACAAAAGAATCTAGGAGATGGAGAATCGAGGCACCAAAAATAGAGACCAAAGAGGGCCGGTAGTTGAGGCACCATTAGATACGAGGATGGTAGCCAATACCACAGAGGGGTTGAGCTCACAAACAGTTATATCAATTCTGGAAGTCGAAGAAACCGGCCCACAGGATTTGTGGGATGATATCAGAAACAAAAAAGATGAAAGTGCGACCTTTGAGTCAGTCCCTATCACTGAGATCTATCTAGACCATGAATTCTACCCCGACGATATCGAATCACTATATGGTGATGCAAGTATAGAAATGTCGGAAGACGGCAAACCTTAGTTTTTTAAAACTTTACCTTCGTTCATCGGCAACCATGAAACAAGATCAAAAATTAGAAAAATACAATCTCAATGGAAATCTGATCCTAAGATGATGGGCACTAAGAATCTTCACGAGTTGATGTCGTCTCGTATCCATTGTACGCTAACTCTATCCGAGTTACTACAGCTAAGACCTCATCTTTGGAAAGAGGTAGGAAAAAATTTAGAAAATATAGGGCTGATAATTCCGCAACCAATCGTTCCTCCAAAAACATCGAACAACCAAACACCAAAACAGACTAAAGCAGAGCCTGTACCAATAAATAAGGTGGAAGACTACTGTGAGAGAGAGAAAGGGAACACTACTTTACCTGTGGAATACAGAGGAGTAAAAACGGTTGCTATATTAGAGAGTGGGGCCGGAATTACCATAGCAACCAAGTCAATGTGGGAAAAATGGGAAAAGCTTTCTCTAAGGAAAATCCGAATGAAACTACAATTGGTGGATGGATACCTGGAGAGACCGATTGGCATTCTGGAACAAATCATTGTATCCTCTTGTGGCATTTCATATGAACACATCTTTGATATAATGAATTTTGATCAAAGTGGCAATTTTGATATCATATTGGGCAGATCATTCATGCGTCAGCTCAAGATGGTACAAGACTGAGGCTATGATTATATCTACTTAAGACACAAGGATGTCACCACAAAGATCAGTGTCAACGATCATAGTTATAGAGATGTCGAGCGAACCCCTAGGGAAGAGATAAACTCCTCAACTGAGTAGAAAGGGGAAATACCTGCTTGGCTGCAAAGTAAAGCGCATATTTAGATGTATAGAGCTTCGGAGTGTGGAAGTCTGAAAAAAGAAGATTGTATTCACAACCGACCAGTACGGGATGAGACATATTTACCAGAGCCTTTTCCGGAAGAGATATTCGAATCATTTGGATGGCAGCAGACTGACCACCCTTGATATGTGTGTAAATGAGGTGACACTAACCAAACTCTGTGATAAGGAAGGATAGGATATAATTTTATTCCAAATAACGAGCGTCATTCTGAATGCAAAATCAGGATCAAAAGAACTTGACATAGAGGGAGTTACAGATTGCAAACGCATAGTGGATGAGATCTCCATAAGAGACCTTAGTGAAACTAATGAGGAAGCATTCCAAGACTCCAAAGACAGACCTTTAGAGGACGACTGCTCTAGTAGCTCCGATAAGATCATCAAACTAAGGGATCGACAAGTGATTTTTTACGATTATTCCAACCAAAAACCACAAAGACAATGAAGACACTTAAAAAGACGCATGAACAAACGGAATTGAAGAAACAAAAAACCTATACCTCTATTAAAAAGAAAACGCAGTATTTGAGGCTCGTAGAAGCAAAAACAAAGATAAAACGAATTGAAATGAACTTTGAAAGAAGTTTGGACAACGGAGTTGGAGACTGAGGATGAATCCGACATGACAGTTTGACGCACCTTCCGACTACAAAAGGTAAATTATCCAAAACAGACATTTGCGAAAAAGATTAAGGAAAAGATAGACAAACTCAAAGCTGTTGAATTTATCTATGAGATTGAACACACCGATTGGATATCCCTCATTGTGGTAGTGTCCAAAAAGAATGAAAAGTTAAAGGTCTGCGTGAACCTGAAACAGATAAATGCTGCTACCATCAGAGACAACTATCCCCTATCGACAGATCATGTGATCGAGAGAGTTGCAGGGAAAGAAGCTTACAGTTTCTTAGACGAGTTCTCAGGCTACAACTAGTGGACCATAAAACCAGAAGATCAACATAAGACGGCTTTTGTAACAAAGGGTGATGCCTTTTGGTTTGACCAATGCACCTGTCACCTTTCAGAGGCTAATGAGTCATGCATTCAAGGAGTATCTCAAGCAATTTTTGGAAATATACATGGATGATCTATGTGTGCATTCTCAGTTGAGGAGTGAGCACATAACACACTTGGAGAAAGTCTTTGAGAAGTGCAGATTTTACCGTATTTGCTTGAACCGTAAAAAATGTGTCTTCATGGTAAGGCAAGGTAAAATCTTGGGACACATTGTGTCCAAAATTGGGATTTCCACTGATCAAGATAAGATACACGTGATCGCTGCACTTCCAAGACATAGGTGACTGCATCTAGAGATATGCCCCCGCTTCGCATCTGCTAAGGACAGCCCAGGGCTCCGTGTCCCTGCCACATTTGGCATACATGTCGACCAAGGCAGTGTCCAGCACAACGTAGATTGTTCATTATATGTTTGCCGTTCTCTACTTTCTGCATAGTAACACATGGCTTCAAGATGCAAGCATAGGTGATTGCATCCAGAGAAATGTCCTCGCTACGCATTTATTGAAAACAGCCCAGAGCTTTCTGGTCCAACCGCTATTGAGCATATCCCGGAGTCAGTGTGCTCCAAGAGATGACATTCCAAACACAAAGCTCCTCAAGCCCTTTTTGTGCTTCGCATTTGCTGAAAACATCCTAGGGCTTGTTGGCAGTGCCACATTTGGCATACATGCGACCAAGGAGTGCCAAGCATAACATTTTTTTTCGACAGCCCCTGAAAAGCAATGTAATCGTGAAATCTTTTGCCCATCTCAACGTCTTCCAAATTGCCACATGCCTCCAAGATGCAAGCATAGGTGATAGCATCTGGAGACATGTGCTCGCTTCGCATCAGCCAAAAATAGTCCAAGGCTTCCTTGCCTCGCCCCTGTTCGGCATATCCCACTGTCGAGAGCTTCCTTGCCTCGCCCCTATTCAATGCATTCTAAGGCATAACATTCCGGACAGGGTGCTTCTCAAGAACTTTTTGAGCTTTCTGAAGTACACCACATCTGGCATACATGGAGTGCCAAGCACGACATTTTGTTTCAACAGTCACTGACTAAAAATATCGACGTGAATTATGTTTCCCATATTGGTGTTCTGCATAGTACAACATGCCTTCAAGATGCAAGCATAGGTGATTGCATCGGGAGAAATGTCCTCCCTTGGCATTTGCTGAAAACAG
Source organism: Adiantum capillus-veneris (assembly GCF_014529385.1). Lineage (NCBI taxonomy): Eukaryota > Viridiplantae > Streptophyta > Polypodiopsida > Polypodiales > Pteridaceae > Adiantum > Adiantum capillus-veneris. The sequence goes on along the minus strand of NC_140934.1, from coordinate 76,908,831 downwards.
TCTAGAGCTTTCTGATTCTGCCACTGTCGAGCATGTCCCGCAATCAGTGTGTTCCAATAGACGAGATTCCAAACATAATGCTCCTCAAGCACACCACATCTGACATACATGTCAATCAGGGCAGTGTCAAGCACACAGCTCTTGTCTAAAAATATCATCGTTTCTCGTATTGGAGTCCTATGTAGTGCCACATGCTTTCAAGATGCAAACATGGGTGATTACATCAGGAGAAGTGTCCTCGCTTCGCATCCTAAAATAAACCAGCCACAGCTTCGTGGCCCTGTCCATATTGGGCATATCTGGCAATCAATGCATTTCAAGAGACAACATTCTGGACATACATGTCAACCAAGGCAGTGCCACATGCCTTCAAGGCGAAAGTATAGGTGACTGCATCTGGAGATATGACCTCGCTTCACATCTGCTAAGGACAGCCCAGGGTTCCCTGGCTCTGCCACATTTGGCATACATGTCAACCAGGCAGTGTCAAGCACGACGTAGATGGTTGATGATATGTTTTCCGTTCTCTACGTTCTGCATAGTACCACATGGCTTCAGATGCAAGCATAGGTGATTGCATCTGGAGAAAATGTCCTCGCTTCACATTTGTTGAAAACAGCCCAGAGCTTTCTGGTCCCGCCGCTGTTGAGCATATCCTGGAGTCTGTGTTCCAAGCGATGACATTCCAGACAGAAAAATCCTCAAGCCCTTTTTGTGCTTCGCATTTGCTGAAAACATCCTAGGGCTTGCTGGCCGTGCCACATTTGGCATACATATCGACCAAGGCAGTGCCAAGCATAACGTTTTTTTTTTACAGCCCCTGACGACTAGCGATGTCATCGTGAAATCTTGTGCCCATCTTAGCGTTTTCCGAATTTCCACATGCCTTCAAGATGCAAGCATAGGTGATTGCATCTGGAGAGATGTACTCACTTTGCATCAGCCAAAAACAGTCCAGAGCTTCCTTGCCCGCCCCTCTCGGCATATCTCTCAATCAAGGCATTGTAAGACCTAACGTTCCGGACAGGGTGCTTCTCAAGAACTCTTTGTGCTTTTTAAAGTACACCACATCTGGCATACACGTAGTGCCAAGCACGACATTTTGTTTCAACAGCCACTGACTTAAAATGTCATCGTGGATTATGTTTTCCATATTGGCGTTCTGCATAGTACAACATGCCTTCAAGATGCAAGCATAGGTGATTGCATCTGGAGAAATGTCCTCGCTTGGCATTTGCTGAAAACAGCCCATAGCTCTCTGGCCCTGCCGCTGTTGAGCATATCCCGCAATCAGTATGTTATAAAAGACGACATTCCAGACAAAGAGCTCCTCTAGCACACCACTTTTGGCATACATGTCGACCAAGGCAGTGCCAACCATAACGTTTTTCCTTGACATCTCCTGACTAGCAATGTCATCGTGAAATCTTTTGCCCATCTCAGCGTTTTCCAAATTGCTGCATGCTTTCAAGATGCAAGCATAGGTGATTGCATCTGGAGAGATGCGCTTTCTTCGCATCAGCCAATAACAGTCCAGAGCTTCCTTGCCCCACCATGTTCGGAATATCCCCCAATCAATGCAATCTCAGACTTAACATTCCGGACAGGGTGCTTCTCAAGAACTCTTTGTGCTTTTTGAAGTACACCACATCTAGCATACAAGTAGTGCCAAGCACGACATTTTGTTTCAACAGCCATTGACTAAAAATATCATCATGAATTATGTTTCCTATATTGGCATTCTATTTAGTACCAAATGCCTTCAAGATGCAAGCATAGGTAATTGCATCTGGAGAAATCTTCTCGCTTGGCATTTGCTGAAAACAGCCCAGAGCTTTCTGGCCGTGCCACTGTTGAGTGTATCCCGCAATCAGTGTGTTCCAAGAGACGACATTCCAGACAGAGAGCTCCTCATGCACACCACATCTGGCATACATGTCGATGAGGGCAGTGCCAAGCACGCAGCTCTTGTCTAAAGATATCATCGTTGCTCGTATTGGAGTCCCACGTAGTGCCACATGCTTTCGAGATGCAAACATGGGTAATTACATCAGGAGAAGTGACCTCGTTTCACATCTTAAAAACAATCAGCCAGAGCTTCGTGGACCAGTCCTTGTTAGCCATATCCTACAATCAATGCATTTCAAAAGACGACATTCCGGACATACATGTTGACCAAGGCAGTGCCATATGCCTTCAAGACAAAAGCATAGGTGATTGCATCAAGAGATATGCCCTGGCTTCACATCTGCTGAGGACAGCCCAGGGCTCCCTAGCCCTGCAATATTTGGCATACATGTCAACCAAGGCAGTGTCAAGCACGACGTTGATTGTTGATTATATGTTTGCAGTTCTCTACGTTTTGCATAGTACCACATGGCTTCACGATGCAACCATAGGTTATTGCATCTGGAAAAATGTCCTCGCTTCGCATTTTTTGAAAACAGCCCAGAGCTTTCTCGTCCTGCCACTGTTGAGCATATCCCGGAGTCGGTGTGTTCTAAGAGATGACATTCCAGACAGAAAGCTCCTCAAGCCCTTTCTGTGCTTCGCATCTGATGAAAACATCCTAGGGCTTGCTGGCCATGCCACATTTGGCATGCATGTCGACCAAGGCAATACCAAGCATAACGTTTTTTTTAGACAGCCCCTGACTAGCAATGTCATCGTGAAATCTTTTTCCCATCTCAACATTTTCATAATTGCCACATGCCTTCAAGATGCAAGCCTAGGTGATTGCATCTAGAGAGATGCGCTCTCTTTGCATCAGCCAAAAACAGTTCAAAGCCCCTCTTCTCTCATTGCCTTCTTTATCATCAAATATGGCCCACTGGAGAGTATTGTCACAAAGTGATGATGTGTCTGCCTGAGAGCATGTGGGAAACCCTAACCCTGACTGCTGCTGAAAACCCTAATCTGCAAACCCTAACCCTAAAACCTGCAAACCCTAAAATCTGTCAGAAACCCTAACCCTAAAAACTGTTCTAACCCTAACCCTAACCCTAGCAGCAGCTGATATTCCCGAATAAAGCGCTGGCATGCTGACGTGGCATCGTACGGCAGGGCTGAATTTGCGGCAGCTTTTCCCAGTTGCTTTTGCGGCAGTTTTTTTTACTCTACGCAAGAGAGAGGAAGAGAATGCTTTATTTTTAAAAATAAAAGAGAGCTTGAGAGAGAAGAGCTTTTGGGCTATTATTTTTATGTTTTTAACTGGAAGCTTTTGGGGTTCTGCTTTTGGGCATCCCTTGTAAACTTTAAATAAGTGGTTTAGGGCTCACTCTGCACAACATCTAGACGTAGAGTCTGAGAGTGAAACCCTAACCGTTCTCTTGTACTTTGACATTGATTGATAGATAAAGAAATACCGAAAGGGGCGCCAGTCTTTGGGGCAAATATCTCTAGGCACGGAACTCCGCCCAGGCTAGTGCAAATCTATTGTGATCTGTGAATTGTTTTGAAGTGGTTATTTGGTGCTATCGTGATTGATTCTTGACTTGGAGTGTCCAAGTCTGTTACAATGGTATTAGAGCACCGCCGATTTCTCTTCTACGGGAAATCCGATCCCCAAAAAAAATTTTCCGCGGCACCTATGGCTTCACGCAAAGATCAGTCGACTCCCTCCCTGCATCTGGAGATGCGGGCAGGGATCACAACGAAGATTCCCGCAGAGAGTATGGGCCGCCTCGGCCTACTCAGGCGGAGCAAAGAGAGATGAAGCGTCGTCAATTGATCGGCGATGCAACAAAGATGATGCTCAGTTTTGCGAAGGATCAGAAATTAGCAAAATATATGAGCGCGACTTCTTTTCAGGAAGTGCATGCGCAGTGGCAGAAAACCACTACACCACCCCCGAAACCCGCTCTCAAGAAACCTTCTGATCACAAGCAATATTTAGAGAAGGAATTAGAAGAGGTGGTTGATGCACGGATAGCTCAGCTTTTTGACGCGCAAAAGAAAGCCAAAAAGCACGGCAAAAAGCAGAAGAAAGGCACTGACTTCCCGGTTATTTGGGTCGTCAGTCGACATTTGACAAAGCAAAGAAACAGAAGAAGCGTGTTCACTTTGAAGGAGTACCCAGTTCTTCTTCTTCTTCTTCTTCTTCTTCTTCTTCTTCTTCTGACAGTTCTTCTAGCTCTTCAAATTCGAGCGAAGAAGACAGAAAAGACAAAAAGCGAAGCAAGAAACAACGCTTCGGAAAGGGCAAGAAAAAGGCAAAGAAGCCTAAATCTCGCCCAGTGATTGACAGTTCTACAGAGGACTCGTCTACAGACAGTTCAGACTCCAATGACGGAAACTTTTATGCGAACAAGAAGAATTTTTATAAAGCCAACCAGTATGACTTTCTGGAAGATATAAGCAAGAAAGTCCGAGAGTTTAAGGAAGGTGGACAATCGATCAAATTTGACACTTTTTCAGGATACTCAAATGCTTCGAAGGCTTTGCCTTTTATACAGCAGTTTGACATCGCTTTCGCGGGAGGACGCTACTCAGAGCACTCCAAGATTCGGAGAGTTGCCTCTTACTTTAAGGGGAATGCTCGAACTTGGTGGTCCACACTTCTTTTAAACAAGACTGTGCCAGTTAAATGGCTGAAATTTAAGAAGCTTTTTATTTCTTCTTGGTTGACGCAAGAGTATGAACCCGATATACAAGCTGCTTGGAACCATCTTCGAATGACCAAGAGAGATACAAAAAACGCTTACTATGAGAGATTATGGGGCTCTTCTCTACCCGCCTCTTCATTCAAGAAGATCTCGTTCAGAGAACAGATTGAGTGGTTCACCTTGGGTCTACCTACAGAGATCTGAGATCAATGCTTGGAGCAGAAGTCAGCTTCTATTCAGGAGTTGATGAGTCATGCGAAGTGGGACTTTGCCATTCACTCTGGCAGTCTGACCTACCCCACCGATGAGGCCATGACACAAGAGCCGAACAGACTTCTGGGAATGAAAGTAGAAAGAAAAAGAGTAACCCAGAGAAGAAGGACGCACGACCCAAGCTTACTCCTCAAGAGCGAGCTCGCTTCATCAAGGAGGGGAAGTGCTTTGGATACGGGGAACATATATCTCCGCGAAGTGCCCTAAAAAGGCACCGAAAGAACAGAATGACAAGGACGACGACAGGCCCGAGAGTTCGAGAGTAGCTGAGGAACATGGCAGAAAAGGCAAGATGAAAACACGACTTGTTCCAAATTGTGTGGATACCAATCCCAACATCATGGACGAGAGTACAGAACTTTGCCGAGCTTGGGGCAAAGTAAAAGATCAAGAGGCCCTGATCTTCTTTGATGGAGGAGCCAAGGCCAACTTCATTTCACCGGAATTGGCGGCGCGGCTCGAGATCACTCCCGATCGAATGGGACCAATTGCGGAGGCAGTTCTAGCGGCACGCGGCAGGGACGTAGCCATTACACCTGTTGTCACAAAGTGATGATGTGGCTACCGATAGCAGAAACCCTAATTTATGCCAGAAACCCTAATTTCCGAAAATCGCGGAGGTGGAATTTTTTATTTTTATTTTTGAGCAACACAAATCCCTGCTTTTTGGCTTTACAAGGAAATTGGAAGAGAGATAAATAGAGAATATGCTTTATTTTTACTCTCAGTGAGAGAGAGAGAGAGAGAGAATTTGCTTTTGCTTTCAAGCTTTTGGGGCTCTGCTTTTGGGCATCCCTTGTAACATTTAAATATGCGATGAGGGCCTCACTTCTCAGAGCATCTGGATGCAGAGTCTGAGAGTGAAACCCTAACCGCTCTTTGTACTCTGACATTGATTTTAATACATAAAGAAATACCGAAAGGGGCGCCAGTCTTTGGGGCCAATATCTCTAGGCACGGAACTCCGTTGGGCCAGTGTAAATCTATTGTGATCTGTGAATTGTTTTGAAGTGGTTATTTGGTGCTGTCGCGATTGATTCTTGACTTGGAGTGTCCAAGTCTGTTACAGTGGTATCAGAGCACGGCTGATTTCTCTTCTACGGGAAATCTGATCCCCAATTTTTTTTCCGCGGCACCTATGGCTTTACGCAAGGATTAGTCGAATCCCTCTGCATCTAGAGATGCGGGCATGGATCACAACGAAGATTCCGGCAGAGTATGGCCCGCCTCGGCCTACTCAGGCAGAGCAAAGAGAGATGAAGCGTCGTCAATTGATTGGCGATGCAACAAAGATGATGCTCAATTTTGCGAAGGATCCGAAATCGGCAAAATATATGAGCGAGGCTTCTTTTCAGGAAGTGCATACGCAGTGGCAGAAAACCACTACACCACCCCTGAAACCCGCTCTCAAGAAACCATCTGATCACAAACAGTATTCAGAGAAGGAATTACAAGAGGTGGTTGATGCACGGGTTGCTCAGCTTTTTGACGCGCAAAAGAAAGCCAAAAAGCACGGCAAAAGGCAAAAGAAAGGCACTGACTTCCCGGATATTTGGGTCTTCAGTCGACATTCGACAAGGCAAAGAAACAAAAGAAGCGTGTCGATTTGAAGGAGTACCCAGTTCTTCTTCTTCTTCTTCTTCTTCTTCTTCTTCTTCTTCTTCTGACAGTTCTTCTAGCTCTTCAGATTCGAGCGAAGAGGACAGAAAAGGTAAAAAGCAAAACAAGAAACAAAGCTTCAGAAAGGGCAAGAAAAAGGCAAAGAAGGCTAAATCTCGCCCAGAGAATGACAGTTCTACTGAGGACTCGTCTACAGATAGCTCAGATTCCGATGACGGAAACTTTTATGCGAACAAGAAGAATTTTTACAAAGCCAACCAGTATGACTTTCTCGAGGATAAAAGCAAGAAAGTCTGAGAGTTTAGGAAGGTGGCCACTCGATCAAGTTTGATACTTTTTCAGGATACTCAGATGCTTCGAAGGCTTTGTCTTTTATACAGCAGTTTGACATCGCTTTCACGGGAGGACGCTATTCAGAGCACTCCAAGATTCGGAGAGCTGCCTCTTACTCTAAGGGGAATGCTCGTACTTGGTGGTCCACGCTTCTTTTAAACAAGACTGCGCCAGTTAAATGGCTGAAATTTAAAAAGCTTTTTTTTTCTTCTTGGTTGACGCAAGAATATGAACGAGATATACGAGCTACTTGGAACCATCTTCGGATGACTAAGAAGGATACGATCAATGTTTATTGTGAAAGATTCCGGAGCTCTTTTCTACCCACCTCTTCATTCAAGAAGATCTCGTTCAGAGAACAGATTGAGCGGATCCGAGATCACTGCTTGGAACAGAAGTCAGCTTCTATTCAGGAGTTGATGAGTCATGCGAAGCGGGGCTTTGCCATTCACTCTGGCAGTCTGACCTACCCCATAGATGAGGCCATGACACAATGAGCCAAACAAACTTCTGGGAATGAAAGTAGAAAACAAAGAGCAACCCAGAGATAAAGGATGCACGACCCAAGCTTACTCCTAAGGAGAGAGCTCGCTTCATCAGAGAGGGGAAGTGCTTTGGATGCGGGGAATATGGACATATCTCCGCGAAGTGCCCTAAAAAGGCACAGAAAGAACAGAATGATAAAGACGACGACAGGCCTGAGAGTTCGAGAGCAGCTGAGGAACGTGGCAGAAAAGGCAGATAGAAAAGCAGAACTGGTACCACATGGCGTGGGACCTGCACCGAATCTAATGAATGAAAGTACAAACTTTGCCGCTTTTGGGGCAAAGTGAAGGATCGGGAAGCTCTTTTGAAGGAGCCGAGGCCAACTTTTCACTTGGAATTGGCGGCTCGATTTGGAATTACGCCCGACAGACTGACGCCACAGGCGGAGGTAGTTCAACTGGCACCCAGATGGGATGTTGCCATTACACCGAACATTGGCAAACTTCATTTGCAATGACAAGGTGTTCAGGGCACGCGAGTGACGTTCTATTCAGGATCCCTTGGTACCACAAGAACTATGCCGTGGTTGACTACCGGGCCGAGAAAGCGACTTTGATAAATGAAGGGCTCAAAGAATTGTACTTGATGAACTTCAGTTTCTTTACTCATTCTTTTGGGAGAGAACTGATGTTTTGACCTGATCAAAAGAACGCCAAGATTTTTCTCCACACTCATGCCGATTGCTTTTTTAGAGGGCCTGAAGATCAGACCATTGACTTGATACCTGGAAGCAGGTCACCGAACCGGCCACCTTACCGTGTGAGCCGAGTACAGACTGAAAAGATTATGAACCAAGTGAAAGACCTCTTGGAAAAGGGTCTGTCCAACCTAGTACTTCACCGTATTGCTCTCCACTGCTGTTGGATTTGAAGAAAGACGGATCTCGGAGAATGTGAATTTATGAGTTTGTTTTGGAAGGCAATTTGGGAGAACATTGGCACGTGGTTGCAGTTCTCGTCATCGTTCCACTTGCAGACTGACGGGCAATCTGAGATTGCCAATTCAGTGGTTTTAGATTTATTGAAGTCTTGTATCTCAGATCAGAAGACTCAATGGGAAAAGAACTTACCTTTGGTGGAATTTGCCTACAATAACACGATACACTCTTCGACGGGGAAGACGCCATTTGAGATTGTTGAAAGTGCTGCAAAGGTTCCATCCTTCCACAGCACGAAAGATTAGATATTTGAAGCGGATGAATATTCGCGAGACTTGGATACGGCTTTTGCCAAGGTTCGCGAGACTTTGCAAGAGTCTCAAGAATGACAAAAAAAGGCAACGGATCGCCATCGTCACAACTTGAAATTGAAGGAGGATGATTGGGTGCTCTTACGTTTTGAGAAGGCATGCCTAAGAAAGACAAAGGAAAGGGGAGGCTTTTTTCAAAGCTTAGTATGCGATACTACAGACCTTTCCAGATTACTGAAAAGATAAATGATGTCTCCTTCCGATTGAAACTGCCAGATACTTGGAGGATTCACAATGCATTGCATGTGAGTCTCTTGAAACCTGTTAAGGGTGATGTGTCTGATGATGGGGAGCCTGATGAGCAACCCGAAGTGGAAGAAAACGAGGAGATCATTGTTCCTGAACAGATTTTGGCACATAAAGATACGAAGACTAAAGGTAAAGTCCGAAGGCGGTTCTTGGTTCAGTTCAAGAACTATCCTGCATTTGATGCGAAGTGGATGGAGGAGGAGGACCTAGCAGATTCTCCTCGGATTGTGAAACTTTACCTCGATGCTTTGGTTTAGCATAGTCTACTCCAAACGGAACCCAGAAATTCAGCTTGGCCGGAGATCTGGTGCAGTGGGATGCACAAGAGGGGAATTACTCCACTCCTTTGTCAACCGATGCCTTGATTTTGATACTAAAGTCACTGATGTCTCTTTGAGCTTCAGGGATACTGAGAGCTGACAGTATTCTGCTGGATGACTTTATGAAATGGAATTCCTTATAATGATACTGATTTGTTCTTGACTTCTTTTGAGTGTAGGAACTGATAGACGAAATGACTGCAGCATTTTGGTCTGATTGATCTCGAATAGACATGGCTGCAATAGGGGTTAGTCAATCGGACATCGATGAGGTCACGATTGGACCTAGATGTGAGCTACATTGCCGATAAATCATGGTCTAAGATCCAAATGAATGTTGAATGTCATGTGGTGTCCTATGATGTCTAGTGATGTCGTGTGATGTGACTGTCGATTTGGTACATGTGCTAGATGTGTGTCCCTAGTACGTAGGTACTAACAGTCAGTGTCTGCTAAGACGGTTTATGGCTTTTGTCGGTTTTGCAGGCGTAATCGCGGTCGATTACAATGCTTTCAAGAGGGGGGTATGTCACAAAGTGATGACGTGGCTACCGACAGCAGAAACCCTAATTTCTGCAAGAAACCCTAAAATTCCTGCAAACCCTAATTTCTGACAGAAACCATAATTTTCGGAAATCACGGAGGTGGAGAAAAAAAAATGTTTTTCGTTTAGCGACGCAAATCCCTACTTTTTGGCTTTACAAGGAAATTGGAAGAGAGATAAAGAGAGAATATGCTTCATTTTTACTCTCATTGAGAGAGAGAGAGAGAGAGAGAGAGAGAGAGAGAGAGAGAGAGAGAGAGAGAGAGAGAGAGAATTTGCTTTTGCTTTCAAGCTTTTGGGGCTCTGCTTTTGGGCATCCCTTGTAACATTTAAATATGCGGTGAGGGCCTCACTTCTCAAAGCATATGGACACAGAGTCTGAGAGTGAAACCCTAACCGCTCTTTGTACTCTGACATTGATTTTAATACATAAAGAAATACCGAAAGGGGTGCCAGTCTTTGGGGCCAATATCTCTAGGCACGGAACTCCGCCGGGCCAGTGTAAATCTATTGTGATCTGTGAATTGTTTTGAAGTGGTTATTTGGTGCTATCGCGATTGATTCTTGACTTGGAGTGTCTAAGTCCGTTACACCTGTCATTGGCAAACTTCGGTTGCATTGTCAGGGGTATTTGGGGCATGAGGACTTTTTCATAATGTCTTTGGAGGGTTGTGATGTTCTCTTAGGGATTCCCTGGTACCACAAGAACAACACCGTGGTCGATTATCGGGCGAGGAAAGTGACATTGACAACAGAGAAGGGCAAAACAATTGTACTTGATATTAAACTGAAGGGCGAGTCTGTCCCTATTGTATCGGCTTCGGCCATTTCTAATTAATAAAATCCAGTCAGTTTGTTTACTTGATCTTTATGAAAGAATTGAGCGATAATGATAGGACAAATATGTCTAAACTTGATAAAGAAGGCCAAGATTTTCTCCACTCTCACGCCGATTGCTTCTCAAAAGGCCTACCAGGCGAGTTACCACCTGCTCGTCCCTGAAGATCATACCATTGATCTGATACCTAGAAGCACACCACCGAACCGGCCACCTTACCGTGTGAGCCGAGCACAGAATGAAGAGATTATGAACCAAGTGAAAGAACTCTTGGAAAAGAGTCTTGGCCAACCTAGTACTTCACCGTATTGCTCTCGAGTGTTGCTGGTTTTGAAGAAAGACGGATCTTGGAGAATGTGCATCGATTATAGAGCTCTCAACAAAATCACCATCAAGAACAGATTTCCGATTCCTAGAATCAATGATATACTCGACAGGTTACAGGGATCCTCGTGCTTTAGTAGGATTGATTTGAAGAGTGGATATCATCAAATCAGGATCGCGCCAGGAGACGTCTACAAGACAGCTTTTCGGACGACTTTTGGGTTCTTTGAGTTTTTGGTGATGCCTTTTGGCTTAACCAATGCTCCTGCGACATTTAACCGGATGATGAACAGGATTTTTCGAGAGTACAGGCTATTTGTTGGCACTTTCTTTGACGACATAATTGTTTTCTCCAAGGATGAGGCAGAACACAGAGATCATTTGCTTCAGGTCTTTCAGGCATTACGAGATCACAAGTTAGTGATTAATGCAAAGAATAGTGAATTTTTCCTACCAGAGATACACTCTTTGGGACACATTGTCTCAGCTGCAGGAGTGCAAATGGATCCGGCCAAGATAGAGACTATCCGTATTGGCCCGATTAGAAGAATGTCCATGAAGTTAGAAGCTTCTTGGGACTGTGTTCGTACTACAAGCGGTTCATTCGAAAGTTTACAGAGGTTGCTTCCCCTTTGCATATCTTGACACAGAAAGGAGTCCCTTTCTCGTGGGGATCCACAGAGGTGACTGCCTTTCAGACATTGAAAGAGAAATTGACTACAGGACCAGTTTTGACTTTGCCGGACTTGCAGAAGTCATTTAAAGTATATTGTGATGCTTGTGGTCGTAGTCTGGGTGCGGTCTTAATGCAAGAAGTCCATGTCATTGCTTACAAGAGCCGATTGTTCTCAAGGCCGAAGATGACAGCACAGATTTATGAGAAAGAGCTTTTGGCGGTTATCCATGCTCATACTCAGTGGCGGCATTACCTACTCGGAGCGGATTTTACTGTCTTTACAGACCATCAGAGTTTGCGCTACTTCTTGTCACAGAAGCAGCTTTCGGGAAAGCAGATGCGGTGGGCGAACATCTTGTCACAGTTTCACTTCCAGATTGTCCATGTGCAAGGACAGAAGAATGTGGTGGCAGATGCTTTGTCTCGGAAGCCGTTGGTTCTGGCTATTTCCGCGATACATCATAGGAGCTTCAAGGATATGGTCGACCAATATGCCACAGATACAGATTTTGCAGACGTTTTCACACCGATACGGGATGGGGAGACAGTAGCAGGATACTCCATTCGGGAAGGCTACTTGATGAGAAAAACCATGTTGTGCGTTAAACAACCGTTGAGGGAAAAGGTTATGATTGAATGCCACTGTCCACCTTTTACGGGTCACCGCAGCATTGCTACCACCATGGAAGGGGTAGAGAGATACTTCTATTGGCCAAGACTCAAAAAGGATGTGGAAGAGTTTGTGCGCAGTTGCTTAGTATGCCAGAAGGTCAAGTTTGACAAGCATAAGGCACAGGGATTGTTACAGCCTTTACCCATACCCACCCGCCCCTGGGAAAGTATTGCAATGGATTTCATTTTTGATCTACCGAGAACACAGAGTGGTCACGATGGTATCTGGACTGTCATTGACAGATTTAGCAAATAGGCTCATTTCATTCCAGTGAAGAAAACAGTCAAGCCGGATCACTTAGCGAGACTGTTTCTGGCCCAGATCTTCAGATTACATGGCATGCCTGAGACGATTGTCTCCGACAGAGACCCCATATTTACGAGTTTGTTTTGGAAGGCAATTTGAGAGAACATTGGCACGCGGTTGCAGTTCTCGTCATCGTTCCACCCGCAGACTGATGGGCAATCTAAGATTGCAAATTCAGTGGTTCTAGATTTATTGAAGTCTTCTATCTCGGATTAGAAGACTCAATGGGAAAAGTACCTACCTTTGGTGGAATTTGCCTACAACAACACGATACACTCTTCGTCGGAGAAGGCGCCATTTGAGATTGTTGAAGGTGCTACGAAGGTTCCACCCTTCCCGAGCACGAAAGATAAGATTTTTGAAGCGGATGAATATACGCGAGACTTAGATACGGCTTTCGCCAAGGTTCGCGAGACTTTGCAGAAGTCTCAAGAACGACAGAAAAAGGCAGCGGATTGCCATCGTCGCGACTTGAAATTGAAGGAGGATGATTGGGTGCTCTTATGTTTTGAGAAAGCACGTTTGAGAAAGAAAAAAGGAAAGGAGAGGCTTTTTCCAAAGCTTAGTATGCGATACTACGGACCTTTCTAGATCACTGAAAAGATAAATGATGTCTCCTTCCGACTGAAGCTGCTAGATACTTGGAGGATTCACAATGCATTGCATGTGAGTCTCTTGAAACCTGTTAAGGGTGATGTGTCTGATGATGGGGAGCCTGATGAGCAACCCGAAGTGGAAGAAAACGAGGAGATCATTGTTCCTGAACAGATTTTGGCACATAAAGATACGAAGACCAAAGGTAAAGTCCGAAGGCGGTTCTTGGTTAAGTTCAAGAACTATCCTGCATTTGATGCGAAGTGGATGGAGGAGGAGGACCTAGCAGATACTCCTCGGATTGTGAAACTTTACCTTGATGCTTTGGTTTAGCATAGTCTACTCCAAATGGAACCCAGAATTCAGCTTGGCCGGAGATATGGTGCAGGGGGATGCACAAGCGGGGAGTCACTCTGCTCCTTTGTCAACAGAAGCCTTGATTTAGATACTAGAGTCACTCATGTCTCTTTGAGCTTCAGGGATACTGAAAGCTGACAGTATTCTGCTGTATGACTTTATGAAATGGAATTCCTGATTATGATACTGATTTGTTCTTGACTTCTTTTAAGTGCAGGAACTGATAGACGAAATGACTGCAGCATTTTGGTCTGATTGATCTCGAATAGACATGGTTGCAATAGGGGTTAGTCAATCAGACATCGATGAGATCCCGATTGGATCTAGATGCGATTGCTAGCTATATTGCCGATAAATCATGGTCTAAGATCCGAATGAATGTTGGATGTCCTGTGATGTCTAGTGATGTCGTGTGATGTGACTGTCGATTGGTACATGCGCTAGATGTGTGTTCCTAGTACGTAGGTACTAACAGTCAGTGTCTGCTAAGACGGTTTATGGCTTTTGTCTGTTTTGCAGGCGTAATTGAGGGCGATTACAATGCTTTCAAGAGGGGGGTATGTCACAAAGTGATGATGTGTCTGCCCGCGAGCATGCGAGAAACCCTAACCCTGACTGCTGCTGAAAACCCTAATTCTGCAAACCCTAACCCTAAAACCTGTAAACCCTAAAATCTGTCAGAAACCCTAACCCTAAAAAATATCCTAACCCTAACCCTAACCCTAGCAGCAGCTGATATTCCCGAATAAAGCGTTGGCATGCTGACGTGGCATCGTACGGCAAGGCTGAATCTGCGGCAACTTTTTCCAGTTGCTTTTGCGGCAGTTTTTTTTACTCTACGCAAGAGAGAGGAAGAGAATGCTTTATTTTTAAAAATAAAAGAGAGCTTGAGAGAGAAGAGCTTTTGGGCTATTATTTTTATGCTTTTAACTGGAAGCTTTTGGGACTCTGCTTTTGGGCATCCCTTGTAAACTTTAAATAAGTGGTTTAGGGCTCACTCTGCAGAGCATCTGGACGCAGAGTTTGAGAGTGAAACCCTAACCGCTCTCTTGTACTTTGACATTGATTAATAGATAAAGAAATACCGAAAGGGGTGCCAGTCTTTGGGGCCAATATCTCTAGGCACGGAACTCCGCCGGGCCAGTGCAAATCTATTGTGATCTGCGAATTGTTTTGAAGTGGTTATTTGGTGTTGTCATGATTGATTCTTGACTTGGAGTGTCCAAGTCTGTTACAAGTATTCATGGTGCTGTGTAGAAACCCAATATGGTCTTGTACACATCCTCTTTCTTGTTAAGCCAAAAGGCCAATCTCATCAGTAGTCAGGCAAAAGAAGAGATTAATGGTGCATTAGCACCCTCTCTTGCATCCATCAGAAGAGCAGCTTCCGGCTCTGGTGGTCATCAAGCAACCAAGAAATCATGCACTCCTTTGGGCGCCCAAATCACAGATTGGGATCAGCAAAGACAGATTTGGTTCTCTCAAAACGACCGCCCGACACTCTCATGCCAATATGACAATAGCCGCTTGCATCCCAGAATCCTCCTCGTGACCGGGTCCAGCCCCAAACCATGTTGAAATTCCCTTGACGACCACCTCCTCCTGCAATTTGCCAAGAACAAGCCGCTTGCATGGAATCCGCATCTCTACAACATGGCACTTCTTGATGGTGAGATGGCAAATTGATGGTCCAAGCTCCTACTCCTTCGCAAGCTCATGTAACATGTTGCGTCTGGATATGGTGGATAGACAACAATGCGGTATTCACAGACATGGCATTTAAGCTTTTTGTCTTCACCATGTAAAGCACCCGATTTAAAACTTAAATTGAACTCTACACTATTTATAGATCCATCATCTGCTTTTCTACGACCCAGATTTCCTATGGATATGGGAGATAATGCAGGCAAAAGTTGATGTGGTCCTTGAGGAGGTGATAGAAGGTTATGCATATGATGTTTTGGTTGATGAGTCTCTGTTTATAGTTTATGTGGAGAGCTTTAATAGTTTTATGCACCTATCATGCTAATGTTTACTACAAAGAAAATCTTTAAATTGAGTCTTTCTTTTCTTCATGCGTATGGATGCTAGATGCTCTTGCCGTTTGATCCAGGCAGATGGAAGATATTGGGGCCTAAGAGAAATCAATGTTAGCAAATATTGTAAAAAAGAGTGACCAGTCAATCCATCCATCCTATCCTGGCCTTTTCACTATTTGACACGAGTATGGCTCAGAGGGGATTTAGGGCCCAACTTTTGTTGTGTAGCCGGGGGGGGGGGGGGGGGGGGGGGGGTTTGCTTTAATCTCAATCATTGAATCATCCAATGAACTAGGGTGGGTGAACTAGGGGCGGGTAAACTAGGGTGCCGTGCCAACATGGGCAACGACGCGCACTAGTGTGACAATGGGGCTTTCGTGTGGCAACCGGGTTCAACCCACACCCCGCGAGGCGTGAACTAGGGGTGAGCTCGAGAGGGGACCATTTTTTTCCCTGGGCAATCGGGCGGCCGAGATCAACGCCATAGACCCTAAATCCCGCCTGGCTGACCCCGTGTGAGATAGTGACGAGGTGATTTACAAAAAAAAAAAAAGACGGTGGCGAGGCTCTCCTGGGCAAGAAGCACTGTCAATGCCTCAAACGCCATCATGCATCTCAGTCAACAGAAGGGCATCAATAACTTGTGACACATCTCTATAGCGACCACAGGAACCTTATGTCGGCAAAGGAAACAGCATCACCTTGTACAAAGGCTCTTCTCACTCAATAGTTGCCGGACCTTTTGCTCACGACCTTATGCTTAACAAGGGGTTTTTTTTAAGGGGAGCAGAGAAACATGTGGATATCAACACCCCCAACACGGGGACAATTGACCTATTGATGGGGACTACAGGTAGCAGCTGGCATGCTAAATAAAGAAGGCAAAATGCATGGTGCTATGAGAATAAAGAGCGAAGCATGGAAGCTGCCAAGGTGTCGTTCTGAACTGACTCAAGATATAAGTGCATGACTTTTGTGTCGCTAAACAAAACATGCCGAGAGCAAAGAGCTCAACATGAAGCACAGAATTGCTTCCACCAAATTGCAAACCCTAATACCGCATGTATGCACCTTTTACTTAATCACATGCATCTATGTGGGGCATCTCTTAGCATTGTCTTAAAGCAAAAGATTGTCTTAAAACCGGACATTCAAGCTGAAGCACTTTGAATCAGGATAACATGCCATTAAGATGCAAGTGTACTAAATTTATTAGCCAAAGTTTCAAGTAAATGTTGAGCACCAACCCTTGAGACTTAGATCAGTACTAGGTCTGAACAGATAATTCCTCCATTGTCAATAGTGGGATGAATGACAAAGGGATCATAAACTTGATGTTGGGAGGCTCAACTGGAAACCTGCCATAACCAGGCAAAATTTTAAGGATGAATGACAAAGGGATCATAAACTTGATGTTGGGAGGCTCAACTGGATACCTGCCATAAGTCAAAAGTAGCGAGGTAAAATTTCTACGACAGACACCTTTCCTATCCAAGCATCAATAAATGAAGAATTTGACACTATCTTGAAAGCTCCATCTGCGCACACCCGTAAGGCTCCTGAAGCCCCTTGGCATGTATTTGAGGCGAATTAAACTGATGTAAACATGATAAAATCTGGCATACGAAGTCCCATCAGGCCTAAAGGCTCATAATGCAAAATATGATCCCATCGTGGCATGCCCACAACAAACCGCTGTACCACAACCACCAAGCAACACAGTTCTATCCTCCACAATAATTGAACTTCCAAAATGTGTTTCCATCTTTTCCATTGAGAATATCAGTAAGAGCTTTGCATTCAAAGATCGAAATTCCATGAGGCTACAACACATCACCAATGGTCTTTGCAAGAGCACTTTCCATCTTCAGACTACGGTTTGCATCTCTAATCACAATTCGTCACTTCTCTATTTTTGATATTAGTGCTGACAGTCACCGCATACCCGCACATTCTTCACGATGCGTATAGTTTCTCCTTGAGGAGTATTGACAAGGGCACACGCGAGGGCGAACTGGGCACAAAGCGAATCCTTTTCTGCATCATCGGAATGCAAACTCGGGACATAACCTTCTTGCGAATTTAGTGGAGAAGATCTTCTAGATATCTTTGCTCTGTGCATGCTTTCTATCTGCTTGATTTTAATTCTCATGGCTTCAACACTTTCTGCCTCCTATTGCATGCCAAGAGCTGCATAAATAAATAATGAACATAAGAAGGCTTGCCAAACTGCAGAATGTTCGGAGGATGGCATCAACTTGATGAACGATTGCTTTACCAATGTACCCTGCATGTCCAAAAGGTCAACCATGCCTTGTTGGGTGCTTGTCTAGTGCTTGTTGGAAATGGGAAGGCCTATTGTTGGGAGCTAGGCCTTCGAACAAGGAATAACATCAGTTTTCATCCATTCTTATACAGCAAAATCACAGGGTATGCCAAGCAAGGACAGAGCAAGAGTGCTTTGAGCTGCTTTGAACAAATGCAGCAAAAAGGCCTCTCTCTAGATGGAATGGCATATGCTTACATGTATGCGAAATGGGGAGAGCTTGCAAAAGCAAAAGAAATGCTCCATGTGCGTAACAACAAGCATTTGATTTCTTGGACTGCGTTAATCGTAGGGTATGCCAAGCAAGGACAAAGCAAGAATGATTTGAGCTCCTTTAAACGGATGCAGCAAAAAGGCCTCTCTCTCGAGATGAAATGGCATATGTTTACATCTTAAGAGTTTGGTAAGGGGTAACTGAAAGCATTTAATTCCTTGGAGTCATGCTTGCCGTTACCTCTTACCAAAATCTTATGATGTAAGCATATGTCATTCCATCTAGAGAGAGACCTTTTTGTTGCATCTGTTCAAAAGCAACTCAAAGCATTCTTGCTCTATTCTTGCTTGGCATACCCTACGATTAATGCAGTCCAAGAAATCAAATGCTTGTTGTCATGCACATCGAGCATTTCTTTTGTTTTTGCAAGCTCTCCCCATTTCGCATACATGTAAGCATATGACATTCCATCTGGAGAGAGGCCTTTTTGATGCATTTGTTCAAAGCACTCTTGCTCTGTCCTTGCTTGGCATACCTTGCGATTAATGCAGTCCAAAAAATTAAATGCTTGTTGTTATGCACATCAAGCATTTCTTTTGCTTTTGCAAGCTCTTCCCATTTACCATGGTGATCAATGCATCTGAACATTCTTCCACTAACCCTTTTTTGAGAACGTCATCATATGTAGATGCATTGTTCATTGGTTTGAGAGAATAGCAACCATGGCAGTGGTGCATGGGGTGCAGAGCACAACAGGGTTTGCAGAGGCAGCCTCACAATGTGCAAGAGACCTGGTGTGTGTGTGTGTGTGTGTGTGTGTGTGTGTGTGTGTGTGTGTGTGTAGCTGTTTTAACATAAATAATAAGACATAATTGAACTTTTACATTCAAAAGACAGCTGGCTCCAGAAAATGAGAAATGATAAGTACAAAAATAACTCAGTCTTAGAATTATCTTTGTACAATGCTTATAAGAATGAAACCTCGTTCCAGTATACAGATATTAAAAGTACTTCCCTAGTAGTAGGTGTAAGTAAAATCATGTGTAGATAATTGCTTTAAGCCAAAAAAAACTTCCAACATGATAAGATAGAGTCGTTACCTGCATCCGTCCAAACAAGACAATAAATATGTTAGCCTTGGATGTGTTTTACAGGTATTAATGGACTATACCAGTTGTTATCCATGTCCATCTTTTAATTTTTTAAAAAACTTACAAGCTTAATCCAAAGTATTTATATATTTTTTTTTAAAAAAATATTATCCCAAAGTTTTTATATTTTGTCATAAATACTATTTTGATTAGAAGGCCAAAACCAATTCTAAACCAAGTCTTTCATTACATCATCAACATCTTTATCAGTCTTTTGAGTTTTTTCTCTTTGCCAGATCAATGAAGCTCTAATTCCTCATGCTTTTCATGTTTTTTTCAAGTAAAGAAGCCTAAGAAAAAATTCCGTTAATAGTTCAAGAATATCAAACTTGTTTTTGTTTATTTATGTCATATATAGTTTACGTCCATTTAGGGTTCATGGAATCCAACCTTCCCACGTTTGTATGTCATTTAATTATACATCTCTAAGCACACGAAGTGGCGGAGAATCCTTAAAGTAGCCACGGTACCCAGCCATACCGAATGTCACACCAAAAAAGGAATAGATGCCTCTATGGGCTTTTTTCAAACTATACCTGACCATATGAATGCAAAAGAAATGTATTGTATCACCTCATTGAAATAACCAACAACAAACAAGTCCAGTGTCAGGATGCAACCAAGGCATAAACAAATCCCAAACAACTAGTACGCAGTCGGGCTAAACCCCCAATGTAAGGACATGGGTCCTATGGGCAAGGCCACTGGCACGACCGGACAGTGTGTATGCTACGAAGAGGCTATAAGATAGCATGGTTGGGTGGAGACAAGCACACATATTACAACCGCCCTTTCACTGGTATCCGAGCTATTTTTGGGAGGAGGCGAAAAGCGGGTTGCATGTGCGTGCGACGCACTGCTTCTCTCCCACGTTCCACAGACAATGACGTCTCCGCTGTGCAGCAAAAAGAAGACATGCTCAGTTTCTTGTGCGACGCACGTGCGGACAGACAGCGACAACACACCCCACATACGCCCTCCACAGGGGGCGACCAAGGAAAACTCGACCGGCAACTCGATGGCACCGAGGCTGCGAAGGCTTCCATTGGTGTCGTTGGCTTCGCGCGTAGGAAGGCCCGCTTAACCCTTGCATGAAGGAGGGTTGAGCCCACCCCATGAGAGTAAGAGACCGACACTTTACCATCAAGTTATTGGCCCTTGTTGTGTATAACAAGGAAAGATAGCATACTTGTGTTGAAAGGAAAGCTAGAAGGAAAGGGAAAGCTTCAAACTTCAAGTAAGTAGTTTCACCCTTCCTTTCCACTTCTTGGAGAAAGGCAAGTTTTCCTCCAAAAATTCTTTTTTCCTCAAGGAGGTAGCTTCAAAGTGAGAAAAAGCCTTCACAAAAACGACGAGTTTTTGTGAAGAGGCAACAAAAGTGTTCTTACAACAAACGACACATGAATCGCTATAATTTTCACAAGGTGAGGTTCGCATGCAACGCAAATCGCGGAGTATACAAAACACAAAGACTTCAATTTCACAAGGTATAAGTTGACATTTTTTTCTCTTCCATTAGTGTGTGTTTACCATGGCCAGTGAGGATATCCCATCTACACACACTTTTGATTTTGAGTACGTAGATCAAAATCGGGGCACCACGAATGCTGCTGACACTAATATGCATGATGATGATGATCTAGGAGATCATGGGCTTGTAGATATGGCTTCTTTCAAAACTTTGGAACATCGCCAAAGCGTACTTGAAAGCAACCTCTCTCCACTCAATGCAAATGTTACCAATCTTACAGAGTTACTTGTGAAATTTATGAATTCACAGACGACTCAAGGAGCCACAAGTGGCACGGTTCAAGGGAACCAAGCTCGCACGACTCAAGGAGTCCAAGAGACAAGTGTTGCAGAAGATGTAGAAGGTAGTAATGCATTACTTAAGAATATCACCATTCCTGCGTTTCACGGGGAAGAGCATGATCGCAACAAGGATGCGGTCAATACGTTCTTACACAAATGGAGTGATATTCATAGATTGAGACACACCTTGGATATAAAGACGGCTGTGGAAACAAGTCTATCTCTTAAAGGCAAGGCTTATAAGTGGTGGATGATATTTCCAATAGATGCTCGTCCTCCGTCTTGGGCTACGTTTCAAGCTTCTTTCTCTAAAGAGTTTTTGAACTCCAATGAAGAAGAGAAGAATTGGTTAGCATGGGATGCATGTTGCATGTCTGGCCTCTCTCTCACACAGTACCTTTCGAAGTATCGAGAAATCATATTAAAACTAGAAGTTCTAGATGAATTCCACAAGATACAGGATTTTAATAGGGGTCTTGACAAAGACTATCGTCTTCATGTCAAGACCCAATATCCAAAAACTTTGGAAGAAGTCATTAGTCATGCCCAAAGATATGATGATGACCAAGAGAGGAAAGAAAATGTTCCCTACTCTAAGAATATTTTTGCTAAGAGAAATGTGGCTAAGAGCCAATGACGAGGTAGATCTCCCACACGTTCCAAGAGGAATAAGAGACAATCTACCTCTCCACACCCATAAGAGGCTAAGAAGCCTAAGCAATCACGAGATACTCCATGTGGGTCTCTCAGCACTGCTGATTTTGAGCGTGCAAAGAAACACAATTTGTGTTTTAGATGTCTTTCGGACCAACATAACAAGAAAGATTGTCCTCTTTTGCAAGGCAAAGAAAAGGCCATGCACACGGTGCAACGACTCACATTAGATTCATCTCCTAAATATTGTGATGTAGAGGTTCTTCATATGGAAGAAAAGCACAAGTGTTGTGTGCCTGCTTCAATGTGGCAGCCCACATTTGGCTGCCATGATTTGATTCGCATGCATGACACTATTAACGGACAACGTGTTCGTATTCTAGTGGATGATGGTGCAACTCATAACTTCTTGAACTATAAGCTAGTCAAGAAATTGAAGCTTACACAGACTCCCTACTCTCACAAGTATGTGGTGGAGCAGATGTCTGGAAATGATAAAGAAGTATGGGACACGATAGTTCAAGGTTTGAGCTTATTATTCAAGATCATACGATGACCCTTGACTTCCAAGTTATGAACATGGACCGTGCTGATGTAGCTTTAGGACGGGAGTGGCTGCATGGTTTAGGAAACACATTGCACACTAGTTATGAACACAACTCCTTATCCTTTATGGCCAATGGTAAACATGTGCTTTTTCTTGGTGAGAAAAATATACCATTTGCACCTCTTATATGTACAACCGAGCTTTCTATTTTGCAGAAAGCAGATTTAATAGATGAAGTCTTTTTATGTTACTGCTTGTTTCCAAGTCTTGTGAATTCTGAAGAGCAAAGTGCGATGAATTCTAGTAATGGTATGCAAAGTGCAATGAATTCTACTGATAAACAAAGTGTTAACAAATCTAACGAGCAAAGTGCTCTCAATTTTCATTCTATAGAGCAACGTGCAACTATTGTAAAACAAACATTACAGGAATTACAAGATTCTCCATCCCAGCATAACTCTAGTTTACTTTCTCCTTTTGCACGGAAAAAGCTAACTCACTTACTCACACGGAGTATAGTGATGTGTTCTCAAGTGATTTACCACCGGGTTTACCCCCTACACGTGAGGTGCAGCATGGCATAGATGTCATGCCAAGCACTAAACCGGTGAGTAAACCACCTTATCATAAGAGTGCTAAAGAAGCCAAGGAGGTTGAGAGTCAGTTGGCTGATTACCTCGATCGTGGTTTCATTAGACCTAGCACTTCGCTTTGGGCATCACCAATTCTATTGTTAAAAAAGAAAGATGATACTATGTGCATGTGCGTAGATTACCGCGGATTAAATGCAATAACCATCCAGAACAAATATCCTCTACCTCGAGTAGATGAGTTGTTTGATCAACTCCACGGGACAAGATATTATACAAAGATAGATCTTCGTTCACGATACCACTAGGTGCGTATCCTACTACAAGATATCTCCAAAACTGCCTTTAGAACACAGTTCGGGCATTTTGAATTTTTGATTATGCCTTTTGGTCTAAGCAATGCTCCAACTATATTTATGACACTCATGGATAGTGTTTTACATCCCTATCTTGGAAAATTTGTTGTGGTTTTCCTTGATGACATTCTCATTTACAGTAAGACTAAAGATGAGCACATAGAACACTTACGATTAGTGTTCGAACAGCTACGAGCTCACGCGCTGTATGCTAAGCAAAGCAAGTGCGATTTTTTTAAAACAGAGATACATTACCTCGGTCATGTGATCTCTTATTCTGGCATCAATATGGACACTGAAAAGGTCGCTGCCATTCTTCGATGGCCACATCCCAACACAGTTGAGGAGCTTCAAATATTTTTAGGCATGGCTGGATTTTATCGACAGTATATCCGTGATTATGCTAAAATTGTTGTTCCTATGACGGATCAACTTAAAGCAAAAGGTAAGACCTTTTCTTGGGAAGAAGCCCAAAAATGCGGTTTTGAACAGCTCAAGGTAGTTATAGCCACTACTCCCATCCTAGCAGTCGTCGACCCACTTAAACCGTTTGTGTTAGAGACTCATCCTAGTGATAAAGCAATTGGTGCGGTACTTCTTCAAGAGGGAAGACCTATAGACTTTGAAAGTAAAAAGTTAGATAGAGCTCAACAGAATTATTATATCTATGAGAAAGAGCTCTATGCCATAATTCACGCTTTACGAAAGTGGCAACACTATTTATGTGGTGTCGAGTTTGAAGTACTTTTTGACCATGAGAGTATGAAATGGTTTACTACTCAAACGGACTTGAAGGGCCGTAAAGCTAGATGGGCCGAAATCCTTCAAGATTATGATTGTAAGCTACGATATCGCAAGGGGCGATATAATGTAGTAGCGGATGCACTAAGTCGGATGCCTCAGATTAATTCACTTGCTTTCATAGAAATAAAGAGTGGATTTTTAGAGTCATTACGTGGAAAGTGTGCACAAGATCAATCATATGCTAAAGTGTGGAGTGCAGTTTTAAAAAGGGATCCCTCACACTCACATGTCTCTACACAGCCAGATCAACATGTCTCTGCATGCTCATATAGAAACTCCAACACACAGAGCTCCACCCCTACTCAGGAAGAGCTTAAGTGATGGAAGAATTTTTCCATTGATGATGACTACTTACTCCACAAAGGTAGACTATGTGTGCCAAAGGACTCAGACACTAGGCGCCAAATCTTATTTGAGTGTCATGATAGTCTAAGTGCTAGTCATCCAGGTATTCATAAGACGTATGCCTTAGATCGACGGCAATTTTATTGGCTGAGCTTACATCATGATGTTCAAGAGTACGTACTAAACTGCCAACAGTGCCAAGTTAATAAGGCAGAGCGCCTTATTACATCCTTTAGAGATTCAACAAGGTAAGTGGGAGAGTATCTCTATGGATTTTGTAGTAGGACTACCTACTACAAATCGTGGCCATGATTCCATTTGGGTAATTGTAGACCGTGTGAGCCGTCTCACAAAGATGGGTCGATTCATTCCCATTAAGACTACGGTTAAGACACAGGAATTAGCACGGCTATTTATAGAGCATATATATAAACTCTATGGTCTTCCAGCTAGTATCATTAGTGACAGAGATCGAAAGTTCAATAATCACTTCTGGAGAGTTGTGTTCCAAAATTTGGAAACTAAAGTTAATTTAAGTATGACTTATCATCCAGAAACGGATGGTCAAACCGAAAGAGTTAATCAAGTGCTAGAGGATATGCTACGAGCGTACGTTAGCAAGAAGCAAACCAATTGGGAAGACTACTTACCTATATTGGAATTTGCTTATAATAGTTCAAAGCATGTGACTACAGGGTTTAGTCCATTTATCCTTTTATATGGATTTCAACCTAGATCACCCATTACAGTGGGGTTGGCTAAGGAGAAGATACAACAAGCGAAGGATTTTCTCCACGACCATTTTGACATGCTTCGAGTTTCTCGACAGAATGTTAAGCAAGCTCAAGATCGATATAAGAAGTACGCAGATGAGCATCGTCGTCTTACTACTTTTGAAGAAGGAGACAAGGTTTTCCTCAAAGTTCCGGAGCATTCAGAAAGTCTGAAGACGAGAAAAGTTGCTAAACTTTCACCACACTATTGTGGACCATTTACCATTCTCAAACGTATTGGTCAAGTGGCCTATAAGTTAGCTCTCCTAGAGCACTCACGAGTTCATCCTGTTTTTCATGTTAGATGTTTAAGAAAACAGCTAGGACATAATGATAATGTCATTGACACACGTGTGTTAGTTGACCTTATCGAACCGCCAAGCATTCCTCATGAGCTCGAAAAGGTTTTGGATTCTCATGAGCTTTGCACCAGACATCATGCCAGACGACAGGTGTTGGTAAAATGGTAGATAGACCTGAAGAAGGTTCTACATGGGAGAATGTCTCTGCACTTAAGAAACGTGCTCCTACATTTTTTTTCAAGGACGGAAACAAGGGGGGGGGGGGGGGGGGGGGGGGGGGGGGGTAATGTAAGGACATGGGTCCTATGGGCAAGGCCACTGGCACAGCCGGCCAGTGTGTACGCTAGGGGGAGGCTATAAGATAGCACGATTCGGTGGAGACTAGCACACACATTATCACTGCCCTTTCACCCAATTTCCAATTTAGCCAATATTTTGCCCAACCTGTGTCAAGTTTAGAGAAAACAACTATTACCAGTAATAAGTCAAAAAACCAGTACACACTCGGGGTATACCCCCCATCAAGAGAGATTTTTTTGAACAGTATGCATCAACAATACGTTATGTGACCATGCATATAATTAACAAAGTATTGTAATGTCAAGACAAGTGGTAGCAGTTGCTATAACGTCCCCTACTAACTTTAATCAAACAAATGAATAGTTTACGTAGAGCAACCGAAAACCAGTTGCAGGTTCATATCTTTGCCCAAGAGAGTTAACCCATTCAACCATTATTACATAATGTCAAGCATAGCCAACCCACATCGTGGGCCTTACCAGGCCAAGTGTCGGGGATCAAGGTTCCCCATTAGTGCCTCTTACTGTCATGCAAAGCCAACCACATAGTGGTCCTTACCAGGCTAAGTGACAGGGTATGCTAGCTAGTAAGCCAGGTTGTTTTCAATAACCTATGACAAGTAAAAAAAAAAAGAGAAAAACCATAATTTTAAGCTTAGTGAATAGTAGCCAACCTGTGTTGGTTGAGTAGCAAGCTCCATGATTGGTACAGCAGCGAGTGAACAAACACACAGTCCTAACTTTTTATGCAAGTACAAAACAAACACAAGGCTAAGTGAGGGGCAGAATGCGTCCTCACCTCTTTAAATAAGAGAAGGTAGATCACAATCACTTATGATGAGTTGCACACAGAATCGGTATCACCCCACGCACCGAGTATGCCAGGTGCTAATGCTTCTAGGGAAGCCAAAAATTGTGGTCGCCTCTGATGCGGTCCATCACAGTAGAGCAGCCACTGCACCCAAGGCAAGGTAGGTGAGGCCCAGTTAGAGAGTGAAATATAATTTTTACTACGTTAATAGCATCCAGCTAAGGATTTATAATCATCATAAACGCTATAGGGGTTTCTTCCCATGGTGGATACCGACATGGTGTATCTTAGGAAAGCCATTTTCTTATAGCCAAGATGACAACATTAGGGGGTAGTTTAGTTTTGTTTAAACCATAAACATAAAGACAAGCACAAATGTGTGTGTGTGTGTGTGTGTGTGTGTGTGAGAGAGAGAGAGAGAGAGAGAGAGAGAGAGAGAGAGACTTTTCTCTACACACCTCACACGCAAAGGGCAGAGATGGATAGCTCTAGCACAAAAAGGCAATCGTGGCTGAACCTGCCATCTCAAGCACATGAATCCAACCGCTCACATAATTCACCTCCGCTAACCCCAAATCCAAGCACATAAAGGCATTGGGAGTGCTTAGTGCTCAAATCTTACCAGAAGCATGGTTGGCTGGCTGACTCAGAAAACTAGCCCCTGGTTTCTCTGATCTCGCATCCAGCACCAGTCACCTAAGAACGGGTCACCACATCAATCCATGCTCTGTAAGGAGGCAGTTGGCTAGCTGGCTACCCTTATGTGCACATCACAAGAGATGGTACTCCACATAGGTGGGTTCACACCAGGCCGGTGGAAAACATGGTACTTTATGAGCTCTTCCAGGTGGAAAAGCTCCGAAATGTTCTCTTCCGCCGTCCATGTGTTCACATTGATGGTGGAAGAAAATGTGAGACAATTTTCTTCCATCGCATGTTGTGAACACAGGGAGGTGGCAAAAAAAGAGTAGGAGGCAAGTGTGGACAAAGGGGTGGGAGGGCTGCATTAATGTGATTGGTGCCAACATGGCACTTTTTGCCAAGGTGGAGGGTGGAAGGAAGAACTTCGAGGGGGCAAGGAGGGGGGGGGGGGGGAACCAAGTTTCTTTTTTCTC
Source organism: Adiantum capillus-veneris (assembly GCF_014529385.1). Taxonomy (NCBI): domain Eukaryota; kingdom Viridiplantae; phylum Streptophyta; class Polypodiopsida; order Polypodiales; family Pteridaceae; genus Adiantum; species Adiantum capillus-veneris. The sequence continues at coordinate 76,881,188 of NC_140934.1, read as the reverse complement.
TTCCATGATGTGGCACTCTCTATCTCACTTTTACGTCGCTCTATGTGAATAGCAAGGTCCACATGGCACTTTTTTGTTGGTTTGCAAGCTTTTCCAATTTCTTCCACCGCCCTATGTCAACCCTATTAATAGAGAGAGAGAGAGAGAGAGAGAGAGAGAGAGAGAGAGAGAGAGAGAGAGAGAGAGAGAGAGAGAGAGAGAGAGAGAGAGAGAGAGAGAGAGAGAGAGAGAGAGAGTCCGGGCCTCCTCTACTGCAATTGAAAGAGCATCTTCCCAAAAAATCTTATATTTTTCATTTGTTTAGTATGGGATACACATATTGGCATTTGTAAAACTAAAATCATTGGTTTTCAGATTCCCTTCCTAAAATCATGATGCAGTCTGAGTTTGCACATGCTGGCCCCACCAACGCCTCGCCAAGCACAGCCCTTTTCTCCAATATCCCCTCTAGTAATCTGCCTATGGATTCTTTTGCCCATGTCAACATCCTGTGCAAGGCCATAGGCCTTCAAGGTCAACCACTTGCATGTAGTGAAAACAACATTATGGATAGGCCTGCCCTTCGCATCTGGTGAAAATAGCGGTCTAAGGACACAAAATCAGTGACACTTATAGAATATTCATCAGCTACAAACTCGACCATGCATCTCGTGTGTGTGTGTGTGTGTGTGTGTGTGTGTGTGTGTGTGTGTGTGTGTGTGTGTGTGAGAGAGAGAGAGAGAGAGAGAGAGAGAGAGAGAGAGAGAGAGAGAGAGAGAGAGAGAGAGAGAGAGAGAGAGAGAGAGATCTTTACCTACGACCACATGAGACAACATCTCAATAGATTCTCCTTAAATTTTGATTTTAGTGAATCATGGGGACATACCTAGAAGACAAGATCTTGATAGATTCTCCTTAAATTTTGATTTTAGTGAATCATGGGGACATACTGGGAGGTCCTTATTTTTTTTAATTCGTACAGAGATTCTACAAGATTCCCTCAACCCGATGCCTTCCATTGAAGGCTACAAAAAACTACACATTGATAGGATATGAACCTAAACAAAGCAGTCTTTGACCTCAAGCGTTGCCAGCCTACGCCATGCACATGAGCGCCCACGATCCTGGGTATGCCATTTTTATTTTTTTAAGACAATATCACCACTGAAATTCTGAACCCCCCCCCTGGTCGGTGCCCACACCATGTCAATGACCTGCGCCCATACCACCAACTATCATCCATGATGCGCGCTATCGTTTGTGGCACGCACACAGTGTGAAATAAAAACATTCACCTCACTTTTGACACTTCTCGATGCATGTAAATAAAAGAAATCATGTACAAATTGTGATATATGTTGAAGCGGCTACTGTGGTCACTATCATGTACATACCTATCCGAGGAGTCGTGGCCCTCGATGTGGCACCTTTGCGTGCTTTTCAATTTGATAAGATGCCTATTTTGATTTTATGATTTACATATTCCCAGTGTTTCATGGGGTCACAATCATCTCGCCTATAAAGACTGATGCAGGAAAAAACTGTCGAAAATAGCAGCTAACAGAGATCGTTTGTTGAATTTCATGGAAAGTGACCCAAAATTGAATATTGATGAAAAATGATGCATATATATGCTTCTTATGCTTATGCAAGTGATCCCACAAATTTAGGGATTTTTTTGACTTTGTTTAAGATTTTTCACATCAAAAATGGCATTTTTTGGGTCAAAAATGAGATAAAAATGACCTAATTATGGTCCAAAGTGGAAAAATGGCCCAAAAATTGACAGATCAGCTCATGTTGATGTGGGTAAGAGAGAGAGAGAGAGAGAGAGAGAGAGAGAGAGAGGGCTGCTTTTTATTGAAAAAATCTGCAATTTTCTTCTACTTTGCAATTGCTTCCATGGTTGCTCAACCTATGTGTAGGGCAGTCCCGCCTATTTGCAATCCTGTATTTGAGCCTGTGAGGGAGTGAATTGGGGTTTCCCTTTATCAAAATGGTGTTTGAGATTCAATATAATAGCTCTTAAATCTCTGCAAAATTAGAAAATGGTCTCCATGAAGGTGGAAGCTCGAGTATTCCTTTCAACTGTTTGAAGTTACGACTATGTGATTGGGGGTGAGGCTACATGTTTCCATGAAAGAGGTTTGGGTTTTGAATGGAATTTTTGCTTCTATGAGAGTTGAAGCTTCATGGTTGAAATTTTAGTGTTCTTAATTTCTCTTTCTAAGTAAACTTGGATGTGAATTGGTAAATATTTTATCACAAACTTGTCAACGAAAGCAAGCAATTTCCAAGCAAAATAGGGGAGAGGGTTTGTGATTGTCTTGAACGCTCCTAGAATTTAAACCATATTTAGAAAGAGGGTTGGTGATTCTCCATAAATGATTTTTCACAAAGTTTTTGTGACTCTTGTCATGAACTCTCACAGCCATAGGTTCCACACCTTCTGAGAGGCCCAGGGAACTCCCATGGCTGGATTCACCGCCCAACCTCCCTTACATAACCCCTGGCTACTGAATCCCTTGTTCCACACTGGCAGTCGGCCTAGCTCAGATCTGTAACCCCCCTTGGGTATGCCCTTGGCATGAAATTACTCCCCCCTTGGAGAAGTGTTTTTGTCCTCGAAAACAAAAGTGGGAAACTTCTTCTTAAGAATACTAATGTTTTCCCAAGTGGCACCTTCTTCAGGTCGATCTTTTCACTTGATTAAAGATTGGCGATGTACATGATGATGCATTCGTAAATCATGATAGTCAAGAATTTTCTCAGGTTCATGCCACACGCAAAAACACTCCTTCTCCTTCCTCAAAGATAACTTGCCAACGTTTCTCATCAGCATACTTCTTATACCGATCCTATGCTTGCCGGACATTTTGATGAGCAAGTTTTAGCATATCCATATAGTCTTGGAGAAAATCCTTAACCTGCTTGAGTTTTTTGGTTTCCAACCCCACCGTAACGGGTGACCTAGGTTGAAAACCATACATGAGCACGAAAGGACTAAAGCCAGTCGTGACATGCTTAGCATTGTTGTAAGCAAACTCAAGAAGAGGCTTCCTAGTCTATTTGTTTCTTGCTAACGTATGCTTGTAGCATTATCTCTAGCACTTGGTTAGCGCATTCAGTTTGACCATCTGTTTCTGGATGATCTGTTGTATTGAGGTTGAGTTGTGTACCCAATTGTTTAAACTCATCCCTCCAAAAATGATTGTTAAACTTGGGATCACGATCACTCACAATGTTACTTGGCAAGCCATAGAACTTTTACAGATTGTCCACAAATACTTAGCTAAATATGGAGTCTTTATGGTCGACTTGGTTGGAATAAACTTGCATAGTTTAGTCAACCGGTCTACGACCACCCATACTGAGTCATGACCTCGTACAGTGGTTGGTAAACCCACAATAAAATCCATAGAGATACTTTCTTATTTCCCATTGGGAATCTCCAAAGGATGTAAGAGTCCTCCTACCTTTACGTGCTCTGCTTTGTTAACTTGACATTTTTGGCAATGCAAGATATAATCTTGAACAAAGCCAATTGTCGTCGTACCTGGATGCCTTGCACTTGGACTGTCATGAAATTCATAAAGAATTTGGCGCCAAATGTTCGTGTCCATCGGTAGGTACCCATTATCGATGGAAAAATTCTTCATCGTTGTAGTTCATCACTCGACGGAGGAGAACTATGTGTGAAGGTTAACGACACACTACCAGCATTGGAGTGAGAAGGATCCCTCATTTGCACATGGCTCCACACTTTGGATTATGCGTCATCATGCTCATATTTGCCCTTCAGAGAATCCAAAAATTCACTGCGAAGTCTCGTGAACAAAAGTGAATTGATCTCAGGCATACGGCTAAGAGCATCAGCCACCACATTGTATCGTCCTTTACCATACCGGAGCTTTGCGTCATACTCCTGAAGGATCTCAGCCCACGTGGCCTTTCGACCCTTCAAGTCTGTTTGTTGTGTAAACCATTTTATGCTTTCATGGTCAAACACAATCTCAAACTGAGCTCCATACAAATAATTTCGCCATGTCTTTAAGGCAGACACTATTGCATAGAGTTCGCGTTTGTAAGCATAATAATTTTGCTACGCTGAATCAAGCTTCTTGCTTTCAAATGCAATTGGCCTCCCCTCTTGTAGAAGGACTGCTCCAATAGCACGATTACTGGCATCAGTTTCCAAAATAAATGGCTTCAAAGGATCCAAAATAGCTAGAATAGGAGTTATAGCTAATGCATCCTTGAGTGTATGAAAACTATGATGTTGAGTGCCCCCCCACTGGAACGTTTTTGCTTTGCCTTTCAGTTGGTCCATCATTGGAACAACAATATTAGCATAGTTTTTAACGAACCTTCGATAAAAACCTGCAAATCCCAAGAAAATCTGTAACTCTTCCAGAGTTTTAGGAGAAGGCCACCTACGAATGGCATCCACTTTGGATTGATCCATGTGCAACCCAGTAGACGGGACAAAATGTCCAAGATAGTGAATTTCCTCCTTGAGAAAATCACACTTGGATTCTTTGGCATATAAATTATTTATTCGTAACAACTCAAACACCTGCCTTAGATGTTGCAAGTGCTCTTCCTCAGAAGCACTATATACGAGAAATTCATCGAGAAAAACGATAATAAATTTGTCCAAGTACGATCTCAAGACACTATCCATGAGTGTCATGAATGTTGCGGGCGCATTGGTTAATGCAAAAGGCATAACCAAAAACTCGTAATGTCCAAACCTTGTTCGGAATGCACTTTTGGGTATATCAACAAGTCAAATACGTACTTGGTGATAGACTGACCGCAAGTCTATCTTCATAAAAATACGAGCATAAGTGAGCTTGTCGCGAACAACTCATCCATGCGTGGTAATAGGTACTTATTCTTAACATTGACCGCATTTAATCCATGGTAGTATACACACATGCGCATACTACCATCCTTTTTCTTCACTAATAGGATAGGAGAAGCCCATGGTAAAGAACTTGGTTGAATAAACCCTCTGCTAAGATAGTCAGAAAGCTGACGTTCCACCTCAACAGCTTCATAATAACTCATTTTGTAGGGTAGTTTACTGTCTGGTTTACTGCCTGCAACCACGTCGATGCTATGCTACACAGATCGTGTCAGTGGTAATCTTGATGGCAAATCATTAGGAAAAACATCGTGAGATTCCATTAATAATTTGTTTAACTGACTAGAAACCTTTGCTTGTTGAGAAGTAGCCATTGTTGGAAGAGATGAGAGAGAAGCATGCGACGTTGAGGAATGTTCAACAAATTCAACATTGGAAATAAAATGACACAATTAGTAACATACGAAAACTTCTTCTATTTCATTATCAGAAGTGAGATTTATAAGCTTTGTTGTACATATCAGTGGTGAGGAAGGCACATCCTTATCTCCTAACAAGAACACATGTGAGCCATGGGATTCAAACATCAGACTGTTGTGCTCATAGCTACGCTTCAATGATGGTCCTAGGCTATGCAACCATTCTCTACCAAGTACCAAATTTGTTTGCTCCATATTCATAACTTAGAAATCCAAGGATGTGGAATAGCTTTGTATTTCCAATGGTACAACTCTAACTTGAGTATCCTATACTTCGGCATCATAACCATTCATCATTGCTACCTTGTAGCGGTGGGAACTCGAAGTTTGGGGCAATTTGAGTTTTTTCACTAATCCATAGTTAATGAAATTGGGAGTAGCACCGTCATCTATCAAGGTATACACCTTGTTCCCTTGAAGGGATCATGTGGAATGAAGGCCTATTGCCACATGGAAGCTGTGATACAACATTCATGCACCACCTCGGTGTGTGTTACCTCCACCATGGAGAAACGTGATGAAGACTCAAGAGGCAGCAGCTGCACCGTGTGCACTGCTTTCTCCTTGCCGTGAACAACAGATTTCCCCTTGGGACAATCCTTTTTTCCATGGCCACTTCCCAAGCATTGAAAGCATAACTTCTCTATTTTAGCCTTCTCAAATTCCTCAGGTAAGAGAGGACTGCAAGACCCCTTGGGGTTTTTAGCTACTTCAAAATTTGCTACTATAATTTTTTTTTTATTGTGCCCATTGTGTGTGCGCGTATTACCATGTTTATTTGCAAGAATGTGAGTACCATGTGATTTCTTTTGATCTGGATCATCATGAATGTGGGCTTTCACTATGGCCTCGTCAAGTGTTTTAGGATCCTGAGTCTTGACATGCTTCTTAAGCTCTGGCGTCAGACCACGAATAAACCCATGTATTTGTTGAAAGGTTTCTAGCCCTTCCAACTTGAGGATAACATCCTAATAGTGAGAGATATATTCAAGCAATGAGAGGTGTTGGTGCATGGAACATGTGTCCCAAGCCGTCCAATTTCTATCTGCCTCATTCATGGGCAGAAACTCTTTTCAAAACATATCCTCAAAGGCCGCCCAACTCTGTGGTATGATATTCTTCTCCTTGAGAGACATCCACCATTTGTAGGCCTTGCTTTCAAGAGCTAGACTTGTCTGCAGTGCTCTAACTGCATCCGGAATACACCGCAAGGCGTGAATTCCATCCCACTTGCTGAGAAAGATATTCACTGCATCCTTATTGTGGTCTCGGTCCTCTCCCTTAAAAGTTGGTGGCTTGGTGTTTTTCAACAACTCATCCACCCCCTTCGTAGTGAGAGAGTGCAAAGAATCTAAAGATGGACCTTGTCCATGACCAGGAGGGCCTTGCCCTTGATCGGCAACATGCTCATGCATGTGTGTGTCAACAAGGCCCTTGGCCTACTCCTGCATAAATTGTATCACTAAAGTGGATAATTTACTGACATTTTCATTTAGGGAAGCAAAATTTGTTTCCATTACTGAGATGTGTGCTTGAAATTCTTGGATATCAAGCCCGGGTAGGTCAACCAAGAAAAATAAAACCTATCACGTGAGTTCAACAGAAGGGTATTTAAAGTTCTTGAAACTTACATAAACATATATACAGAAGGGATACTATTTTTCAAATTTGAAAAAAACTTACAGATTTTAAAAGAAAAGGGTACATTTTATTCCTTAAAAAATTCACAAATAAGGGGTTTTACAAACATGTCTTGAACGCACGTGATATGGTAGTTTTACACATAGTGAACCCCCCGAGATATCGAGAAATTCATAAGCGTCATCTCCTCCCATAGCATCGCGGGCACCCTCCGTGAGAGTATCCAGCTGCGAGCCATCATTGGGAGGATTAGGTGTATTGTGCTCGAAATCAAAGGTCATGTTGATATCCGAATCCATGGAAACACTGTGCAGTGTGTGAGAGAGAAAGAAGAATACCTTGATTCCAAAAACAACCTCGTAGCCGTAGTATGCACCACCGATGTCGGTAGGTGGCTGGGCTAATGATACCTGCAACCGTATGGTCGTCAAAAGTTGAAAATCCAAGATATCAAGCTTGTCGTAAAATCACCATGTTTCATTTGCAGTACAAACACGCTCCGTTGAGCTTTCCTTTAAACAAATTTGATGTTCAAGCCTTTAAGTAGTACCGCTCAAATGACTATGCAAGTAGACATTTGTGGAAAACCGACAATAGTCACCCAATCTCTGCAATTTCCAAACTGCCAAACCTCTGCAATTGCCCAAGCTTTGCAACTTTAGTGGTGGTTGTCCGATGTGCCAAGGTGAGACACTTGCCGAGGTCCTTTCCAGGTTTGCAACCGTGGGTACCTGCCCTAAGGAGGGTTTTTTTTTGGTTAATCTTCCCTAAGGCCAAGGGCCTTTGGGTGCCGGGTGTGAAAGAAAAAGCTCAACACAGCAGCGATGGCGCATCAGGCCGCCGAGTGGGCAAAGGTGCACCCGCTGCGCACTACAATTCTCCTCGACGTGAGCGGCAGAGTCGAGTTCGCCTGCTCGCGGCCTCACGCACTCGCCAAGCTTCACAATGCCAGGTTTGGTGTCAATTGACCCACCCTCTCCCTCCACCTCAAGAGGCTCTGCACACGGGTCCCCTTCGTCTTTGTCCCCACCTTACAAGAGGTGAACTCCATGGTGCCCTTGTATGCACATGCAAAAAGCAAAAGACCACGCCCTTGCCTGGCTAAGTTTAGCTCTAATACCAATGAGAGGCCCAGGGAAATGCCATGGTTGGATTCACCGCCCAACCTCCCTTATATAACCCCTGGCTACCGAATCCCTTGTTCCACACTGGCAGCCGGCCACCTATTTCGACATTTTTGGTGAACCCGACACAAAGTAGCTGGGGTGGGGGTTAAAAAACTTGTTTGCAAAGGTTCAAATACAAATAATTAAAGCTATGGATCAGCAAGAGAAACAAGGCATGCGTTTTGATCAAGGGACAATGCCAATGTTTCAAGCAATCGCAATGTTTATGCAACAACAATAGGCTCTAGAAAGAAGGGAGGTGTTAGCAACCAGAGACCTTCAAGATATTGTGAAAAAAATGGAGCAATTTGAATGGAAAGATTTCACAAAGTTTCTTTGTGGTTATGTAAAGGAGATGGAGCCACAACGGGCTCTAGAGGTGGACATGATTTGCAATTTTGAGCTTGTTGTGGTCCCCGAGATTAGAGACCATGTAAGGGGAATCAAGGAGGAACATGGAGAAGGTTGGGAGAAATTCAAATTATCCCTAAAGGAGGAATACTTCATGGAGGAATCTGAAAGAGTTAGAAAAATGACCTTCTTGGAATGGGTTGTGAAGCCAAAAGAAGGACTTTCCATCACCGAATTGTTGAGAAAGTTTGAGCGGCGCTATTCTCAGCTCTCAGGAATAGAGCGAACCACTTTGGATAGTGAAAAGATTGAATTGTTCCTTCAAGCTGGAGGCTCTAAGCTCCAAGAAAAGCTAGAGCTACTCCTTGAAGACAAGAATATAGAATAGGGTCTAAAGGATGAGTTAAAAGAGGCTGAGGACGCGGTCTCATTGCTTGCAAAGAGGCAACGCCGTAGAGATAAGATGGTGGTGAATGGTGCTACTTCTACCTCCAACATGTCGGAGACTCCTCCAAATCTTGTTAGTGTGAGTCCAAAAGGTGATAACTATATGCTTGATGAGCTTGTTAAGGGCATGCAAGAAATGAAGTTAAAGTTGATGAGCCTTGAAGAGAAAGGGAAACCTGTTGGACCAAAATCCCAAAGCAAAGAAGGATTTGTGTACAGATGCATATGGTGTGATAGCATAGACCATGGCAGAAGAGATTGTGATAGTTTCATGTCATAAAAACTAATATATAACCAACCCCAAATGATTTTCTCATATTAAATTAATCATTTAATGTGGGAGAATAAATGGGAACAAGGGTTAGAATATAGGTATGTGCTTTAGATGCATATCAGCATGAGACCAAAGGTAATGTGTCCAAATGGGAGACGTTCTATCAAAGAGCAATGCTAATGGAACTCAAAGACTGTAGGGTTAGCTTCATTAAAGACCTCCGTTAGTGTTAAAAAGTCCTTTGACCTTAGGTAAGCTAGGGCTGAGCTTGAGGTGGAAACCTGGTCCAAGCTTGAGGTGCTTGTCGTGATTGATGACTAAGGTGCTTGTCATGATTGAGGTGCTTGTCATGCTTGATGACTAAGATGCTTGAGGTGCCTATGGTGCTTGTCGACTAGGGAGCCTGAGGTGCTTGTGGGAACACTACCCATGCTTGATGACTAAGGTGCTTGGGGGTAAGGTTTCCAAAAAGTTAATCGCATCCCTACAAGAGAGGGGGCGAGCCCTAAAGATAGGGGGATGAGAGAGAGAACACACACACCCTCACACAAGACAAGCTTGGTATAAAGAAAGCAAAAGGGACACTTGTCAAGCTCCTCCACATGTTGCCCTCATGGTGTGCTTAAAGCCTATTGGTTGGCCTTCTAAGGAGTCCAATGATAATTTAGTGGATTTAATTTTTTTTTGAATTTATCAAGTCCCCTCTGTCAAAGGGGAAAGGGGGACATTTGTCCCAAGACTACCCTTGATGCTTGTAATGCATCCTGCATGTGATTGGTCAATCTTGCAGAGGTCCAATGAGCTTCAAGCATGAGCTACTAGGGGGGGTCGACCAAGGAAGCTAGGGGCATGCTTGGGGGGTATACTCTCCCACACATATTCACACACACTCTCATTGTGTGAAGTGCAAAGTGCAAGAGCTCCATCTTCTCTGAGTTAGTAGAGAAGTTGAAAGCCTACACCAACAAAATGCAAATCCAACCAAGAGCCATGCTTCAATGCTTAAACTTGCCATCGGGGGATTTTTTTTGCGAGCTTACTTCAATGAGATTTTTTGGCAGTTGGAATTTTTGTGTGAGCTTTTCTCCACTCTAAACACATGATGAGGGATGACATGTATGTTCTCCTTTCCATATGACATCCCTAATTCCTAAAGGAGTGAACTAGGTGCAATCTAGCATTAGGTACTTCACTTTGAGGGCTAACTCTAAAATAAAAATTTGATATATAGAACAAGAACATTTCTATTGAAAATCAACCACTTCTATTTATTCAGTCTATTAAGCTCTACATTTAGTATAATTGGGAGCCCCAACAAAATCCAAGCCAACCTAATCATATTGCAAATAACAAAAGTCAAAATATAAGCAAGGACTCTCCTCAGATAAACACAACCCTTTGTTTCAAACTCCAAATGTCCCAAGGCAACAATTACCATCCTATATGCAATGTAATAAGATTAAGGAATAACCCAACATAGATAAAAAACTATAACCAAAAAGACATTAAATATCCTTCACAAACATAAGCACTAAGACAGAAGCAAGTCTCTTGTAAAGAAAAAGGTCTTTATCCATGCTACATATTCAGTCACACAGTAACCACCATCATATACATGTAACTTTAAGAGTTAAGAATGACTAAATACACACACAAGAGAAATAAGTTATGAAAACCTTCAAAGGTACAAAATCTAAAGTTGCCTCAAAAGAGTGTTTGTTACCAAAAACAAGTAGTTTTTCAATCCAAAAAAGGTAGCTTTTTGTTCTCTCATATCTCATGCAAAATCTGCAAGGCATTCTTTCACCAGCTCAACATCATCCTCTATCCCTAGATAATGCCTCTTCAGCTCTCGAGATGCATGTCCTAGGCCTCCACATCCAACAAAAATATCCAAAATTTGTGACAAACACTCATCATCTGCCAACAAATTCCAAAAAAGGTATAAGGTTAGTTTTTCAAGCACATGTTTGTGATGATAAATCATTCTTACTTGTGGTCTTTTCTTGAACATTATGCAAAGTGTCAAGTTGTCGCTTTGTGCACCTCTTACGCACAAGCTGAGATGAGGTAGATGTAGCCACTCGGTGTGAGGTGGAGGTTGTTGTACTAAGGTAGCTTTACATTTGGCTCTGGTGAAGCTGGTGGAGAGTTCTCATGAGTTAGAGAATCTCTATGAATTTCAGTGTGAGTTATCTCAATGCTTTCAAACTCTATGAAACATATAACCGGATGACAAAATCAAGTAGTGAGTGTTAAGAGTCCCTATAGATTTATCTTTGAAAACATATACAAAATTCTGCATGGTTTAGCAACGAGAAAATACCTTTCCATGAGTGCTCCTCACTTGGAGGCACTTGTCCAAGTGGATAGTCTAACCACCAAGGGCATCTCTCAAGTTCCCATTCAGAAACACCTCTCTCCATCCATGTCTTAGGATACATAGTGTCCTTGGAACTAATATTTGCCCAATCTTTCACCACTTCTCCCTCCTCATCCATGAGACCTTCACCAATGAATTGTTGGATCCACCCAAGTATAAATAACCAAAAAAAAAAAACAAGTAGCTCTCAAATTATTTTTTACATCATGCATTCATAAATGGTGTTCCAAAGTCAAATTGTGGATTACAATATACATATATACAATTCCCTTGGCAGCCTGCTCAACACCAGGTTGCTTTTCTCCCTCCTTTACTTTAGAAAGATCTTTCCACACTTCATGAAAACTCCACCGTACATGCATTGTTAGTTGCTCTTTCACCCACTTTCCAAAACCATCTGTGTGCACATAATCATAAATTGAAATCCCCAACACAATAGTCTCAGACTCATCTATTAGCTCCTCCCAATAGAGTTCCTTTCTCATGTGCAACAATGTCATTTTGGAGTCCCCAAACATCTCTATAGTTTCCACATCCTTCACCTTTCCTGTCACAAGCATATGCAACACCTCCGTCTTCCTATTTATAAAAACAATATCATAATAAATAGTTGACTTGGTGGCCAGAGTGTAGAGCTTTTCCTTTGTTAGAGCAACCATACCCTTCTTTGATCAATCATATTTGAAGACGAGCTGAAAGAACCCATTGCCATTATTTTGATTTGCAATGGTGAGCATTTTGTATGCTCTATCTCTAAATGTTTGCTCCACGGTTCCTTTTGCCTTGTCACACTTTGCAACATACTCCTCCAAGCCTAGACTATGTCTATCAATGGAAGCTATAGCCATCTTCAGTGCACCATCAAAAGAGGTCTGCAAAAAATTGAAATCCTCTATGCTCATTGACAACTATAGTGTGCTACTTAAAAATTTGGTAAAAAAAGTAAACTTAACCATTACCTTCCAAACAAGTTGGCCTAAAATAGTAGCAAGAGTATTGTACCATTGCTCTCTAGTGTGTCGCTCCAAGCTAAACTCCATTGAAGCCCACTTCCTTAGATCCTCACCCAAATACTCTAGTATTGAAGTTTTGTCAGCCAATCCAAATCTTTGAAACATAAATATCTCACATTATAGCGTAGGAGTTACACTTGTGCGCACCGTGTCTATAAAAAACCACATATTTTTTCAATGAAGATTAGTACTCAATGATTAAAAAATAATCATTGAGTACTAATCATCCAATTTTTAGTACTCAAAATTAGTACCTACTATTTTTGAATTTAAGTATACTTACTTATTCTGAGACTTCAAAGCCAATAACAACTCTCCTTCTTGCTTCTTGTCAATCACCAAAAATTGACACCTTACACGCACATGGCGAGATGGAATGTGTGACCAATCTAGCAATAAAGAAACGTACACAATTTTAGAATGAATCTCTCTCCATAATAAAAAAAAGAACTTTAGCCACTTTAAAGTATATCACCTTCGTGCATACATGAAAACCATGCTTTCACACGATGATTACCATCCCAAACTAGAATTTTTTTACTTTTGAGATCCTCCCACTCTATTCCTTCAATTTCTGTCTCAAATGTCTCATGTTGAAGAACCCAATTTGGCCCCCACTCTTGAAAATCTAGTTGTGTCACATCGAAGTAGACAGAGCTTCCAGGGCGAGTGAGAGAGACCCAAAAAGGGGCAGATGCATCAACATAGCCATGATTATCAAAGGAATCAAGAAATGCCTCAATTTGGCTAAAGATTGTGTGGATTGCCTCATTAGGAATCGATCTATACAAGGGGATCAATGGAGGAGGGATATTGCGCTTCACAAAGAATTTTGAAAACACATCACCTAACAATCCCAAACTAAGTGATTGTCCAAGAAGTCGTGTATGCCCAACTCCCACATCATTAGTGGTATCATGCCTCTCAAATTGTGATTGGCTAACATTTTGTGTATGGAGACAATAACTGGAGCACAAGGTGACAGCATGGTAGTAGTTTGTTGCTCTTCATCTTGATCATTGACCACATCATGGGAAGGTGCAGGAGTCTTAGACTGCACTTCCTCACTCAAAGTTTGATACACATGTCCAGATCTGAGTGAGTAACCCTTTTTTGCTACAAAAAATGTGCAAATCCATTGTTTTGGTCAATGTTTAAATTGAAATTTAAGATATAACACATTAAAAAAAACTTAATACCAACCTTTCTTTATATTCACTGCCTTTCGCACTCATTTCTTGGGAGCCATACCTTGTTCACAAAACCTACAAAACCAATAAGTTTGTCAAAAATAGATCATTTAGATTTTTAAACAGCCAATACAAAATGAAGATGTTGATAAGTGCACCAGCTTCCATGAGTGGGTCATCTGCGTTAACATGGATGACCCCCTTCAAGGACAACTCCGGTAACAATTTCCACCTTGTGTAAACCTTTGTGAGAACTCGTTTAGAAGGATGTGATTCTCATTACTTTAAGATTGATGAGTGGGTCATCTCCATTAACGCGGATGACCCCCTTCATAAACCTTCGCTTTCGTGTGATCTAATTTTAAGCGTGTGAACTCGTTTAGAAGCATTTTTATGCTTTAATTAACTCTGATTAGCTTGATGACAAGAATATCCTATGTGTGAAAGCTTCATTAGCTTTAATAAATCTTAATTAGCTTGATGAGAGGGTCATCTGCATTAATGTAGATGACCCCCTTCATGAACCTTCACTTTCGTGTGATCTAATTTCTTGCGTGTGAACTCGCTTGGAAACATTTTTATGCTTTAATAAACTCTGATTAACTTGATGAGAGGAATTTCCTGCGTGTGAAAGCCTCATTAGCTTTAATAAATTTAAATAACTTTGATGAGAGGGTCATCTTTGTTAATGCGGATGACCCCCTTCATGAAGCTTCGATTTCGTGTCAACTAATTTCATGCGGGTGAAAGCCTCATTAGCTTAAATAAACCCTAATTAGCTTTATGAGAGGGTCGTCTGTGTTAACGTGGATGACCCCCTTCATGAACCTTCTCTTTTGTGTGAACAAATTTCCTACGTGTGAAAGCCCCATTAGCCCTTAAAAACCCTCATTAGCTTCATGAAAGGGCCATCTGTGTTACCATGGATGACCCCCTTCATGAACCTTGGCTTTCATTACTCCACACAGGCCTGCATATTTCATTTTCTGCCTCTCGTGCTCGTCCAAACTAGCCTTATTCTTATGATTGTGCAGAACAGGAGAGCCTACGACTGCCAGTTTTTGAGTTTACGAATTGTGTGGATTTTTGTACCTGTGTATACAGTCTTAAGGAGAGCATCCTATGTGGGCAAAGTCTTAGTGGCATGGACTACACACCCTTGCAACCGCTGCAAAATTTAAGCAAGCGCTACAACCTAATTCAGTAAAATTTAAGCAAGCGCTGCAACACACAAAGAGTTTGAGAGAGTTTGAGGGGGGGAGAGAGAGAGAGAGAGAGAGAGAGAGAGAGAGGGGGGGGGGGGGGGGGGGGGACCTATGTTTTCTTCATCGGAGAGAGAGAGAGAGAGAGAGAGAGAGAGAGAGAGAGAGAGAGAGAGAGAGAGAGAGAGAGAGAGAGAGAGAGAGAGAGAGAGAGAGAGAGAGAGAGAGAGAGAGAGAGAGAGATTGTAGACCTGGGTTGTAGACCTACATTGTCGACACCATTAATGTCAGAGATTGTAGACCTGCACGTCAGCACCACTAATTTTAGAGGTGTGTTGTTGTTGTGTGTGTGAGAGAGAAACAAAATGAAATGAAATGATGCTATCGATATCCCCTTTTGGATGGAGAGAGAGAGAGAGAGAGAGAGAGAGAGAGAGAGAGAGAGAGAGAGAGAGAGAGAGAGAGAGAGAGAGAGAGAGAGAGAGAGAGAGAGAGAGAGAGAGAGAGAGAGAATGAAAGGGTATATTAACATCTTCAAAAGGCCAGAATGACGTATCAAGGGGTATATTAACGTCTTCAAAAGGCCAGAACGACCTTGTGAATTTTGTACCGTGTCGGAGTGAAAAAAAAAGCTACTAAAATGCCCTTAGTTACATTGAAACTTGTATAAATTCCTCGATTTTTTTAAAGGGAAGCTAAGAATCTAACGAAGATTTTACAATTTCAACTGATTAAAATACATCGAATGCTGGTGTTTTTTCCTATCATTAGAGAGTGAAATTTACTACTCATGCCTCAATGGATCAAATCCGTACTTCTATACTCGTGCTATGAAATATAGTCACCTGTCCTAGCAAGCATGAACCAGTCATCATTTCCTCTTTAACACCCCTCTTTTATCCATGACATATTAAAGTCCAGTTTTAACTTGTATTTTTGAGTACTTTTATAATCTAGAAAGCGCTCTGTTTGTACCCACCATTCTCTCTCTCTCTCTCTCTCTCTCTCTCTCTCTCTCTCTCTCTCTCTCTCTCTCTCTCTCTCTCTCTCTCTCTCTCTCTTTGACAATGTTACATTCTATCACTGTTTGAGCTTGCCGTTCTCCAACTTTCACTTTGACAATGGTACATTGTTTCACTATAGAGTGAGAGGTAGAAGGTTGCATCCAGAAGTCTCAATCTTTGTCACTCGTCTATCCATCTACACTAGTTGGCCATGAATATCTTTAAGGATTTTTACCATAATCATACACACTTTTTGTTGTCAAGGCTATTATGGACAATTGGGACCTTGTAGACATTGTTGGTCATCATAACATGGACGGGAATAAAAACTATCTTCTTGAAACCTCTGTAAGCCAAATGTATAAGCTTGTCTGCAACCCTCTAGTTGTTGCTGATAGTCTTGAATCTGCAAGCAATGAGATCACACCAGATGCTCAACCAAAAGACTCTTGTAATGAGATAGATCGTATGTCAAAGAATCCTTGTGGTGAGATATTGAGTAGCTCATCTGAGGGTACCAATATTGACCTTCGACACTTTTCTTCAAGAGAAAAGAGCTTAGATAGTGTGTTCAATCCGATGACAAGGGATCCAAATCTTGCTGAGCAAACTGTCTTTGAGGATGAATGCATGGCTTCAAAGAGTATCCTTAATGTTCTTCAAAAGAAAGAACAACCTTGTTTGTTGAGATCAATGATTGAAAGGATCAATCAAGTGATCCAGGTTGAGGAGGTACCTAGAAGATATAATGGAGATTCTATCATGGATTTCCACCAACTTTTGGAAAAAAGGGGAATATGGATGGAATGGAGCAAAAATAAGATGGTCACCTATGGACACATCCTATCACATCTAACATGTCCATAAAGTGTAATGTTCGAGTTAGCTATTGCATTGGTGCTCTTGAATGCCATAGGATCAATTGCCCTTTTTATTTGACAAATAAGAGATTTAACAATACCTTCTTTCAAGGATATCTATCCAAAAAATTTTATATGGGACTTTTAACAGAGGATGATAGGAGTAAATTGTGTGCCACTTTTGTCGCAAGACCACATACTGTGTTCAAATGTGCAAGTGTATAGTGTACTATGTAATGCCAAATGATACTCGTGATGTTCCACCTTGGCATACATGATCATCCAGTACAAGCAGGAACTTTTAAATCTATGATTGAGCAAGTGAGATCATCTGTTTATGAAATGCTAAAGATGCAAAAGAGTGTTGGACCTCAAAAGATACAAATGGAAATTGTGAAGGATATGCTATTTTCCACTATGATGACTAAAAATGAGGAAATACCTAGTAATGTTGGAGATCATGTGGGACGGGTGTGTAACCTCACTCTTATCTTATTCAGACATAGAGAGAACCATGAATAAATTGTCAATCCATGGGACGAAGCTGACTCGACTAGTGCATAGAGGCTACAAGAGGTTGTCAATCTCTTGGAAAAAAACAAACAACTTGCATCCAACTCAAGCTACACTCAAATGACTGAAATCACCAAAAGCCAATCACTCATCGACAAACAAATCACATCCGTCAAAGCAACAAATGACACCAAACGTAATGAAGCTTTTAGGACATGTTTATAAGACCTAAGCACACATGCTTATGGTCTCAAATCCCACTTTAGGTCAAGTGCAAAAATCACGATTATTAATAGCAGTGGATTTTTGACCTAGTCATTTTTTACCCAGAATGCATCTAAATGCTTAGCAATGATGCCCCATTATCCCATCTATACTTATTTATTGATTTTGAAGTGTAAATTCCTACTTATGATGAGATTAGGCTGTGGGTCGCGGCGACGCCAAAAGCTACAAAATACCGTGAAATGATTACGTCAATGCATAGAGCTGTTACCTGCAATTGCAATGCAACAGACACGAATGCAATGTGACAACTGGGGAGGGAGTAGGAAGCACAAGAAGGAGAGAAGTGAGTATCGTTAGCTCACACTGTGTATTTCATTATCCAAAACTTCATAATAAACTTTATAAAATTGGCTTTTATAGCTTAGCTAAGGTTTTTGGTGGTCAAAACTAATCATCTGGGAGCTCTAACGAAAGACAGGTTGATACAATCTGGAAGCTTGTAGCCCCGGCTCATCAATTACAATATTTATCTAGAAAATAGGAGTTACAATATTTTCGATTCATCAAAATAATAAATGTTTTTACAATGAGCTTCGAAAAATGGTATTCGAGTTAGCTTGCTGCTAACATTCCCCCCCTCCTCGCTTGTGTCGTCCCTTGACACAGCTTTATGGGCTGAAATAATCTTCAGGTTGACGGTTGGCAAAGCAGTCTTTAATAGCATGGAGTGCCTTCATATATTTGATCTTTCTTTCTTTGTCTGGAACCTGCAAAAATTGCATGGTGACTTTGTTCTTGAGCTCGATGACTGAGTAGCCTACGAATTTGGAAGTTAGGTTGCTGATCATTGGCCCAAAAACCTTTGTTCGCCAAGTGAAAAACCCTGTATAGAAAGCTTTTTGAAACCCAACATATTGTGAGATGGCAAGAATATGCAGCAGACGTAGAATCCATAAAGGACTTCTTCGGAAGGCTGGCTGCTGAGGTCGTAGCAAAGACCTTTATTTCCCTCGAGGAACGACATCCACGGCACTCTTGCTTGCTCTGGCTCATAAAAAGCTTCAATGCATGTAAGAAACATTCAAAAAATTTTGTAGAGCATAACACATGAGAGATCAGGGATACTTTTGAAGAATGCCATGGTGCTCGTTAGGATTTTCACCATGTATTCCTGTGTTGGCATTCCCTTTTTTGGAGCTGGCAATCCAATCTCGGATAATTCAGTCATGTAGGCCGCTTCTTTGTCATTTCTTCATGTGCTTGCCACGTCCTTACTCTTGGTACATGACAAAAAGTCGGGTCTTTTTCAAGTTTTGTATGTGCTTTAGTGAACTGAATCAAGTATCTAGGATTCTTGTTCATCCAGCTCTTTCTCCACTTGGGGTGGACTTCCTCTGCACCTGCTACTTGCATGTCTTTATATAGTCGTTCCTTGACCTGTAGCAACTCTACCTTGATCAAGGAATATGGTAGTGATTGTCGATGCCATTGTGCATTGATTTGGTTGGGAGTGAGTTGAGTAACATTGAATGAATGTAGAACTCTCAACTCGCAATCTATCGCTGCTTTCCATTGTTCATCTGTTTCTTGAGCGACCTCCTCCTTAAGTGCATCTTCTTCAGCTTTTGACAGTTGGGGACCATTGGCACTTGATCGGCATCTGTTATTGGTACCTGAAAGTCTTTTTCTCCTCCTAGACCTTCTGCAGGCTGTGTTTCCATCTCAATGAAAGAGACTGAGGGAATTTCAATGTGTGGGTGTTCTGAAGTACCTGCTTCTTCTTACATCTCTTGCTGTCCGTCTCGCAATAGTTGATTAACTCGCTTGAGCTCTGCTATCTTCTTCAGCAGTTGTTCTTCTCTTTGTACCCACATTAATGCAAGGTCTCTTTGTTGTGACTGCTCTAAATTTAGCTCAAGTTCAAGATCCTTGTTCTTCTTTTCTAAAGCTTTGTATACTTTATTTGTACCTTTGATCGAGGCAACTGCGGGATTTTCCCTTCTTTGTCGCAAAAAGGTTGCCTGATCATTGATCCTTTGCTTTGAATATTGCAATGAAGCATTCGCTACATCGAGTTGCACTTGTATCTTTTGTACTGACAGAGTTGTGGCTAAAAGTTCATTGGTAAACTCTGTCAGTTGTTCGTCTTTTGTCTTACAGGCATTTGTCAACTTCGTGAGAAGTTCACCTAGCTCTTCCATTTCTTTTTGTTGCTTCTCTTTTGCTAGATGGTGTTGTTTATCTTCAGCTCTCAGCTCTTGGATGTGTCTCTGCAGATTGGAGATGACTTCATTTTGTCCTCTAGTTCTCCTTGGAGAACGTCGATGACCATCTCTAGCAATCTATCCTTAGCACTGTGGCTAAGTGCTATTGTTCGCATTTTCTTGGTCATCTCTTGCATCTGTTTTGCATATTCATTCACTTGTATGATGAATTCATTGTTTGTTTACAAATCTTTTTGCTCTGTGAGATTTCTAGATGTGCAGTCTTTGTGGGTGGCTCCTTGGGTGGGGCTGTGGCAGCTGTTTGTGGTAGCGGCAGGGGTTGTACCTCTCCTTGTGGTTGTGTGGTTGCCTCGGCTGCTTTGTCTTCTTGAGGCTTCATGGATCCCTCGACCGTTTCCTATTGGGTGGTTGTAGAGGGTGTGGTTTCTGTTTTTGCTGCCTTGGTTTGCTCAAACTTTGTTGCCTCCTCTGGTTCAGGTTCAGGCTCCTTTTCTTTGGCTTGCTCGCCCTCTGTGGGTCTAACTGTCGGCGAAGGTGGAGGGCTGGTTTGGTCTGCGTGTTTTGTATATGGTGATGACGGTGTAGGAGACATCTCACCCTGTTTGTGCTAGCTTTTACTTTGTTGGGCCTCTTCAGCTTGTCTCTGCTGCTCCCTCGCATCTTCCCTTGCTTTTCTTTCTACTTCTTGAGCTTCTTTTTGCTTTAAGGCTTATGCTTCCTGGTACATGCGTTCAAGAGAATCCTTGGGACCTTTTGGTTCTCTCTTGGCATGATTCTTGGTTTGGGGGCCTTTTATATCTCTTGGAACCCACCGTGTTGGGTCCTCACCTGCAACTTGGTGGCTTCTTTCGTAGGTTTCTTTTCTCCTTTCAAACCTCGCCTTCTTTTGCTGAGGTTCTTCCTGATGTGCAGCCACTGATTTCTTCTTCGCCTCCTCTCTTCTGGATCTCTTCTCTTCATTGTTTGAGCTTTCTGCAGACTCTTCATTATATTTTTAAACTCTTTTTGTCGACCTTGTGGTTCTTGGAGATGGTTGTGCTGACACAATCCAAGTGTTCTGATCTGTGGCAGGCGAAAAATTATCTGCCATGCCGATAACATGGTATGCTATTCTTGTTAACACCTCAGGTGCACCTAGATATGTGATCTTACCCTCTTTCTTGGTATCTTTTAGCATGGATAGCACATATTGCGTGTGATCAATGGGTTGCCTGGTTGTCGACCACTTGTGTGAATGTAGTCACAACTGCATGATTTGGTGTTGTGCACCTTGGCGGTCTCTTAGCTAGAAAGTGGAAGTGTTGATAATATAACTGTGTTGGGTCTTCCACTGGCTTCTGGATGAGGTCAGCAAAGGTTGCCGCAATAGTCTCCTTGGTGAAAGTGCCTGCTATCTTTTTATCACGGTCCCTCATTGTCATCCCCTGTGTTGACAACTTCAAAGCCTCGGCACCAATCTCTTTTGTGATGACTACTTCAACTTTTTTCCCTTGCTGGTCAGTAATTTGGGTTGATCCATCTTCCTTGACTGTAGACAAGAGCTCATAAGCTTTCTGGAAGTCTACACGGCATGGCTCCTAGTCATAGAATTCTCTGAGGTCGAGCCTTCTGTTGGCCTCCTTTGTGTCTGGCTTTTCCGCGACATCATAGATTTCTTTTGGCAACAGTTGCAGCTCTACCTGGTGTCCTTCTTCACTTTTAAACCTGTCTGTGAAAACTGTGGTGTTGTTTTCTTCAAGCTGTTCTTTGGATAGATATGCTGCTTTGGCCGTCTTTACTGAACTGGGGTCCAGTTGGTAGGGTGGCATCTTTTGCAGCTTCTCTTTTTGAGAGACCCTCTTCTTGGCTTTCTCTACAGCTTGCATTGCTCTTGTTAAGTAAATAGAGTGCCAAAGTTTCTGCAAGAATAGACTCAAAAATTTCTGCAATCTAGCTCATCCGGCAAGAATTTTGCAAAAGTAGGTATGGCCGCCTAATTTATGTTTCCCGCTTCCATCTGTCGATTTGATTGAAATTTTTTGTGCCTATCTGCCTTATCCTTCTGATCATCAACGTATCTTCAGTTTTTCCATCTGAGCTCATTTGCTATTATTATTAATTTTTGACCAGTTTATTGAAAAAATCAAAGAGAATAAGCACTAAATAATTTTAAAAATCCATTAAAAAACACAGCTTTATTGTTTTTTGTTGGATTTCTCCATTTTTAAGGCCCTATATCAAGAAAAATGATAAAAAATAACCAAAAAATACTATTTTTTGATAGTATATACAATATTTACACTCATGGGGGAGATGTTATCAGTTAAATTTTCCCTATTGATGATTTGTAAGGGTATTATTAAATAATTTTTCAAAAATCACACGTTAATATCGAACTTTTCTCCTCCCTCTTCAAACATTGCCCTTAATTGCTTAGTTCCCTTCCACCCCTCTTAGATGGCGTACTCTGGGACGACTGTGTGGCTCTACCATGCTTTGAAGATCAATGTAGTTAAAACCATTATGCTGTGCAAGAGTTGGTCTTGAGTAATTAACTCAAGGGTTTTTGATGTCGAGGTTTTCTTTTGCTGTCGACCAAAGAGAAAATCTTGTAGCTTGTGTGCTCTTTGCTTGATTGTACCATCAGGATGTTTTGGTACACTGATTTCGTGAGATGTCGGTACAAATAGTGATGATTGTTGAGCTTTTACCTGTTATTGGTATCTTGGTTTTTCTTGGTCAAAATGGTGTGGTGAAGTCTTCCGAGACTTAACTCTCCATTGCTTGATTGGTTTTACAGTTTGCGAAGAAGATAAGTGCTCCTTTTTCTTCCAAATCCATTCTGTGCTAGATTCCCTGCTCGGAGATGCTCTTCTTTGTGTTTTGAATTTTGGAACCATCTTCAGTACTATAGATGATGTTTTGGGCACCCAAATTTGATTCTGCTTGTCCTTAAGCTGTGCTTTTGGTACCCAAATTTGCCTGACTTCTTACATGCTACTTGTAGCATTTGCTTGTCGATAGGATGGAGAAGATTGATTTCTTCGTGGTTTGTTATGTTGGTAACCTCCTTTCCATTCCTCCTTGCTTGGTACAATAGGAACAATGAGTTGTCCGCCTTTAGGTGATAGCTTGAGCTGATTGGTATCCCAATCTGGTACTGCCTTGTACGTCCGCATCCATGAGATTCCAAGAATCATTGTCTCATTCATGTGTTCATCTAGTAATCATACAATTTGATGAGGACATGAACATCCATGTACTATCACATTTAAGTTGACTACTCCCAATGTTGGTGTTGGGTTCTTGTTGCATCCTTTAATAGTCTCTATTCCTGCTGTCAAAGACTGACTTGTTGCTTTCTTGTACGTGGAATAACTGACTGCATTTACTCGAGCTCCTGTATCAACCAATGCATTTGTGCTATGATCATTTAGATGTACTTTGGTGCGAAGGTCCATTCCATCTAACCATTCATCATCTATTAACACTGCATCTTTCTGTAATTCCCATTGTCAATCATCTGGTTTTAGAGTGTTGATGGGAATTGGTATTTGTTGATTCTTGAGAGCAGATTTCCTTTTTAGTAGCCAAAGCCGAGCTTTCTCTTGGGCTTCATCAATAACTTGCTGTTGTTTTATCTTTCGTTGTTTGGCTGCATGCATTCTTTCTAGCAATTCATTGGTCAGTGGCAAATTGTACTTCTTTAAACGACATCCACTAATCCAATTAGCCATTGGTTCACCATCTAGGGTGGACAACTTAACTGCTCCACTTGGAGATACATATTTAAATGGTCCGTTTACCTTTTTCTTAAACTTAGGAATGTGCTGCTTAATGGAGTACTAAAACTAAGTTCCCTTTTTTGAAGATTTTTGTTATTAGATGGGAATCGAAAAACTATTTTTGTCTCCGCTTTTGTGCATACATGTGAGCTACAGCAGTTAGACTTTGCTCATCAAGCTTTTCTAAATCTTCAAGTCTCTCTGACAATTCATGTCCAGTCCACTTGAGATCCTTAGCTACCCTTAGTGCCAACAATAGAAATTCTATTGGCAGTATGGCATCAAGACCAGAAACAAGGTGAAAGGGTGTAGCATTTAACGTTGATTTGCATGAAACTCTATAAGCCCATAGAACTGCATGGAGATTCATTTCCCAATCTGTCTTTCATGAACTAACCAATTTAGTCAATACCGAGCTAAGATTTTTATTTTTATGCTCAGCTTGTCCATTTGCTTGTGGGTGATAGGAAGCTGATTTGTTATGGATGACCATAAATTCATTAAGCAGATACTCCATCACCTCATTGAGAAAATGAGTTCCCCTATCATTGAGAATTTCTATTGGCAATCCATATCTTGTGAAAACATACTCATATAGAATGCGACAATGGTTCTAGCATCATTTCTTAGAGTTTCTTTTGCCTTGGCGCACTTGGTCAAATAGTCCGTAGCTACAATGATATATTGAGCTTGGGTTCTATAAGCAGGTGATTGTATTGGCTCAACAAAGTCTATACCTCATTTTGCGAAAGCTCTAGCCCCCATCATTGGT
Source organism: Adiantum capillus-veneris (assembly GCF_014529385.1). NCBI lineage: Eukaryota > Viridiplantae > Streptophyta > Polypodiopsida > Polypodiales > Pteridaceae > Adiantum > Adiantum capillus-veneris. The sequence continues at coordinate 76,856,827 of NC_140934.1, read as the reverse complement.
CTTAAGGGCATGCTATCTACATGGGTTGATATTTTTGCTCGTTGACATGCATCGCACCTTCGAACATATTCCTTGGCATCTGCAAAAAGTGTTGGCCACCATATGCTTGCCATTAAGATTGCTCTTGCAGTGGTCTCACTAGAAAAGTGACCTCCAACTAATCCAGCATGTGCTTGGTCTATAATAGGAATGTATTCGTTTTCATTTACACAAAGACACAAGTGTTGATCCTTACCTCTCCAATACAATTGTTTTCCAATAAGAGTATAGTCCCTTGCTTCAGTTTCAATTGCTCTTTGATGGCGTTTACTCATATCCTCAGGAAATGTTCGGCTTGATAAGTAAGTAACTAAATAGTTACTCCACTTAGGAACATCCAACATTTGGAACAATGTTACATGAGGTATGGGTGTTTGTTTTTGACATTGAGGACCATTTTTCACAAAAGAATCAACATCACTCCTCATAGTTGGCCAATATACTCCAAGTCTTAAGATCCGTTGCATAGTTTGGTCTTCCGCAAAGTGAAGCCCTACTACGGTAATATATGCTTGACTTAGGTATTGGTTTTTCTTCTCATGATTAATGCATAAAATCAATATTCCATCTTGATTTCTTTTGTACAACCTTCCAGCTTGTAATTGATATATAACCAATTGTTCAATTAATCCGATTGTAATAGGAAGTGGTCTTTGCGAAAGCTATGGTCATCAAGGATACCATGTTTTCCGACCATCGAGGTACCATTTCAACGGAGAACATATATGCATCTGGTAGGTCATCATCTACTCCCTTGGGTGGATCTCTTGAAACAATCCTTGACAAATGATCCACTCTTTGATGAGTGGTGTCCTTCTTCACAACTAGAGTGAAATCAACTTCCAGAAGAATGATGAGCCATCTCACTATTCTTCCTCTGTTGCATGGCTTGTTGACCAAGTACAATAAGGCTTGGTGGTCCACAAAGAACACAAATTTGTTTTCCAATAGGTACTGTCTATACTTTTTCACGACATAGATCATTCCTAATCCTTCCCTTTCGGTGGTGGTAACCATATTCAACTGTCTGCTAGCATAAGAAATAGGAAAATCAAATTTTCCGTCTCCTGGTTGAGCTAGTATACACCCGATGGCAAAGTTGGAAGCATCTACATGTATGTGGAATTTCTTATTCCAATCTGATGCTTTCAATATTGGAGCTGAAGTGAGAGCTTACTTAAGCTTCATGGAGGATTCTTCACACTTATTAGTCCATTCAAAGTGTGTAATCAAACTGTACATGGGTTTTGCAATTATAGCATACATGTAAATGAACTGTCTGTAATATCCACAATGTCTCATGAAGGCTTGAACCCCCTTGACGGTTGTCGGTTTAGGCAAATCAGCAATAACATGAATTCTATCCATATCAATAGCTATGCCATTTTTAGACACTATATGTCCAAGAATTTTTCCTTGTCTACCCATGAATGTGCACTTTTCAGGATTTAAGCAAATCCTATAAAGTCTACATTGTTCGAATACCTTTTTGAGGTGTTCAAAATGATCAGCTCGGATTAATAAATGTACACATAGATTATCCATATATACCTCCAAAAATTTTCGAAGAGATTTTTTAAAAGCATGGCTCATCAATCTGTAAAAGGTAGCAGGAGCATTAGTTAGCCCAAAAGGCATAACCCAATAGACAAAAATACCCCATTCAGTTGCAAAGACAGTTTTATGATAATCCTTGGGGCAACCAAAAGTTGATTGTATCCCAAAAATCCATCTAAAAAGCTGTTAGCCTCTTTTCCTGCAACTCGTTCTCAAACATTCTCAGTGATTGGAAGAGGAAAGTTGTCTCTAATGGTAGCTGCATTCACTTTCTTGAGATTGACACACACTCGTAATTTTCCATTTTTCTTGGGGACTACCACAATTGGAGACACCCAATCTGTGTGTTCAATTTCATAAATGAATTTGGTTTCCTTTAGCTTTTCTATCTCTTCTTTGATATTCCCGGAAAATGTTTCATTATATGTGTATGGCCTTTGTCTACTTGTGTTTGGCGGAAGAAGCAACAGGCGGCCGTGGCCAGAAGAACCATAATTTCCTGAAAAAACCATTGTAAAATTCTTTTGTAAAGAAGCATCTCTAAGCCGAGAAATTGTCAAGGATGTATGATTATTATTCTTGGAGCAATTGTATATTAGAGAGCCAGTTTTAAGAGTAGGAGCTTATGGCCAGACAAGCCATTTTTTGCAAAGACCTAATCTATAAAGGTCAATTTCTGTAAGTTTTGGATAATCTTTTGAATGGAGAACTGAGAAGACAGCGTACGTTTGAAAGCTCCTTCTTGTTCAAACTTGTAATCTTCGCCATTACGGCTACGGTAATCCAAATTCAGATTTGATTATTGCATTGTGTTCCTCTCCTCTTGCTCTCAGAGTTAAGTGTAATCATTCAAGATTCGGTGTAGGTTTTTGACTACGAGTTTGAGGCCTTAAATCGTTGTTTTGAGTGTCTATATGCGTGTTTTATGTCGTTTCGACCCTAGGAGGGGCTTTAGGGACCTTAGAATGACCCTTTAGGATCAATCGTTTACTGTTTTTGCATACTTTAGGACGAACGATCGTGATCGTTGTACCTTCTCAGAATGCTGTGACAGTGATAGGATATGTTCCTGATAGTCCCCTGTAGCTTCCCTTCAAGTTTCGTGCGATTCCGATATGATTTGCATGGCGAACGGGCGTGATGACTGTAGAGCTGTGTAGAAGGACATAGGCAGATTACTTGGCTTTAGTGCGTTCGATTTGCTTGTAGAGTTAGTAGTTGCATCTCTTCGAGTTCACTTCATTAGGATTGACACCCTAGTGAGTTTCCATGCCTCATCCGAGTCGCTTCCCCTGTATCGATAATATTATGTTGATGCTTGAGAGCTATGCTATGGATGTCTATCGCGGTGACCCGCAAACATTGGCGCCGTTGCCGGGGACGGGTTGCCTAAGCTAGTGGAGTTGAGGTTGCAAAAGATAAGAGTAATTTGATTACCGATTTCTTGTAATTAGGTAGGATTTGATTTGTGGGGTAGTGTAATTAGGTTTAATTAGATGTGTATAGAGTTATTTCACCCCAAAAACCCCTAAATTTTCTTTTGATTTTGCTAATTTTTCACTAACCTTCACTAATTTTGCATCCCATTCATGCTAATTTCGTGCTAATTGTACTAATTCCATGCTAATTTCATGCTAATTGTGCTAACCTAACCACTAATTTTGATTTGGAATGTATGCTAAATCCCCTTAATTGAGGAGGATCATCACTCTTAATTGCTCTAATCTATGCCCAATCATGTGATTGAGTGTTGATTTTGGTCAATTTTTTGATCAATTTTGGACCGAATCAGAGTTGCACACATGTGTGTGCATGATGGAATCGTCGCGTGGAGCAAGGATTAGCTTGGATACAATCAATTGTAAGTGGATTGACCTACTCCGTTTAATTTTTGATTGATTAAGTTGATCCCATTGAGTTGCTAAATCATTGCTAAAATTAGGTGTGTGTGCCTAATTGATGGAATTTATGCCTAATTTGATGAAATTGGAATAAAATTGGATGCCTAGATGCTTGAGGAATGGTAGTTTTGCATAAATTGTGTGTGCAAATCACTAAATTGATGCGTATGTGAGGCTATTCCGGTCATGGAGTAGGCCTAATTGCCAAAATTTGGGCAAGATTTGAATGTGTGTGCCTATGCAATGGTGCTTGATTATCCAATTTGGATTGAAAGATTGGTGTTGATCACTAGTCATGATGATTGAATAGACCTAAACCTTTGTGTGTGTATCGTCAAATCAATTGAGATAAATGACTCAATTTGTGCACAATTGAGAATGATTTATGAGCATTTCCATTACGGTGTATGCCAAATTGATTAAAGATGGTAAGAATTTTGAACGATTTTGCTTGTGCAAATGCCGGAATCAATTGTGTAGCTTAATTTGCGAACCTAAATGACAAGCCCCATTGGGTTTGAATGATATGGGATATTAGATATGAGCAATTCAAGATTGCAATGATGATAATGGGGAATGCCTATACCAACTCAAGTTGTTGACCCATTTTAATCAGTGACTTAAATTGGGATTTTAAAAGCTCGATGTGGAGGTTTATACATAATTGATTGAGTTTGAATATCAACTTTTTCATTTTTTGTGCATTGGATCTCAATTTATTGAAATTCAGAGTGCGGCATGGTGAATGAAAATCAATTTAATGGAAAGAGTCCCAATTTTTGGCATAAAAGTGCGTTGAAATTGAATCCACGACCACTATCTATAGAGATTTCCAAAAATATAAAAAAAACGGGGCTTAGTCTATTTTTTGTCAATCGTTTGTGCGTATGGAAAACAAAATTATGAATGCCCATGTTGATTTTGTGCTTTCCTAATGTAAGCAAGCTTTACATAGTGTCTAAGGAGTCAACTCCGTAGCCTCGTATGCCTCTTTGTCGAAGAATCATGCCCTCTCTCTCCCACTAAATGTCCATAGCATATCATACACACCATTCTTTGAATGAGAACCTCCTCTTGAGGTTTTCTTTGGAAATAAAAAAAACACACACATTGTGTAAATATATACACCTTGGACCTCTTAATGGTATTAGATTGATAGATTTGTGGTAGATTGCCTATGCTATGGCGAGCCTCCAACATTGGCGCCGTTGCCGGGGAGAGAGAGCATGACCCGGATAGGGCTTGGAGGCATCACACAAAGAATGTGCGAGAGCGTCATCGGATGCAAAGATTGAGAGGATTCAAGAGCGTGCATCCTCCCATGCAAATAGAAATAATCCCAAATCAACTAATGCTAATTGCACATCAAGCATCAATTTCAAGCAATCATCTACACACATCATGCAACGAAGTGAAACACACTAATCTTGGAATCTCTCAAGCACAACTCTAATTACATGCATTGACGATTAAGCACACAAGATCGCATTCAGTCGGCCACCCCAACCATGCCCATCATGGTGTCCAAATCAAGTCACACATTATCAAATGAAGCTCAAGGCTTCTTAAACCTACACACACACAAGCACACCATTAGAGGGCAACTCTAATCCCTCAATCACGAGTACACCCACTCCGCTTAATCGAGAGAGTTAGATAAGGACTCCACTAATCGGAGAAGCTTAGCATAAGTAAGAGTTAGATTAGAGAAGATCAACACTTCAAAACAATGAAGGAAAGTAGAGAAACATGATTGACAACATAATGAAGACTAGATTAATTAAGAGAGGATTACACTAATTACATGTGATTAGCACTAGCCTTCTAAGCATGGGCATTAAGCTCAAAGGCTAGGCCATCAAGACCTCCTTTAGGGAGAGAGTTCTCAAAAGGACCACTCAAGAATGACCTCTCATTAAGCATAGGGCTCTTTTATAGCTTTGGGCCTCAAACCCTTCAACTATGGGATAAAGTGAGCTCTCTAGCATAGACTCATACAACTTTGGAACTCCTAAATGAGCCCAAGCCCTATACAATGAAAAGTAAATATTGTGTACATCCACAACATATCCCTTGCTTGGTGCATAATTGGTGTAGCCGTTAGCCGCTTCTAACAACTTGGTTTTGCATCATCTCTCATGGGTATGGTATGTTGACAGATTTCTGGATCAACCCCCTTGAGATCCTTGTAAGACCAAGCAAAGATGTCTCAATATTATTTCAGTAAGCTTAACAAAAGATCTTCTTCTTCTTCTGTCAAGTTGTTTGCAATGTAGGCTGGTCTAGGCTCTTCTCCTGGTTCAGCAAGATCTATCTTTTTTGCGTTTTCAAGTCCTTCGTAGGACTTGCCCTGTTTTCGTAGTTCCCTGACAGGTTGTTCGACTATGATTTTTTGGTCTTGGAGAGTATATTTCTTGTAATAGGATGGAACACTCATTACATCTTTACCATCCTCCTCAGTGGTTTCCATTTCCATTGTATATATCTCCTTTAGAGCCTTTTTCAACTCTTGATATTTATTTCTTAGTTCCACTCATGTCATTGTTGAACCCTTGTCCTGGTTTTTAGGTTTTGCTTGAGTTTCCTTTCTTGTTTTTCTCAATGTTTTCTACATTCCCTGTTTTTCGTTTAAAGGATATCTACCAGTGATTTTGTTCTTGACATAATCATGTGCATCTATCTGCATCAGAAACTATGTTCTACTGGAGACTGATGGAATAGGTCTAGCTTTCATATTTTTGGTGTCTCTTTTTTTTCTATACCATTTCTGTTTTCTCGGTTTCTGGTTGGAAAGTCAAAAAACTTTTCCTTCCCTCCTTTCATGAGTAGCTTAGCTCTCACATGTTCTTTTTCTGACCCCGAATCATTTGAGGTAGCTGAATGTTCTTCTAACTCATCTATTGCATCATAGTAGAGGTCTGAAAAGACTTGTTGAGCTTTCATCAAGTCTTTGGATTCTTGAATTTTGTCTTTAATGTAAAGGGTTGAGACCATTTGGATGGGAATTATGTCATAACCATGCTCATTGCAAAATTGAGTAGGCATATACCTATTTACACATACATCCATTGTTGCTAAAATTTGAGTCCACTCAAATGGCTCAAAAAAATGCTCTGAAAAGGGTTCAGGTACGTAGGCTTTGTCTGTGGAATCCCTTTTTAGGATACATTCTTCTCGTTTTAATCTCGCGTTTTCTGAGGCTCCACACATCCAAATAGGTGTGTCTTTGCTCAACCAAGATGGAATCTTAGTTTCATCCACCAAAGAGATTGAATCAAATTCTTGTATGGGTGTTTTCATGACATCTCTATAAGTGTGATCTTTTAGATTGACCCTTGTTATTGATCCCACTTTCTTCAAGTACATATAATTGTTTTCCCAATCCTAGATGAGTTGTACTTGTCACATGAAAGGTCTTCCCAAGATGATTTCGTAATTGAGTTTCTTACCAAAGTCTACTGTAGCAAAAGTGTGTTGATATTCAATCCCACATGAATTAACTATCACTTTTTCAAGCAATCCTAAGGGTCTTTCAATATGTCCATCAGCCAATTGCAATTTCATTCGAGTTTGTCTAATGGCTGGTTGTCCCCAGGATTCCTATACTATTGCTTTCATGGCTATGGCTATGCCTACTCCACTATCCAGTATTGCCATGGTTTTTATGTCATTATATTTCACTGAAAGGGTTGTGTTTTCTTCTTCCCCTTAGTAGTATTCTCCAACTTTGTTCATTGGAACAAATCGAATCTCTTTGGTATCCAATTCGTGTTTCAAGTTTTTCAATTTTTTTGCGATTAGCCCAATTATCCCCATCTTCTCCAGAGTTTTCTGTAGATCATTCCATAGATATGGTCTGATTTTTAATAGTTCTCCTAAAGTAAGAGTGCATTGGATGGGTGTAGACATGATTGAATGGATGTTGTCTACCTCTAGGATTTGTTCCGCTCTCTTTACCTGAGTGGTTTTACACACTATGGATTCATCTTCGTTATTTCCCAAGTAAGAGGGTAATGTTTTCAAGGTCAATGGTTTAGAAATTATTGAAGATTTAGATCCGCAATCCCCATACAAGGATTGTACATCCATGGCCATATCAGGAGGTAGATTGTCTAACCAAACTTCCTTTATAGGAGCTGACTTTAGAGTTAGGCTCCCATCATTAATCCCTCTTACTTTTTCCCATAAGTGTCCTGGCCAGTCTTCTTTTACGAATGGAATTCCGTCTAAGGCACCTTCGATGTCCGACACTATAAGTTCTGGCTCTTTTGTTTCAAGGTGGGGTTCTACCACCACTTTGGATTTTTCTTTATTGGTTCCTACCACAAGCTCCTCAAGTTTTGCCATACTCTCAAGCTTGGGTTTTTGTTTTTCCAACATCTCTTGAGTAATGCTTACCAAATTTTGATGAGCTTCAAGCTTATCTGCTTCCATGTCTGCAGAAGGATGGTTTTTCCATTTGTTTTTCATGTTTTGGCCTGCTTTAAGTCCCGCTTGGTAAGCTTCCAAGGCTGCATTAATAGGCTAAAAAATTTTGTCAACCAAAATCGATCCTCCAGATTTCATGGTGGTTTCCTTGATTTTTCTTCCAGTTTCTTTCACCTTTTTTTGGAATAGCTTCTTTGCTTTCTCCTCGATTTCAGTTCGTTGTTTCTGTTTTCTCATCTCATACCTTTTGTTCCTGCTTCTTTTGGTCTTTTGCAAGGACAATTTTGTATTCTCCGAATCATCAGAGGAGTTATGTGTCTTTTTCTTAGCCTGGTCTCTGGTGAATATCTTGATTGGAAAGTTTTGTATTCTCCAAATCATAAGAGGAGTTATGTTTCTTTTTCTTAGCCTAGCCTCTGGTGATTACCTTGATTGGAACAATCGGTTCACTCTCAAATGAGCTACTAGGTATCACTTGGACTACGTTCACTACTCTTTTTTCCTTGTTCAAAGGTTTTTTAGGACAATCTTCAGGGAAGTGTCCTACCTTTTTGCAACATTGTATACAATAAGCTTCAATTGGCTTGAGGTTCTTGTCAGGCTCTAGGCATCCTTTTTTCCAATGATCATCTGCACCACAATTATGATAGTTTTCAGTTGTTGGCTTAATCATGGGTCCTACCATAGGAGGTCTAACACGTTGATTAGCTACATAGTACATTGGTGCAAGATCTAGTGTAGTATAAGTCACAGGTTCTTCCATTGGTGGTGGATGTGAACTATACCAGTTTCCTTCTACCATTATTGTAGATGGACTAGGCTCAGCATAGGATGTAGCAGGCACCAGTGCTTGTTCATCTATGACTCCCTCGGGATGCATGTACTTTACAGGTACTGCATTATGTCCTGCAGATATGGAGGTTGTTGACCCAACACGGGTTGAGGTCTTTCCATACCCATCGGTGGTCTTTGAGCTGGGGCCATATTAGGTTGATATCTATATATGGGTTGTCCTTGTGGCCTCATAGACACATATTGAACATTTCCATCATACTTTGTTCAGTAATAGCACTCATTGGTCTCATGGTTGGTTCATTTTCCCTCGATTGTACACCATTTCTGCGGCCTAATTGGTTGTCCCTGTTAAGGAATCCCTTGCCCTGGTCCCCTCATAGGTGCTTTTTTCATGTTATTCATCATGTCATTCATCCTTTTTAGCATGTCTTCTGTGGCTGAAAGCGGTGCTGCAATAGCCATTCCCACTTGTGTTGGTTTGGTGGATGCTGTTTTCTCACTTTGGTTATCCTTAGGGACATCTTCTTCATTGAAAATATCACAACTGTCTCCTAAGACAATAGCATCTAATACACACTCTTCTAGGGTTGTATGGTTCTTACTATACAGTATAGCATGAAGTTCTTTGTTTAGCAGTCCCTCTAGAAACAATGATACTAGTCTTTTTTCTGTAGGTATCTCTAGCTTTGGGCATCTTGCAATGTATTGCTTCATTTGAGTTGCACAATCTCTAACAAACTCACCTTGTTTCTGTTTGAAGCTATAGATTTGAGCTACCGTATTGTGTTTGATCCCCGTTTTGGAACAAGCAGCTAAAATCCCTGAGCTAATGTATTTAAGTCCATGATTGACCTTAGTGGAATGTTTTGGAACCATGTCAACGCTTTTCCTTCTAATGTCATTCCAAACCCCTCGAATTGAGTATGGAAATCAAATATGCGTTCTACTCTTAGCACTTGTTTAAAGCTTGCTAAGTGGTCACATAGATCCCAGGATCCACTGCATTTTTTGACCTTGGACTGGCTTTAGTGTCATCTAGTTTTCTTCGTGATGAGGTGGTTTTTGGTTTGTTAACATTACTCTCAAAAGATCTCTCACGGTGTTCATCTCTTGGAATAGTTTCGGGTCCTTGGCCCAATATCCAATCCCTTATGGAGTACCCTTGGTATTTGGTTTGTTCTACCTCCTTAGGAATCATCATAACAAAGTTATTGCTATAAAAATCCCTAAACATGTAGGTCGATAGATCTATTGAACCCTTATCTTTGATTTTGAAGATATACATGATCTTCATGGGTGTTAGCTATCCTGACTTGGCATGAGAAGTCCATAGAAGATCTTTGACGTTTCTATCCTCCCAACAATAGACTCCGATCCTAGGATTATCCGTACTAAGCCGCTTCAAAGGCTTCAAGTCAACTTGATCGTATCCCATGAATTCTAAAGTTAGTGGTCCTTCTTTTGCTGCCATATCTGGAATTATGGTATTTACTTCTAACCCCCATTTGTCTATCATGTCAGGGTTTTTGACTTGTAAATACTGAGTTCCATTTTTATCCATGTACATTTTTCCTTCTTTGTTTGCCCTGATTTCCTCTTCAAACTCAATATCATGGTCATCAATGTGAATAGCATACTCTTCATTAGGATCCAGGTAAACTTAAGCTCCATGGCAATTAGTCTTATAAAAAGAGAGTAGAAATGCTTATAGGGCACTGTCGTTCCGGTTTCTGCGTGAGTTGAATAGGAAGATATTTCAGATGTTGAATCTGAAAAAGTGTCTGAGATTTCTTCAAAGATAGTGTGCAAGGGATTGCCTTGATTCACACTTTCTTTGGTGGATATTCTAGTAGCGATCTCTCCAAATATGACTTGATTAGGTAGTATACGACCAGATCTAAGGTTCAAAAAGACTTGTGAAGCTCTGGATAGAGTACTTATAGTTGGATTGACTTGTTGTCAATTTCTTCCACTTGACTCGATTGCAACTTCTATCAAGCTTTCAATTCCTTATCTGCAACCTGATTCCTGTATCAGTTTTAATCCAGTTAGCTATTCTTTCAAAAAGACTGTACAATTCTTGTTAGCTATTGTGATTGGTCTATGTATATCTCTTCAAATTGAGCAAAGTGAGTCAGCAGTTGAGACTTTTAGATTCTACTTTTGCAAAAATTCAAAGGACTAATCTGCAACCTGGAAACTGAGTGTACATATACCAATTTGGATCCGATTGAACCCAAAATTGCCCGGTGGCCTTGTATTATGTTGGTCTAACACTGTACAAGTTGAAAAGTCAAAATTGGTGTCTCTATGTAGCAGTAGTAAATAATTGTGATTATTTACTTTCCTCAAATTTTTGCATTTTTTGGCTTGATTTGCCAAGTATACAACCTGTTAAGGTCGTTGGACAAGTTTCACTAAAATTGGACAAAATTTGTTCAAGTTATCATATGGTTCGTGTGAGCGGGATGAAAACACACACAATGCCTCTATAATGACCCGACACACACTCTTGGGATAATACACACGCACACTATGGGGCACCACTTGGCTTACACAACCCACCTGGCCGAGACAGGGAACACACCGATGGAGTGAGAGGAGAGAGACTACCCATTTACCCACTCCACACGGAGACACACACACACTCACACACCCAAAAACCTCAGCTCAAAAGAGGAGAATTTTTTATGTTTAGATACAATTGAGCTTGGTCCAACACCAATGGGGCAAATAGCTCACACAATATGTGTAAAATATGCCAGATACAATCACAAATTGAAGGAGAAGCTTCGCTCATAGGAGAAACTTACACAGCCAAAACAACAGAAAAATAGTGAGGAATTTGACAAAATGGACAGTGCCATCACGTCTGAAACGGCCCAAAACCCCAGTCTACAATGTCAAAGTGCTCAAATCCGACCTCAGATGAGTAGTTTACGGCTAAAACAGGCTCCAAAAACAGCAAACATATAGTTGCGGCTGTTCCTCTTCTTCTCTCCACATTTTTTTTGATCTTCTCTCAGGTTTTTCAGTCTAACACTTAGCTTTATTACTTGGGCACCCTTGGCCTTTTAGTTGACCTCAAACGGACCCCGAACATGCCAAAAAGTGGCCTCGCAATGCATAGTTGTCACCCTGCTGCATCCATCCGCACACCTGGCACTCAGCTTTTTCCAATAATGCATCCCGCAACCACGTGAAGTGGCCCCCAAATATAGTCCTCATGATGACCTTTTTATATAATTATCCCAAGGAAACACCCACGTTGTGTCCGTACTTATCCACGTGCAAGTATTGACCCCATTCGACCTCCTAATGCCACTAGATGCCATTGGACGCACCTGCTTACCTCATGTCGTCGGCCCGCGGATATCTTCCTCAAGAAGTTTTACGCGCTATCAACTCCTCATTATTATAGAAAAACACACTGGTACTGGTGATAGTGAAAATTGATGCACTATGTACATGCTGTCCTACTTGTACATATGTGGGCCCTACGTAACCACCTGGCTCTGGAAAATGGGCAATCCTTTATTTGATGCACCATGCATGGGTATATACATATGCGCAATCCCTTGCTCCAAAAAACTCCTAACGTTGTGTTCACAGACTCAGTTTTCAAGAAACTAGCTTAAGTTTGACTTTTGTGATCCAAATTTCACCAAGATTGATTTGTGTGGTCTACTTGATATGCTTGACCTTGTGGTATACTCAAATGTGCAAAAATATCCAATTTTGTAGCAGATGTAAATGATCACGATTATTTACTCCTGCTATTTTTTTGCATGTTTTTGATACAATCTTGATATAGATCTATTAAGCAACTTAGCTTAAGGTCCCTAGCCAAGTTTCATCAAGTTTGGATAATTTTTGTTCAAATAGTCATCAATTTTGTATCTGCAGAATTGAATTTGCAAATTTGGCCACAATTTTCAATCCAATGATCCAAACCTTACCAAAATTTGATTGTGGGCTTATTATAACATGCTAAAGCTAGTGGTATGCTGATGACTTGGTCAAAAAAGTTGAAAAATGGGACATATGTAAATAATTGTGATTATTTACTTTTGGTAATTTTTTGCATCTTTTTGGTCAACTCAACATGTACACATATTTATCACATCAATATAAGCCTATGGGTCAGGTTTCATGAGTATGGACAAAAATTTCCTCAATTTACACTCAAGTTCTCAAAAGTCAGTACATTTAGTTTTTACCCAGTTGTTGGTTAGTTTGGTGATCCAAATCCTATGTGCCTTCACAAAAGTTGACAGTCTTCTGGTGCTATTTCTAGCCATAGACCTGAAATTCTACAACTTCATATAACCACTCACAAGTGATTTTTTCGGAGAGAGTAATGCTCTAAAATACCCTACTCCTATATTCTAATGCAATGGAGTTGTGGAAAGTGTCCACAAACACTCATTTTCTTGTTTTTTATGGTTTCTTGAGCATTGATCTTAAGACTTATATTGTCCATCAATCATTCTCAAAATCCTAATCTAATTCTACAATCCTACAATCCTAAAGGTACTTAGCAAGTACGATTACTTCCAAGCTACCTCTACAGCAAAAGACAACAATCTTAAGCTATGCAGCTTTAAAAAGAAAGTTTTTACTCTAGGTGATCCTAGAGGAAGTTAAAGAATAACTTCACAAGATGCTCATGTTTAGGTCTCTTTGATCCCCGGCAGCGGCACCAAATGTGGGGCGGGTGTCTAACCTCACTCCTATCTTATTGCATACATAGCGAGAACCACAAATAAATTGTCAATCCATGGGACGAAGCTGACTCGATTAGTGCATAGAGTCTACAAGAGGTTGTCAATCTCTTGGAAAACAACAAACAACTCGCATCTAACTCAAGCTACACTCAAATGACTGAAATCACCAAAAGCCAATCACTCATCGGTAAACAAATCACATCCGTTACAGCATCAAATGACATCCAAACGTAATAAAACTTCTAGGAAATGTTTATAAGACCTAAGCACACATGCTTATGCTCTCAAATCCCATTTTAGATCAAGTGTAAAAATTGCGATTATTAACAGTAGTGGATTTTTGACCTAGTCGTCTTCAACATAAAATGCATATAAATGCTTAGCAATGATGCCCCAATACCCCGCTTATACTTAGTTTTTGATTTTGAAGTGTAAATTCCTACTTATGATGAGATTAGACCACGGGTCGACGACACCAAAAGCTACAAAGTATCGTGAAATGCTTACGTCAATGCATAGAGCTCTTACCTGCGGTTGCAACGTAACAGACGAGACTGCAATGTGACAACCGGGGAGGGAGTAGGAAGCGCGGTAAGGAGAGAAGTGAGTGCCGTTAGCTCACACTGTGTATTTCATTATCAAAAACTTCATAATAAACTTTATAAAATTGTCTTTTATAGCTTAGACAAGGTTTTGGTGGTCAAAACTAATAATCTGGGAGCTCTAACTAAAGACAAGTTGATACAATCTGGAAGCTTGGAGCCCCGGTTCATCAATTAAAATATTTATCTGGAAAATAGGAGTTACAATATTCCCAATTCATCAAAATAGTAAATGTTTTTACAATGAGCTCCGAAAAATGGTATCCGAGTTAGCTTGCTGCTAATAGATCAAGAGCTATATTATTTCTTAGAGTAATTGAGTCCTTTAGTGGAAAACCAAAGATATGTTTGTTTTTCGCTTTCTTTTCTTCTCCAATTATTGTAATTTAAGTAGAAATCCTTGCTTTGATATATCTAGTGAGTGACATACAGATTCAAGCAAATTGTATCCCAGGAGAAGGGAAGATTAATTCCAGCTCGAGAAAGTTTGATAGCATCCTTCTTCTATAAAGAAGGTCTCGCTACTCATTTTTCCAAGGGAGCCATTTTCTAGGTCAAGGTGGCCTTGAGGAGAAATGCTATGTTTTTAAGATGTTCGTAGGAGGACCAACATCAAGTGTTGATTTGGTAATTGCATGCGACGTGGAAGTGGAGGTGACCTATCCAAGTCTTGGATTTTGATTGATCATACACACCATGTATTAGGTTGGTCTTGTCATGTTTATGACCCAAGGTTAGGACTTGTATGTTGTTTCCTATGTCTTTTGGATGATTTTTTTATGACTAAGCCTTCACATTAAAGAATGGTCTCCATTTCTCCAGTGTCTAAGAGCTCATGACCATAGCCACATGTGAGATGAAGAAGGTGTTAAGTATGGAGCCTGATTTACCCTTGTAATTTTCTGTGGTAAAAGCGCACATTTGTAAGGCCCCCATTATGAGGAGAAGCCATCGTGTGTAAAGGAAAATCACTCGCCGGAAACCAAAATTTTCACAACGGCCAAAAATCAGGGGCAACTTTAGGGGCCTCGGGGGCGGAAGCCCCGAGACTTTTTTTTTTCCTTGTCGGAATATTCCTTTTTGCCGGAATATTATGGCTGGACGGCGGCCGGAAAGTGGTCGAAAAACAACCGTCGGTTGGCCGGTGGCCGGTAGTCAATGGCCGGTGGCCGATGGCAGAATTCAAAAGCGGACTTGTCTTCTCAACGGCGGCCACACATGGGCGGATTGGAGGGTCCGATTTGGACTTATCTACACAAGGGCGGCTACACATGACTGCCTCTGATGAGAGAGGGCAGCCCTTTTGGCCTATAAAATGAGGCCATTTCTACACACATTTTATATAGTGTGAAGTTGATGCAACAAGGTGAGTGTGAGGTGGTGAGAGTGAAGTAAGGCGGGAGCTCCATTAAGGGTATAATCCCTTTGTAAACTACTTCTTGTTTTGAAGTACTAAAGCCATTGAGTGGCTGCTTTCCCGTGGACGTAGCCCACATTGGGTGAGCCACGTATATCGTGTGTACTCTCTCTCTCTCTCTCTCTCTCTCTCTACTCTATAATCTCTTGTGTGTGAAATCTATCTCTCTCCATTAAGTAATCTACTCAAATATCTATTTAGCTACGTCTTATTTCCTAACAACTGGTATCAGAGCAAGGTCTGCTCGTAGCTAAATTATCTCAAGGAAAGGATTCCTTGAATTGAGTGGGAGTTATGGCGGAGGAAGGGAAGCTCAAGATTGAGAAGTTCAACGGCAAAAACTACCAACATTGGAAAATGCAGATTGAAGACTATCTCTACCAGAAGGACCTCTATTTGCCACTAGGCGGTCTTGCGAAGAAGCCCGCAACAATGGCAGATGAAGCATGGATTGTCCTTGATCGAAAGGCACTGGGAACAATCCGGTTCAGCTTGGTGTCAACGGTGGCCTTCAATGTTTCGGAGATGAAGACCACGGAGGACTTGATGAAGTCACTTGACGACTTCTACGAGAAACCATCGGCATCCAATAAGGTATTTCTTATGAAGCGCTTGTTCAATTTAAAGATGGCAGAGAATGGTTCAGTTGCAGAACACCTAAATGACTTTAACACAAACATAAGTCAACTTCGATCGGTGAAAATCAATTTTGATGACGAAGTGCGAGCTCTTCTTATACTATCATCTCTACCGGATAGTTGGGACAGCCTTGTGATGGCTGTAAGTAATTCTATTTCTGGCACAAATACTCTTAAGTTTGATGATGTTGTGGGTGTTCTCCAAAGCGAGGAAATACGAAGGAGAAGCACAGGAGAATCATCAAGTGCTGCATTGTCAGTGAAACAAGAGGAAGGCCTAAGGAGAGGTTCAAAAGCCAAAAGGCTCGTGATCGCTCAAGACGAAGCAAGTCATGCACAAAGTCAGTTCTTGAAAGTTGGAACTGCGGCAAGAAGGGCCACATCAAGAAGGATTGCTGGTCCAAGAAGAAGAAGGAGACAGAGTCTCAAGATAACAAGCCAACATCGGAGGCCAATGTGGCAGGTAAAGTAGAGCAAGATGCTTTAATTCTCTCATTAGACAGTGTGTCTAATTCCTGGATAGTAGATTCCGGGGCTTCATTCCATGCGACACCACACAAGCAACATTTCCAAGACTACACCAAAGGTAATTTTGGGTATGTATACTTGGGACATGATGAAGCTTGTGAGATTGTCGGCAAAGGTACAGTTTCTGTCAAAACTGCTAACGGAAATGAATGGAAGCTTAAAGATGTTAGGCATGTTCCTTCTCTTCGCAAAAAATTGATCTCTACAGGACAATTGGACGATGAAGGTCACAACATTGCATTCGGAAACAAACGGTGGAAGATCTCAAAGGGATCTTTGGTGGTTGCCAAGGGAGAAAAGGTCGGTAAAATTTACTTGTGTACTGTTAGCACGCAACCTTCAGCTTGTGTAACAACTACAGAAGTTGACAGTGCGGTGTGGCACTACCAACTTGGGCATATGAGTGCCAAAGGAATGCAAATCCTTCAAACAAAGAAGCTTCTACCAGGTTTGAAAGAAGTGGACTTAGAGTTCTGTGAAGATTGTGATTATGGTAAACAAAAGAGGGTAAAATTTCAAAAATCAGGAAATGAAAGAAAAAATAAAAAACTTGAGTTGGTTCATTCTGATGTTTGGGGTCCTGCAAGTACACCATCACTTGGTGGCTCATTGTACTATGTAACATTCATAAACGATGCGACTAGAAAAACATGGGTTTATGTCATGAAGAATAAATTCGATGTATTTTCCATATTTCAAAGATGGAAAGCCTTTGTGGAGAATGAAACAGGTACCAAGGTTAAATGCCTCAGATCCGACAATGGAGGTGAATATTGCAGCCAAGCTTTTCAAAGCTTTTGTGCTAGCAATGGCATTCGGAGGCAAAGGACAACCCCAAGGACACCTCAACAAAATGGTATTTCAGAAAGGATGAACAGGACAATCATGGAGTGAGCACGAAGCATGCGGCTACATGCAGGCCTATCGCTTGAGCTTTGGGCGGAAGTTGTAAGTACGTCTGTGTACTTAATCAATCGATCACCCTCAATGGCATTGGATGAAGGAGTTCCAGAAGAGGCATGGACAGGTAAACCGGTGAATTATGCATTTCTCAAAGTATTTGGGTGTGAGGCTTTCATGCACATAGATAGAAGCCTAAGATCAAAGCTAGATGCAAAGACCAAAAAGTGTTTCTTCATTGTCTATGGAGAAGGTGACTTTGGGTATCGCCTATGGAATCCTGAAGATGGTAAAATCTTAAGGAGTAGGGATGTAATTTTTAACGAACAAAATATGTACAAAGATTACATGGAAAGAAAACAAACAAAAGAAACAAGTGATGAGTACATGGAGCTTGAGGACGGGGAAGACTCAAGGACTGCAAATGGTGACAATGTGCAACAATGTCAAACAAATGAGGAGCCTCAACCTATTCCCCGAAGATCTACAAGAGCAAGTAGACCTCCAGAAAGGTTTGTTTCTTCCTTCAACCATCTCTTGATCTCAGATTCTGGAGAGCCGGAATCATACGAAGAAGCTATGCAACATGAATCCAAAGAAGAATGGACGAAGAGCATGCAAGTGGAGATGGACTCACTACATCGCAACCAAACATGGGAGTTGGTTGAGTTGCTTAAAGGTAAGCGGGCACTTCAAAACAAATGGGTGTACAAGCTGAAGGAAGAAGAAGGTGGGAAGAAAAGGTACAAGTCTAGGCTTGTGGTAAAAGGGTTTTCTCAAAAGAAAGGTATTGACTTCAATGAAATATTTTCTCCTGTTGTAAAACTGAACTCAATTAGGCTTGTCTTAATCCTTGTGGCTGCTCATGATCTAAATCTCAAGAAAATGGATGTAAATACGGCATTCCCTCACGGTGACTTAGAGGAGGAAATCTACACGCTTCAACCAAAGGGGTATGAAGTAAAAGGTAAGAAGAAAATGGTTTGCAGATTAAAGAAGAGCTTGTATGGTTTAAAGCAAGCATCAAGACAATGGTACTTGAAGTTTGATCGATGGATGTTGGATCATGGATTCACAAGATGCAACTCGGATCACTGCGTCTACACGAAGAATTTGGGAGATGGGAAATTCATCATCCTAATGTTGTATGTTGATGACATGTTGATTGCAAGTGCTAACATGCAGGACATCAAAGACCTAAAAGAGGAGCTGTCTAAATCTTTTTCAATGAAAGATTTAGGTGCTGCAAAGAGGATACTTGGTATGAAAATATCAAGGGACAGGACGAAAAAGACAATAAAGCTATCTCAAGAAGATTACATCAAGAAGGTACTAGAAAGGTTTGCAATGCAAAATGCAAATCCAGTTTCTATACCTTTGGCTGGTCATTTTAAACTAACGAAGGATATGTGTCCAAAGAAACAAGAGGAGATAGCCTATATGTCTAAAGTTCCATATGCTGCAGCGGTAGGTTCTCTAATGTATGCTATGGTCTGGACAAGGCCAGACATTGCACATACAGTGGGAGTTGTGAGTAGGTTCATGGACAACCCAGGTAAAGAGCATTGGCAAGCTGTGAAGTGGATACTTAGGTATCTAAAAGGGACAACAACAAATGCTTTGTATTTTGGAGGAACTGATATTTTTCTAGAAGGGTATGCTGATGCAGATATGGCAGGTGACAAAGATACTCGAAGGAGCACTACTGGCTATGTGTTTACGGTTGGAGGCACAACAGTAAGCTGGGCTTCAAAGCTGCAAAAAGTGGTTTCACTTTCTACCACGGAAGCAGAGTATGTAGCAATGACGGAGGCAAGCAAAGAAATTCTGTGGCTTCACAGATTCTTAGAAGATCTTGGATTCAAACAAGACAATTGTGTCTTGTATAGTGATAGCCAAAGCGCTATCCATCTTGCAAAGAACTCAGCTTTTCATTCAAGGACAAAGCACATTGAGGTGAGATATCACTTTATACGCACTCTTTTGGAAGAGGGACAACTAAAGCTAGGAAAGGTGCATACAAGTAAAAATCCTGCAGACATGTTTACAAAGGTGGTCAACAAGGAGAAGTTGAGCTTTTGCTCATCTTCAATCGGCATTCAAGGATAAGAAGCCAGGATGGAAAGCAGCCATAGGTTTGGTTTGGAGATCAGTCTCCAAGTGGGAGATTGTTAAGTATGGAGCCTGATTTACCCTTGTAATTTTCTGTGGTAAAAGCACACATTTGTAAGGCCCCCATTATGAGGAGAAGCCATCGTGCATAAAGGAAAATCACTCACCGGAAACCAAAATTTTCACGGCCAAAAATCAGGGGCAACTTTAGGGGCCTCGGGGACGGAAGCCCTCGAGACTTTTTTTTTCCTCGTCGGAATATTCCTTTTCGCCGGAATATTATGGCCGACCGGCGGCCGGAAAGTGGTCGGAAAACAACCGTCGGTTGGCCGGTGGCCGGTGGTCGCAAGTCAATGGTTGGTGGCCGGTGGCCGAATTCAAAAGCGGACTTGTCTTCTCAAGGGCGGCCACACATGGGCGGATTGGAGGGTCCGATTTGGACTTATCTACACAAGGGCGGCTACACATGGTTGCCTCTCATGAGAGAGGGCAGCCCTTTTGGCCTATAAAAGGAGGCCATTTCTACACACATTTTATATAGTGTGAAGTTGATGCAACAAGGTGAGTGTGAGGTGATGAGAGTGAAGCAAGGCGGGAGCTCCATTAAGGGTATAATCCCTTTGTAAACTACTTCTTGTTTTGAAGTACTAAAGCCATTGAGTGGCTGCTTTCCCGTGGACGTAGCCCACATTGAGTGAACCACGTATATCGTGTGTACTCTCTCTCTCTCTCTCTCTCTCTACTCTATAATCTCTTGTGTGTGAAATCTATCTCTCTCCATTAAGTAATCTACTGAAATATCTATTTAGCTACGTCTTATTTCCTAATAGAAGGAAGACACCAAGAGCCAAGTGTTGTTTTGGGAGATGCTCAACAATACAATGCAGCAATGTGTTTATCCACATGTAGACTTTCATGGGTTTATGGCCGACAAAGCAGGGGCCAATTGGTGTGCAGTTAGGATTGTTTTCAATGGTGGCCCAACGAACATCATGGAGGATAGGGAGCGCACATGCCTATTTCACTGGAAATAGAGTTTATTTAAACATACTAAACAATGTGTTAAGAAAGAAAGTCAAACAACAACATATTAACTTATGTGAAGAATGGCGATTAGCAGCAAATAAGGAGGAAGCATCATTAAAAAGTAAAGAAATCCATGAATGGTGGCGCAAGGGACATGTAGAGGAGGGAAACATATCATTGTTGGATACATGGATGAGTTGGTGGGAGATGCGGATTGCACATTGGGGAAACTTGATGTCAACGGTGAGCCTTTCTAGTAATCAAAATTTTGTTTGAAAATATGGTGTTGAATGCCTAAAATTTTAGTGTTTTATAATAGGAATCTCTTTTTGTGTAGGTTCTCTTAAGTTCAAAGGAGCTAGCACATACTCCCCGTACAAATCTGTCTAAAAGTGTGCATGGGAGCTGGCTTGCTAGAGAAGGATTAGCTTGTATGATGCATGTATTTCAGATATGGCCAATGCTTTGTTATAGAGTTCCAAGCAATATGCATATCAAATAGGGAAGCACAAAGGTGAAGGACCAAGCTTAAGTAAGCTGATGGAGAGGGTAGCAGTAAGGTCCACACCAACCCCACCCCAAGTTTCCCACATGGTCCAAGAAGAAGTGGTAGGTACACCTATGTATGAGGAAGCAAGGCATCTACATGGAGATAAGGAGACTATCCAACGGAAGAGGGTGAGTGCAACTGAAATCGATCAATGCTCACATCGCCTAGGGTATGCCATGGAAAGTAGACATCATGCAACCAAAGGATAAGCAAGAAGAGTAAGCTTTGGAGGGAGTCATACAACACATCCAAAATACAAGGCCTCAAGGGAGGAAAAACATAGGACCACAAAAGAAAGCAACCAAGTTTATCAAGAAACCACACAGCATTATGGCACAGTAAGTGAACAAATTATGCAGGGAAAAGAGGAGGCCATTGAAAGAAGAATATAGGCCATTAGAGGAACCCCTTTGAACTCTAAGGTCAAATTTCTAGGAAGTATTGATGGAAGGAATAAGTGTAATTCCTACATATAAGGAAGCTCTACTGGTGTAGTGGCCCCTTGCTTCTTCTCAGAACGTCGACATCCTAGACCTCAAGTTCCAAAGCCTCAGATGATGTGGTTTTTTCCATTAGATGTTTCACACACATGGCATGTGGATCCAAACATAATCCATAAGCCAGAGTACCCAGATGTGTGGACAGTGGACATGGGCACAAATATCACTTCTAAAGAGATAGAGAAATTGCATAAGGTTGGTTTCAAGGTGGGTATCAAGCATGATCCACCTTTTTGGTAGGGGTAGGGAAATCCTCTAAACAAGCAGCAAGCCAAATGGAGAGTGACAAGAGGGAAAAATATGTTACCATCAACAAAAGGAGGTTTACCAAGTAGCGTCATGGTATATCCCAGGAGGTAGAGAAGAGATTTTGTGGTGCTGAGTCTCTGATAGAAACACTCATTAATGAGAGTGCAATGGATCCCCACCACACTCTATTTTTCACTTGGCATGAGAGAGTGGAGAGGAATATTTTGTCCACATCAAGGTAGAGCCTTCTTGTACATGTACAGATTTCATGCAGAGAGAAGCTAAAGAGAAGCCTTACCTTGCATGAAAACGTCTCTATTTTTTCTACTTGTGGGTATTAGGCTTACATAAGAATGAGGATAAGCTCATACACCAACCGACATTGTCACAGGAGGACGATGTGTCAAATATGTTATCACATCCTGGAAAGATAGAAGTTTGTGCCCATATTTAAGATTCCATAAAGCTTGATTGAGATGAAATGGCTATGGACTTCTATCAGATAGTCTTTTTTTTAAAGAACATGTAACCCTTTGAGCATTTCATTGTGTAATGCACCAAAGTTTTGTTTTCCTGTTGGAAAAATTGGACTTTGCATGGAGCACACAAAAATGCACTAAACTAGAATCTCTGGTAGATTTATTTATCCTTTAAACATGTATTTAATAATTACATGAGGATATGCTCATACACCAACCGACATTGTCACAGGAGGACGATGTGTCAAATATGTTATCACGTCCTCGAAAGATAGAAGTTTGTGCCCCTATTTAAGATTCTATAAAGCTTGATTGAGATGAAATGGCTATGGACTTCTATCAAATAGTCTTTTTTTGAAAGGACATGTAACCCTTTGAGTATTTCATTGTGTAATGCACCAAAGTTTTGTTTTTCCATTGGAAAAATTGGACTTTGCATGGAGCACACAAAAATGCACTAAACTAGAATCTTTGATAGATTTGTTTATCCTTTAAGCATGTATTTAATAATGACATGATCCCAATGAGGAGTCTAGTTATGTACTTTGCATTTTTTGTCTCAAGGGTGTTCTTTAGCATGGCTTGATACAAAGATGTTTGATTTCTAAGAATAACTAGAACATGCAATGTCTGCTTAAACCAATATCATGAAATAATTCATACATTTGTCTTGTATCCATTGATAGGGAGGGGATCTTAGAACTTGAGAATCACCCAACCATACTTTTGATAGGTTAGTATAAACTACCAATTATAGTTTTGCCTTCATGATTTATGGAAGTCTTGGTAGTGATATTCTATTTATAAAAATAGAAAATATTTAAATTTCCTAAGTAGTGGAGAAGCCCGCAAAAAAAACCATTTCTTAAAAAAGCTTGCCAAAGAAAGCTTGCAAGATAATCAAATCCCTTGCCATCTTCTCCATCTTCATTACTATGCTATTATGTATGCTAGCAAGAAGAGTGATGATAAGTGAGGAGTTAATTCTTTCTCCTATGAAATGTTTCTTCTTCCTCTTCTCTACCCTCATTCCCCGCTAGCTCTCTCCACCTTCAAAGATGTTTGAGGCCTTGGGATAGTTAATTCTTTCCACCAAGTTTATGTTACGTTCGTGATGCATGAAGCTTTCCATATTCATTGAATCACCTAGGTCACAAGGAACATAAAGTTTGTATTGTACCAAGTCTCTCTTAATGGGAGAAACTATAATTCAAATGCCTATTAGAGGGGGGACCGGCTCCACATAAATCCGGTCCTCAAATGTTGTCATGCTCTCTAAACTCTCTCTCTCTCTCTCTCTCTCGCAAAATTATTGTTCTTGCCAAGTTAACTAAATGCTATGTTTATGTTGTTACCATCCAATTAAGTTCACCCTCTATGCTCACAAATTAATTTCACAAAAGTACTTTCTCTAATTTTTTCTACTCTTAAAGTTCATAGGCCATTTCTATTACATTGATATCAGTGCATTTGGGTTCTCTTGAGGTCCTTAAGTAGCCTATAAATGGATGATTTCATTACTTATATTAGGGTAAGTGGGACTGGATCTATTATCGGTTTTGATGAGCCCATTACGTGGGATATGGTGCACATCTCGGGAGCTTTGGACTTAATAAGGGGGTCTTTGTAGACTTTACTACGGCTTTACTATTATTGAGCCATAAGAAGTCCGAAAGGAGCTAGACCTTGGAAATTCTGTAATATGAGACCCACTCCACTACCCTCTATAATTAACCACTTCGAGCCATGGGTGTAGATACTTAAGTGCCGATTTTCAAAGACTAAGAGGAGTGGCAACTAAGGTTTTGAATTGCCAAAGCATACACTAAGTAAGTACACAAATTTTGTTAACATGGATGACAATAATTAAGAGAGTAGAATAAACATTGAATACTTTGATTTTGCACATGAAGGTGCTAATGATGATGCCCCCATGTTTGTCAATTATCTTGTTAGTAGTTTTCAGCGAGCTATGGGCAACCCTGCTTTGCAAGCCAAGGTTACTCAACAACTTCGCTCTTAAGGGATCTCCCTTCTTCTCCAGGAGGAGAGAGAGATTAGGAGGTCTCTTGAATAGACCCCAAAAGAAGACTCTCTCCCATACAAGAGGAGGAATCCAAAGAGCAAGAAAGTAATGAAACTTTAAGTTCCTCTGAAGATGTGACTCCACGAGACGATCACCAACTCCTCCCAAGAGGAAATGTTCAACCCACAATCCTTCTCCTCGACAGTCCGAAACGAAAGAGATGAAACAAAGGAAGAAAAGTCCAAGAAAGAGGTCACCCTGTTCTCCTTCTTCTTCACCTTCCTCCTCTTTTGATGAAAGCTATGACTATTCTCCTAGAGAATACAAGAGGGGAGGACATCGCAAATCATACCCTACGTGGCGAAGGTCACAAAAGCTCAAAAGTTTTAAAGAGGGAGGAAAGGTATCTCTTTTCTCACCTATGATGGCACCTTTGGTGCCACTGACAAAGTATTGGCTTCATGCAGCAATATGATGCGGCCTTTGGAGACCAGGGCTTCACGACTTTCTCCAAGCTACACCATGTAGCTATGCACTTCCATAAATCAGCTCGTCAATGGTGGGCTAGCCTTCATGGAAATAGTGAAGCCCCAAAGACATGGAAAACTCTATGGGTTTTCATCATGAAGAAATTCCTTTGCATCGCTTGCAATTCCTTGCAAGCGATGCAAAGGACAAAGTGCTCACCGAATGGCACAGTTTGAAACTCTATATCTCCCATGAGTCTATTCACAAATATGTTGACAAGTTTTGGGACTTACATCTCAAGGCTACTGTCTTCCAAAAGATAGACATTGCCGAGCAAAAGCAACAATTTTATGCGGTATTACTTGAAGAGATGGCTGAGTATGTCAACTCTTAGGCCTGGTTCTATTAATGAAGTAATGAACCACACCATGGTTGCTTCGCGCATCAATTTCCAACAAGGGGCTAGACGAAATGTCAAGCCCATGGAAAACAAAGGGTAAAAACCAATGCCCAAAGGGTAAAACCAATGCCCAAAATTCTTCCCAAGGCAATTCCAACAATAACAACAACAATCGGTCCAAGGAGAAGGGAGTTTACCAAGTGAAAAGAAAACTCTCTCCAGAAGATCTTGAAGCTTTTCATTGCAAGGACCATAAAAGTTTTAAGTGTGGGGAGAAAGGACATGGCTATCATGCCTGTCCCAAGAGAAATGATCGCAATGAGACTCTTCGAGCTTCCACCATCAAAGCTCCAAAAGAGGATGCTCATTGCAAAGGTGCACCTGTCTCCTATGCTTGAGAAAAGGTAAGGGAGCATGATTCCTTCATCTTGTTTGACCCTGGCTCTACTCACAACTTCATATCAATGGAATTGGCCACCATGTTGGGCACTCAAACTTTTGAGATGGGAGATGCTGTAACGGCCAAAACTGCTTTCAAGGGACAACAAGCCTCCATTACTCCCTTGATTGGGAAGTTGAGGCTCCATGTTCAAATCTATGTGGACAAAGAAGACTTTTTCATCTCTCCTCTCCAACATGAGGATGCTATCCTAGGGGCACCATGGTTCAACCGTATGGCTGCCAACATGAGGTTCCTTGAAAGGAGAATCTACTTCACCTATAGGGAAAAGAACATGTATATAGATACTAGTGAGTCTGGTCGTACTATACCACTTGTAAACCCTCTTGCTTTTGATAAATCAATGAAGAGCTTAGTTTTTGCGTACATGATTTTTGTCAAAGAGCCTCTAAAAGGTCCTAATGTTTCATCAAATGTAAATGGTAGGAATCAAGAAGAGTTAGACTTGTCTAATTTTCTAAAAGGATTCCAAGATGTGTTCATCGATGATATCCCTATGGACTTACCTCCAAAACGAGGGGATGATAACCATCAAATTGAGCTCCTACCAGGAAGCTCGCCGACTAACAAGCCTCCTTATCAAGTTTCCCAAGCTCAACAAGAGGAGATCATGAGGCAAGTACAAGAATTGGTGAAGCCTAGCTCCTCTCCCTTTTGTTCTCCAATCCTTTTAGTCCAAAAGAAAGATGGTACATACCGTATGTGTGTGGACTATCGAGCAGTAAATCATATCACTATCAAAAATAGATTTCCGATGCCTTGGGTAGAAGATCTGTTTGATAAGCTACAAGGCTCTACCTACTTCAGTAGGATTGACCTTAAAAGTGTCTATCATCAAATAAGGATAGTGGATGAAGATATTCTAAAGACCATGTTTCGTACTATGTTTGGTCTTTATGAATATCTAGTCATGCCTTTTGGCTTGACTAATTCACCAGCCACATTTAATCATCTAATGAAGAAAATATTTAGACCCTACTGCAAATTCACTGGAGTGTTCTTTGATGATATCATCATCTACTCCAAGTCCTTGGAGGAACATAAGTAACATCTCCAAGTGATTTTTCAAGCATTGAAGGAGAACATGCTTTTTCTCAGCCAAAAGAAAAACAAGTTTTTTCTTCAAGAGATTCAATACTTAGATCAGATTATCTCCCAATATCGTATACGTATGGACCCATCGAAATTAGAGGTAATAAAAGCATGGCCTAATCCAAGGAATCTACATGAGCTAAGAAGCTTTATTGGTATGTGTGCATACTATAGATACTTCATAGCTAAATTTTCTCAAATAAAAGGACCATTACATGACTTAACAAAGAACAATGTTAAGTATTCATGGATTGGAGAAAAATTCTTTTGGCAAGCTCAAAGAGAAGCTTACCTCCCAACCATTTTTCATGCTTCCGGATCTCTTAAAGCCATTTGATGTCCAATGTGATGCTTGTGGTGATTGCCTTGGAGGAGTCTTGCTTTAAGAAGGGCATGCCATAGCATATGAGAGCCGAAGGCTCAATATGGATGAACGAGTCTTGGGCATTCATGAGAAAGAGATTTTAGCTCTTCTACATGCCCTAGACACATGGAAGCACTACTTATTGGGTACTCCATTCATTATACGAACATATCACCAAAGTCTCAAGTACTTCATGATGCAAACCAAACTTTTGGACAAACAAATGAGGTGGGAAAATTTTCTTTCGCAATTTAATTTCCACATTGCTCACATTGCTGGTAATCACAATCAAGTGGCCAATGCACTATCACGACGATCAAAAGTTAATGCGGTGTCTATAGCTACTCACAATGATCTATCTTCTATGATAGATGAGTATGCTACTGACCCTGACTATAGAGACATAATGTCAACCCTTTCTTTGGGGAAGAAGAGGATGGTTATCTTCTCCATGACAATAGGCTATGTGTTACCCACTTCCTTTGTGAGAAAGTCATGTATGAATCCCATGCTCCTCCCTATGTGGGGCATAGAGGCATTCAACCTAATCTCCGAGGAGTAGAGACATCTTTCTATTGGCCTACCATGAAAGTGGATATACAAGAGTATGTTTCAAAATGTGCGGTATGCCAAAAGACCAAGTATGATAGAGGGAAGCAATCTAGATTACTCCAGCCATTGCCTATCCCAAATTCACCATGGGAGAGTATATCCATGGATTTCATCTTTGGATTACCCAAGTCTATCCATGGGAATACAGAAATATGGACAATAGTTGACAGGTTTAGCAAGCAAGAACACTTCATTCCTATCAAAAAGACTATTAAGGCACACCAAAAGGCAACTCTCTTCATATCTCAGATTTGCAAACACCATGGATTACCAACATGCATCATGTCAGATAGAGATCCTAGAATGACCAGTAATTTTTGGAAAGGTCTCTTTGAAAATCTAGGAACAAGATTGAATTTCTCTTTCGCCTATCACCCACAAAGGGATGGCCAAAGTGAGATATCCAATCTTACAATACTCGATCTACTAAAGACTTATGTTATTGAAGTAAGTCAATGCTCCCAATGGGAAAAGTACTTACCCCTTGTAGAGTATACATACAATAATAGTGTACGTACTTCTACGGGAAAAGAACCTTTTGAAATCATTGAGGAAAGACCTAAAAATACCTTGCTACTCAAAGTACATGGGCAGATTCGCTGCCGATAAATATATCCGTGACCTACAAGAATCCTTTCCAAAGATTAAGGAGGCTATATCCATCAAGTTGCCCAACCATTGGCTCATACACAATTCTTTTCATGTGAGCCTACTTAAGCCCTACCAAGGAGAGTCACCTAGTGAACCAATTATTGAAGACCCTCTCAAAATCGAAGACCAAGAAGAGGTGCCACAACCCGCAGCTATCCTTCAACATGAAGACAAGGTACTACGACATGGTAGGATTATCTGACAGTATCTTATTAAGTTTAAAAATTATCCTTTTGAAGATACTAGATAGATGCAAGGAATACAGCTTAAGGATATTAAGAACCTTGTCAATGCTTACAATGCTACACTAGAGTAAGCAACTCTACAAATTTCTTTTAAATGAACTTTTTTTTTGTCTTATAAGACTAGTTCTCTTTTCATTGAGCACAAATTTAAATAGTATGCATGCTTAAAATCATGTTTTTGATCACGATGTCTCTCAAACACCAAGTAGAATTTGTCCCTCTACTTGGGAGAATGAAACGGACTAAAGAGCAAACATGCTTGCAGCAACTATGCCTCCCGAGCACCAAATGGATTAGTCATCCATCTTGGAGAGATGTTATAGGGTAAAAGTCCTTTGCCCTTAGGTAAGCTAGGGCTGAGCTTGAGGTGGGAACCCAACCCAAGATTGAGGTGCTTGTTGTGTTTGATGACCAAGGTGCTTGAGGTGCTTGATGTGCTTGATGACTAAGCCTTGCTTGAGGTGCTTGTGGTTCTTGCCGACTAGAGAGCCTGCGGTGCTTGTGGGAACACTACCCAAGCTTGAGGTGCTTTCTCATGCTTGATGACTAAGGTGCTTGGGGGTAAGTTGTTTAAAAAGTCAAATCCTATCCCTACAAGAGAGGGGTTCATCCCTAAAGATAGGGGGATGAGAGAGAACACACACACCCTCACACAAGGCAAGCTTGGTATAAAGAAAGAAAAAGGGACACTAGTTAAGCTCCTCCTCATGTTGCCCTCATGGCGTGCCTAAATCCTATTGGTTGAAAGGGGTCCAATGATAATTTAGTGTATTTAATTAAATTGTTTTTGCATTTATAAAGTACTCTCTCTCACAAGGGGACAGGGGGACAACCCTTGTTGCTTGTAATGCATCCTGCAGGTGATTGGTCAGTCTTGCAGGGGTCGAATGAGATTTAAGCATGAGCTACAAGGGGGGGTTGACCAAAAATGATAGGGGCATTCTTGGGGGGTATACTCTCCCACACACACACACACACACACACTCATTGTGTGAAGTGCAAAGTGCAAGAGCTCCATCTCCTTCTTCAAGCTAGTAGGGAGGTTGAGAGCCTACACCAACATTATTGGATATGAAATGCAAATCCAACCAAGAGCCATGCTTCAATGCTCAAGCTTTCCATCTTCCCCATCTTCATTACTATGCTATTATGTATGCTAGCAAGAAGAGTGATGGTAAATGGGGAAGTTATTCTTTCTCCTTTGAAATGTTTCTTCTTCCTCTTCCCTACCCTCATTCCCTACTAGCTCTTTCCACCTTCGAAGGTGTTTGAGGCCTTGGTACTGAGGCTTTGGATAGGTAATGCTTTCCACAAAGTTTATGTTATGTTTATGATGCATGAATCTTTCCATATTCATTGCATCACCTAGGTCATAAGGAGCACAAATATAGTGTTGTACCAAGTCTCTCTTTAAACTATAATAAAAATGCCTATTGCAGGGGGGACCGACTCCACATAAATCCGGTCCTCAACTGTTGTCATGTTCTCTAAACTCTCTCTCTTGCAAAAGTATTTCTCATGACAAGTTAACTAAATGCTATGTTTATGTTGTTACCATCAATTAATTTCACCCTCTATGCTCACAAAGTAATTTCACAACAGTAATTTCTCTAATATTTGATACTCTCAAAGTTAATAGACCACTTCCATTACATTCAGTGATGCCTTGAAAAGAGATCTTGTGCTTTTTAAGGATGGCAAGATCCATCTATGGGAGACAGGTATACCATTAGGAACTAACTTTGGAAAAGGAGGTATACGGAAGTTAGTGGAGGATATGCCGACCAATCATGCTATTTCTAAAGTGGAGGGTGCTATTTATGGGGAAAAGATAGAGCTAATTCCAAAGAAAGCGTTAAAGTCTAGTCAAGATTCTTTTGAGGAGCTTGATAATTTGTGGTCGTATGCAGTAGTGTCAATTGAAAAAGGGAAGGTAACTAAATAGGTATTACATGAAGTTGGTGATTGCATACGCCATGCAATAGGTTGGGATGACCCTATGGACTCTTTATCAGTGCATGCCTATCTTGAAACATGTTATAACAGTGAAGCAATTGTGGAAGAGAAGTGTAGACGTGAGAATGGAGATGCAATTCCTTCTACAACAAATAGGGTTATAAGAGCCAGAGGAAGAAAGGATCCAGGACCTTCTTATGAGGCTCCACTACAGGTGCCTCCTCCTCCCAAGATTCCTATGGACGAAACATCTACATGGAAGAAGAAAGAGCAAGGAAAAGCCAAAGCAAAAGTTCCTGCATACGAACTACAATATGACATTGAAGCTTCCACAAACTTAAAACAAGTATTGGAGTAAAGAATTTTGAATAGTAAAATTGAGTTTACCTTGGATGAAGTTCTTGGCATAGATAAACGCGAGTTTCATGAAGAAATTATAGATATCATAAAAGCCCTCTTTTTATGTACACACGTATCTTGATAGCTTATCTTCCTTTATCACTAACTTTTTTTTACTTATCTTGATAACTTATCCTCGTTTTCAAAACTTCTTCAACCATCTACTTATTCACCTTATCTTGATCCTTCTTTTTTCTTATCTTCTCTTTTCCTTTTTCCTTATCTTTTTCTTTATGATAATTTTTCTGAGATGAAGAGCTAATTTTTCATACATTGGTTATACCCATGTTCCCATGGTGTAAAACCTAAAGTGTCTCATGAGTAAACTTTGGTGCTTGGATTTAGTCCAAATTTACCTGAACATTGTTTTGTTTGTATTTTTTAAAAGTAGATGTCTTAGATGATTTGGTCAAGAGTAAGGACTAGGAGGGATCCCTCACATAACATGAAAGTGAAATTTTTATTACTTTGTCTAAAGCTTGAGTTTGTATAAGTGGTATAGGTTTACTTGCACCATTTACATCAAGTGTAACATCCTTCTCCCAATATAAAAAAAAGAATTTTCTTTCAAAAAAATTTATAGTGGGAGCCATGAAATCAAACCATGGTGCCCCTAGGATAACATATTTATGTTTGAGTAGGGAGCTAGAGAAGTCTTCTTTATCTAAATAGCTTCACACATGGAGCCTTAGTTCCCAGTCATTGGGGCGACTAAGATATCTTTCCCTTTAAAAGTGTTGTCTACTTTCACAACATCCCCGCCTCATGTCATGGATTGCTAGCTTAGTAGCTAGCTTGATAGCGATGAAATTGTGGGTAGAGCCAAGATCAAAAAGTATAAAACTATCATGATCTCTTACTTTTCCCCAAGCATAAGAGAGTGGCGATCCTTTGCAATGGCCTTCCCCTTTTTTAGCTTCCACTATGGTGGCTCTAGGAGGGTCATTATGTTCACTTCTCTTGGGACATACGCGTGAAACATGTCCTTGCTCCCCTAACTTGAAGGACTTATTATCTTTATGATAGCATTCTACCTCTTCAGATGAAATTTTATTTTTACATTTGTAAGCTTTGTCCTTTGTCTTTGATTTTTTTTTTTTTTTTGTAATTGTTATTGGACTTATACAAATTTTGCATTGTGTTGCTCTCCCCTTTTGCTCATTTTTTTCCTCAACTTCTATATTCTTGGGGCCCTTCTTATTCCCCTCAAGGCATCATGTGGTGTATGACCATTGAGATAGTTTTGAACATTTGGGAGCTAGCGTACTCACCATCTCCTTGGAAAGGCCGACACAAAATTGTTGCCTTTGTTTCACAAAGTGTATATCCTTGTAGACATTGGCTTTGAGATGTAGTTGATATTTTTTAATAGAATCATAGAGTGCCATCTTCAAGCTTTGCCATTCCATAAGGACTTTGTCTTTGGCATCATTGCTTCATGATAGAAATCCTCAAAGCTTTTCATTTTTTTTGGGGGATTTACATTGGGCACATCTCGAGGGGGTCACTTAATAATTATGTGACTATCACGTGTGTGCAACATAAGGAGTTATTAAATTTTATTTTTCTGACATTTTCACATACAGAAGGGTGCCGGTAAATAGAATTGGGAAAAAAAATTATAGATTGAATAGGAAAAGGGTGTATTTTATTTGTGAAAAGTTCACTGGTATAGAATTTAGTCCTTGAAGTACATGATGTACACAATTTATACATGGTGACCCCCTCGAGGGGCACATAGGCTTTCCCACCATTGATGAGTTGACTTTTGGAAATTCATGGAGAAATTTTGTAGCTTTGAAGATTTTGAGAAATATTCATCTGCAAAAGTTGCACCAAATTGTTGGATAAAAGTCAACACTTTATCAGTTGCTCCTAAGGTCCCATCATAGGTAAGAAAAGTAATATTCTTTCCTTCCTCATTAAACTTTTTAAGCTTGTGTGATGTCTTCCATGCCACATAGCTCCTGTGTTTACCTCTCCTATTTGCTTTCTTGGATGACAAGTCACTGCTCTCCTTATAAGAAGATGCTGACAACAATGAAAAGGAAGAAGAAGAAGAAGGAGAGAATGGTGACCGCTTTCTCCACTTCCTCTTGCTTGGATTTTTTTCTTCCTTCATAGGATTTGCATTGGAGGGAGTGCCTTAGGATTTACTCTACTTCTTGGGAGTGCTAGATGACCACATTGCTTTCCACATTCTTGAGTCTACATCACCTTCAGGGGTAATGGGGGTGTTCCTTTCATACTTCTCCCTTGAAAGTTCTTGACGCATAGCTTCTTCTTGAACAGTTTTCCTTGGAGGTCCTTTCAAAATTTCCTCCTCATTACCCAAAGATTTTCCTCTCTTTTTTTTTGGAGATCTTACTAGGAGGCCTTATAGGAGCTCTCTCTTCTTGGGCACGTGAAGGAACTTGAAGAGCCTGTATTTGGCTTTGAGCCTCGACCTGCAAAGTAGGGTGTCCCATAGCTTCTTGGGCACATGAAGGAACTTGAAGAGCCTGTATTTGAGCCTCCGCTTGCAAAGTAGGGTTTCCCATAGCTTCTTGACACTTGCCAATGAGATAGTTGACAATTCTTCAACCATTATCAGTGCATGGTTACACCATGCACCAAATCTAAGGTGTCGACATAACCCTATTCTCTTGATTATGTTATGTCATGATTAGAGCTCCATATACGTGTATGCTAGAGTCTTTCCTTGGCACTTTCAAAACCTTGGCTACTACTCTTATTAACCCTTGAAAATAAGCACTCACATAACTATACCCTTGGTTTAGAATATTGTTGATTGTAAAAAGTAGTGGAGTGGGTTTAACAGTGCTAAGCTGACATCGATTCCTATTGAGTAGCTAATATCTCAATAATGGTTAAGCCATAGGAAAGTGTAAAATTACTCCATTATTAACACCATAGTTCCTTATGGTGTCCCTCGTACCCTACAGACATGCATGCCAATGGAGATAATAAATCCGAGTTTCACTTAGTACCTTATAGCAATGAAAAACTCAAATCTTTTATAGACTACTCAAGGACCTCTCTTATTAGGAAAGAAACGAGAAACCTTAGCTCTGATACTAGTTTCAGAGTATCTACAAATTTTCATGCGATCACAACAAAATTACTTTATGAAAAGAGAGTTTTTCCTTAAGAGTATTCTTTAGATGGGGATCATAGGTAGTGTAGGGATGATTTTATTTCATCATTTATACATTAGAATATCAAATCATACACACATAAACTTGGAGACAATAACAAAATTAAGATTGACAACTTCTTGAGGACCAAATTTGCTTGG
This sequence comes from Adiantum capillus-veneris, assembly GCF_014529385.1. Lineage (NCBI taxonomy): Eukaryota > Viridiplantae > Streptophyta > Polypodiopsida > Polypodiales > Pteridaceae > Adiantum > Adiantum capillus-veneris. The sequence goes on along the minus strand of NC_140934.1, from coordinate 76,822,408 downwards.
AGTCGGTCCCTCTCCAAAATAAATTTGTATTATAATTCTCTCAATGAGATATTTGATTACAATACAATCTGGTGTTGAACCAATAAGATGATGAACTTCATGATTTCATGGTGTAACCCACCTTCCCAAGCCCTAAACACTCCATTAAGGAGAAATAACTATGGGGGTGGAGGTAGATGAGGGTGAAGAGAAAGAATTAGTAATTTCTTATATGATTAGTCCATGGGCAACCTAGAAGAAAAAAAAAAAGAAAAAGAAGAAGATGAGCTTACTTGCTTAAATTTGCATATATAGCCACGTACTTGAGCATGGATGTTGGGGGTTCCATCGTTGCATAGCTCCAATGACCAACAAAATTATCAATCCAAAGGGATGCGCTACCCAGCTAGGGCATGGAAACACTTACACAATTAGTGAGCTAATTATGGCAACACGGATGGTGACTCTATGAGGTGAGCTTCTTGGCCTATGGAGGAGCTAAGCCACAATGATGGGAAATCTCCACATCCACTTCCCTTCACCTCCAATCAACCCAATCACACACACTAACAATTGCAAGACACACACAACACTAATCCTATCATGCAACACACTAATCGCAAGCACACACATATAGATCTATCGAGCACCACACTCCAATCAAACCTACATGCAAACACAAGCAAAAGAGGGCAATCACACATTGTTAGAGCAGGATTAACCACTAATTAGTTAAGATCTAGCTAATCAAAGCATCATAGGCAATCACAAGAAGCATGAAAGAGGCATAGTGAAAGAGAATTAAGCATTGATTAGTGTTAATCAAGTCACATGAGCAAGGAAAAGCTCAAGGACTCCATAGCTACACACCTCAAGAGCTCTGACCAAAGACTGCTCTCAACAAATGAGCTTGAGAACCCTTATTGCTTTTACACACTGCCTTATATACCTAGGGTAAAAATATGCAATGTTTGTGCGCCCAAGGCCTTTAGGGCTCCATCAGTTACCAAACTTGCAACCTAGGCACACTAACTAACTTGTTCTTTACAGCTTGGAACTCCCATTGACCCCGTAACACATTAAAACATTACAATGGCTTGAAATAAATTGAGAATTTACAATACATGACCATTTTGGGAAAACGTGAAAATGTGTAACTCCAATCTTCACTACTTGTTTGTATTCATCCTTGATGTGCATCTATACGTCTTTGGTCTTTAGCAACTCTTGTTAACTGGCGTTGACTCACTTAACAACGGAGACCATCTTTTGAGGTCCCATGTGAGAGGGGGAGAGAGAGAGAGAGAGAGAAAGGACATTCTTGGCCACAATAGGCACATCAGAGGGTGTGTAAGAATGAGAGAGAGATCCCATGAGCCCCCTTTTTTCCCTTCTCATGCTTGCCAAAAAGCTCAAATAAAATATTAGTTGCATGGACCAATGGGAAGGAGGGTGTTAAAAAAGGGAGCTTCTAACTTAGAGCTTTTCCAAAAATATAGAGCATTGTAGTATTTTATAGAGCCTTTTTGGCAAAGTCACTTGCTCTTCTAGCCAATTTTTTGAACTAAATCTAACCACACATACAAAGTAAATCAAAAGATTTAAATATTGTAGAGAGATAAAAATATAAATCATGAGAGAGAAACACACATTGTATGATGAATACATGATGAATTGATGTAAGAAAAAACTTTTCTTATTTAACAAACTCAAAATAACCTTGCAAAAATGACTCAACACGTGAATGTTGAGTGTCGTCTATATGAAAACACACAATATATATTTGACAAGCTTCTTATATTTGGTTTTGTCTCTAAGAGTGCAGGGGATGTGTCTAACAGTGGTAGGGATATGGCACCTATGTTTAGCACTTGTAAAATTTCCATGCTTGGCATCCTTGCTTCACATTCAATGCAATCCAAGAAACTACATTACCAATAGGAAGATTTGCATGAATGTCAACCAAGGTGCTACACAAAAAGTCCTTTTCCAAGTTTACCAAAGCAACAATCTAATCATGAATTTTTTCACCCATGTCAAGTCCGTGTATAATTCCCCACACCTTCAAATTTCCATAATAGATGATAACATATAAGAGGTTCTCAGTTGGAATTTGTTGAAAGAAACCTTCAGATTCCTTGTCTTGCTCTACTGGGCATATCTTTCAATCATTGTATTGCAAAAGATCGCATCTAAGGTAAAAATCTCATCAAAACATTTTGTGCCAACCAGAATTGTGGAAGGCATTCCTTCATTCTTTAACAAACCTTCACTAGAAATCTCATTGTAAGGTTGTTTTCCATGTCAGTGGATGCCTACAATATTAGGTGATTGGACCTGGAGTGAAGCCCTTGCAATAGAACATCTATAGAACATGACAAGACATATAAAGATTGACAACAAGCATCTAGCAATGAATTAAACAAGTGCATATTGAAATGGAGGATTTTTAGAAAATAATTTCATCTATGATGAATGATTACCTCTATTGCTATCTCTTAAATGGTCCAATGTCACGGCTTTCTCTACAACTATTTGAGCAGTAAGATCAAGGCACTATTCCTTGTCGTATATGTTCTGATAGATTTTGGAGCATAGTTGGTTACTTGGTTGGTTGTGATTGTTGTTGCCTTGGATTTTGTTGTGGAGCATGATTGGATGAGTAGAGCCAATTGAAAGGCAACACCAATATCTTAGAGTGGTACTTGATGACCATTGGGAAAAAGTAAGTTGTGTCTTGTAGGGCTCACTATACAAAAGAGGGCTAATAAATGGGATAATTAAATCTAACAAAGGATTGCAGCTTAATCATTATACTTATACCCTACTTCTTAACCTAGTAAGCTTAAGGAAGCATTGACAAACTAAAAAAATACAGGTTCACTCTTGTAACTGAGTTTACTTGTTCAAATATAGGTAGTCATTTTTCCAATCTTGGATTAGTTGCACTTGCCTTATAAAAGGTCACCCCAAACAAATTATATAGTTCAATTTATTTCCAAAATCTACAATGAAAAAAGTATATTGGTAGCCAATCCCACATGAGCTAACTATCACATTTTCCAATAATGTCTTCTTGCTAGTTGTCTCCAGGCTTCCCATGTTGCTTTGGTGGCTATGGCAATGCTAGTCGCAGTGTCTAGTTTTGCGCTGTTTTTTACAACATTATACTCCACACGAAGAGTTATGTTTTCTTAGTTTCCTTCACAATAATCTCCTACTTTCCTCATTGGAATAGTTGTGACAAGTCTCCCTTGATATTCTTCTTATTCCAAATCTTCACGTTTTTCCTTTGGTAACCTAGTGGTTTCTACTTTTTTTAAAGTGTTCTGCATATCTTTTTATAGATGTGGTGTGATCTTTAATAGTTCCATATGTTTCTTTGGCCATCTTCATTGAACTTGGGCCCAGTTGGTAGGGTGGCAGCTCTTGTAGCTTCTCTTTTTAGGACACCCTCTTCTTGGCCTTCTGTGCAGCTTGCATTGCTCCTGTTAAGGGAAGTAAGTGCCAATGTTAGAAAATTTTTGCAATTTCCGCTCTGAAATGCCCTTGAGTTTGAATTGCTGACAAATTGAGTCCAATTTTCTTCAAATCAATTTTGGAACATGCATAGATGCATAAAAAAATGTAAAGATCAAAATCACAAAGTTCAAGCAAAAATTTGCAACAAAAGTAAATAATCATGATTATTTATAGTTGGGATTTTTCCTAACTTTTTGTATTTTTGTCATGATAGGCTTGAAATACATAGCAATTAGATACTCTGAGTGAAGTGTGGGCTCATTTGAGTGCATAGGGTGGAAATGGTGCCAGATTTAGGCTTTTCGTCTCTGAAACAGTAGATATAAAGGGATTTTGAGATTTTGAGATCCAAATTAGCTCAAATTTGGTCAAGGGCCTTGGGACATCATGTGCTTTGGTCCATAAGGTCAAAGTTGCAAGTTTTCCCATTTTGGCAAACGTTTTCATCAAAATGGACATTTTTTGGTGCAACTTGGTTCTAGGCATGATATAGACTCTGTATATGAGATTTGAGGTGATTTGGATCAAAAATATGATTGATAACTCAAAATTTGGATTGGAAGGACTTCTTTGTGTTTTTTGACAATTTTCCAAGTTATCATTGATCATTTTGGCTCATATTTGAAATTTGGCATGTAATAGGTATGTACAAATGATAGGTGAAGTGAAAGTACCATTTTCAAGACAAAAAAGTGCAAAAGTAAATAATCGCAATTATTTACGGCAATCAACCATTTTTTTGCTAAACTTGACACGTTTTGACCTAAACATATTCAATACACCTAAAACAAGTCCTAAATTGAATTTGGTAAAGTTTTGTCTTGTCGACATCAGTTCGTGTTTTGTAGACATTGCCCTTAATTACTTAGTTCCCTTCCGCCCCTCATAGATGGCGTACTCCGGGACGAGTGTGTGCATGGGTTGAACAACTATGTCTATGCATAGCCTTGGTTGGCTCTACCACGCTTTTAAGATCAATGCAGTTAAAGCCATTATGTTGTGCAAGAGTTGGGTCTTCATTAATTAACTCAAGAGTTTCTGATGTTGAGGTTTCCTTTTGCTATCTTCCAAAGAGAAAATCTTGTAGCTTGTGTGCTCTTTGCTTTATTGTACCATCAGGATGCTTTGGCACGCTGATTTCTTGAGCTGTTGACAACAATAATGATGGTTTTTGAGCTTTTACCCGCCACTGGTATCTTGGTTTGCTTTGGTCAGAATGGTGTGGCTGAAACTTAACTCTCCATCGCTTGATCGGTTTTACAGCTTGCGGAGAAGATAAGTGATCCTTTCTCTTCCAAATCCATTTCATATTAGGTTCCCTATTCAAAGATGCTCCTCCTTGTGTCTTTAACCTTGGAACCATCTTTGGTACCATAAATGATGTTTTGGGCACCCAAAATTTGAATCGGCTTGTCCTTAAGCTATGCTTATGGTACCCAAATTTTCTTGACTCCTTGCATGCTACTTGTAGCATTTGCTTGTCGATAGGATGGAAAAGATTGATTCCTTCATGGTTTGCTCTACTGGTAACCTTCTATCCATTCCTCCTTGCTTGGTGCATTGGAACAATGAGTTGTACACCTTTAGGTAATAGCTTGAGCTGATTGGTATCCTAATCTGGTACTGCCTTGTACATCCGCATCCATGAGATTCCAAGAATCATTGTTTCATTCATGTGTTCATTTGGTAAGCACAAATTGATGTGGGCATGAACATCCGTTTACTATCACACTTAAGTTGACTACTCCCAATGTCAGTGTTGGGTTCTTGTTGCATCCTTTAATAGTCGCTATTCTTGATGTCAAAGACTGACTTGTTTCTTTCTTGTACGTGGAATAACTGACTGCATTTACTTGAGCTCATGTGTCGACCAATGCATTTGTGCTATATGTCAAACCCCAGCAAGAAACATTGGGAGGTAGTGAAAGATATCATGAGATACTTAAAACATACAAAGAGTATGCGCATATGCTATGGTAGTCAGGATTTGAGTGTCAGAGGATACACTGACTCAGATTATGCAGGAGACTTGGATAAGAGGAGATCTACATCAGGCTATGTCTTTACATTGGCTGAAGGTGCCATATCATGACGATCTCGATTACAAGATTTTATTACGCAGTCTACTACAGAAGCTGAGTATGTTGCAGCAAATAAGGCATGAAAAGAAGTTATTTGGCTTGGTAGATTGGTAGCAGACTTGGGAATCAAAGTAGATATGCCAAAGTTATATTGTGATACTCAAAGTGCTATACAATTGCCAAATCCAGTGTTCCATTTGAAGACTAAGCATATTGATGTGAAATATCACTTCATTGGGGAAGTACTTGAAGACAAGCAGATACAACTGATGAAGATCCACACCAAGGACAATCCTGCTGATCTACTCACAAAGGGACTTCCAGGAGAGGGCTTTGTGCATTGTCATGAGTTATTTGGCATTGGATAGATGGCATCCATGTAAATCTTTGTACATTTATGTTCATAGATTTACAGTTACTTAAAGTGACACATTGGACTTTAAGTGGGAGGTTGTTGGGATTAAAGCCCAAGTGGCCTCTTATACAGATATGGCCACCCGCCCGTCTAACTCGCTTATCACTAACTCTTTGTATATACTCAGTTATACTTGTGTGAATAATAAGATTTGGGAGATAACCCTTCAACAAATTCTGTGCGTACTGTGTAAGCTCTCCATCTGTGTATCTCTGTGTGTGTGTGTGTGTGTGTGTGTGTGTGTGTGTGTGTGTGTGTGTGTGTGTGTGTGTGTGTGTGTGTGAGAGTAGATCTAAGCTCAACTCCGCAACTTCATCATGAACGTTACTCAATCATGGATGGATTTTCTAGCTACTTTCAGATCTTGATAGCGATTGAAGATCGATTGAAGACGACCTTCATTACTCCTTGGGGTTGTTTTGCCTACAAAAGAATGCCTTTTGGGCTGGTTAATGCATATGCTACCTTCCAAGGATGGATGAATAGAGTGTTTGGTCCCTACCTGGGTAAGTTCATTCGCATTTTTATGGATGACATTGGGTGTTATAGCTCAAGGGTCACACGTTTGGAGATGCTGAGGTTGAGTTTTGAAAGGCTTCAACAAGAGGGTGGGCAACTCAACCCAAAGAAGTGTAAGTTTGCTCATGCCAGAGTCCATTTTCTAGGACATGTGGTTTCCCAAAATGGAATAGAAGCTGACCCAGAGAAAGTTAAGGCTTTATTGCTTATGGATCCACCCAGCAACACAAAGGATTTGGCATCATTTGTGTATAAGCTCAGGTACTTGTCACGGTTTTTTTGGATGCTATGTTAGTATGTGTATCCTCTCCAGAAATTGAGTCAAAGAGTTCAAGGGTTTGAGTGGAATGAAGACATGCAACAGGCTTTTGATGGTATCAAGGAGGTATTGTGTACTTTACCAACAGTGAGTCCTCTCGACTTGCAATCGATTTTCTATGTATCTATTAGTGTGGGGTCAGTAGCTTTTGGGTCGGTTCTCTTACAAAAGCAGGGAAGGACCTTCAAGCCAGTCTATTTTGAGATCAAGATGAAGAATGTAAGCGAATTCTCCTACATGGAAATGGAACAGTGGTTATTCGCCTTGGTTCTTGCTTGTCGAAGGTTCAAAACCTATCTGTTGCCCCAAAAGTTCTATGTGCTCACCACATCAAATCTTTTGCCTGATGTAGTACAACATTTGAAGCCTAGCAAGCGCATCTTAAAGTGGACTTTGGAGCTTCAAGAGTATGATTTTGAGTTTAAAGTGGATTATTCTGTTAAAGCTCACTTGGCGGACATAGTTGTAAGGTCTCTGACCCGATCACAAGAGCACCCTTGTACCACGAAATGAATACAGTGGAATAAGTTACTATTTTTAGCAGTTTTCCAGATTCTGTCAGTGCCATGATGTTTAGAATGTTATAAAGCTTCAAAATGTGAATTAAAATAATTTTTGTGGAAAATTTCTAAAAATAGTAAGTTTTTGATCACCCGAACCGTCCAGTCTCGACCGTCTTGGAAATTTGCACCCGTACCCCGAATTTGAAAAAAATGCATTTTCGGACCCGGGGGGCTGCTGTATATGGCAGGTACTCGGGCCAATACGCCTTAGTTAGAGCTTCGTATGGCAATTTACGGCATCAAAATCCGCTTCGTATGACCCGTTTTAGCCTAGAACCAATTTTCCTAAAAATTGTCCAGGGAGGTACCGGGGGCCCGGAACTGTGTGGGAACAGGTCCCAGGCCACTCCAGATCATCTTTAGCAGCTAGGGGGCGCCCTCTTGCTTTGTGGGAGTCTTGGGAAAGCTGCCAAGCCTCCAACTCAGTCTCAAAACCAGTTAACCAAGCCAACCTGACACTTGGTGGGCAGAGAACTGCACGTGCCATGCTTAACTGGAGAAGCTCCCAGATGCATTTAGCAACCCAGATCGATTTTCAGCCTGTAAGAGCCTATTTAAAGACTTGCATACACACACACACACACACACGCTTATGATCACACACACTCACACAGTGCATACACACACACACACCCACATACATTCGGGAGGTGCTGCCGAATCACACACCTATTGAAGAAGAAGCTAGGAGGGAGGTGCTGCCGAATTTTCATCTCAAGAGGCTCGATTAGATCAGAAAATCAAGAAGATTACCAGCTCTTAATCACGGTAACGACAGTTTAATTCATGCCATCTGAAAATCCCTTTTCCCAACATCAAAATTTCTCGTACATTATGTCTATTCCTAGCCGAAAATCTCTATGACTACTCTCTAAATTCTCCTTATTCGTACTCTATTATGTAATCATCATTCCATAGCTGAATTATCAGCCATTCTTCACTCTCGATCAATGATTAGAGCATAATTATCGGAATCTTCTCTCTCTAGATAGCATAGTAATTAATCGATAAGCTAGTATTTGTGCAGATTGAAGAGAATCACTATTGTAATCAATCAATAACATTGTAGCTTAATTGAATTCATTTCTCTTATGCATTAAGACGTAATTAAGAAGAAATTAATCCGTCAATAAGTCTCTAAGAATTGGTTTTTCCTCACACATATGCATAGGGTAAATCTGCATCATCTAATTGCTAGGAAATAGTCTAATCATACTTAATCCAATTCTCTGGTAATTCCAATAATGAAATCCTAATTATTCTTGATCATGTAAGCCGAATAATTATCTTAGAGCCGGTTCCCATAGGATCATGTGCCATCCTTAATGATTGCTTTATGAAAGAAATCTAGACTCTCATATAGGAGGGATTAATTGATGTCACTAATCTACCCATTGGACTGTTATGATGCTGTGAACCTTAGCTCTTTCCCCAAGCTAATCATTTAAAGTAGTGAGAAATGGCCCCGATTAAGAGAACTCGCTTCGGTGGAGCCCACGACCGCGAGGCGGGAACAAGCAATGCCAACGGAAAAGGAAAGACTCCCATGGACGAGCAAATACCGGCCATCTCACAGGCCATCGATGAAGAAGTGGAAGAGGTAGATCATATTTTTTTCAAGTTGTTTAAATTAACATTGCATACGCTAGTTAGGAATGCTCATATCCCCAAACATGTTGGAGAAATCCGATGGAAACCTCGGCATTGAAATCATTGTACATTAAGTTCTAAAGTAGGAAGGTAATGTTTGATGGGTATGTTGTTTGCAATAGGAAAGAATGTCTGCTAGGAAAAATTTAGCTCGGCATGTTCATTTTATTTCCAATGTTGAATCAGTCCTGACCCCCCTATGATCACAGGGGGCAGAGTTCCTCGTTAGGGCTCTTGAATCCACGACTTGCTTTTTATGCGGTGGATACCCACGACTTGCTTTCTATGTGGTGGGAACCCACGTCTTGCTTTCTATGCGGTGGGAGTGTCCATGACGTGCTTTCTATGTGGTAGACATACCTAGTTGTATGGGCAGCTAGGCAACAACGGGAGGAGTGAACTCTCGTTGGAGGGGGGATGTTGTACCTCCAGAACATTGGAATTTTTATGAATAAGTTTGAGTAGAATTTTTACTAGAATTCTGTCTTGGTGTTGTTTGCAATACTGGTTGAAGGGCTGTTTTAACGAACCACGTGATTCGGAATTAAACAAGGAATATTTATGTTGAACAACCTTTGTGGTAGTAATTAGGTCACACGATGAAGTGTGAGTGTGGGGGTGGAAAGTGGGGGCTTGGCTCAGGTTGCCAATGCCTACGAGATGGGTGGTCCTGATTGGTCGGGAACTCTCTGTCCCCATAGTGCTTACTCAATATTAGTAATGCTCATTGCCCCTAGAGCGGGGAATTCTCAAGAGTACGTGCCTCTGAAACATGGGGAAAAAGGCACTCGGGGTTTCTCTCCTCTTGGAAGGTGGGTCTTAGGATCGCTAGTTAGTTAAGTACGCTTCCCCTACGAGGTGGAGCTAGATCTCGTTGCTAGTAGGCTCGAACTCGACTCACTTTGTGATGAGAGATCGTCCGCTAGTTGAACCCTGAACCATTTTGTTTGCTTCCGCTATAGATCTAGTGGCCACCAGGTTTACCATCAGATCCGTTGTTTGATACGACAGGGTGGGGACCGAAGAGAATCACTATTGTAATCAATCAATAACATTGTAGCTTAATTGAATTCATTTCTCTTATGCATTAAGACGTAATTAAGAAGAAATTAATCCGTCAATAAGTCTCTAAGAATTGGTTTTTCCTCACACATATGCATAGGGTAAATCTGCATCATCTAATTGCTAGGAAATAGTCTAATCATACTTAATCCAATTCTTTGGTAATTCCAATAATGAAATCCTAATTATTCTTGATCATGTAAGCCGAATAATTATCTTAGATCCAGTTCCCATAGGATCATGTGCCATCCTTAATGATTGCTTTATGAAAGAAATCTAGACTCTCATATAGGAGGGATTAATTGATGTCACTAATCTACCCATTGGACTGTTATGATGTTGTGAACCTTAGCTCTTTCCCCAAGCTAATCATTTAAAGTAGTGAGAAATGGCCCCGATTATGAGAACTCGCTTCGGTGGAGCCCACGACCGCGAGGCGGGAACAAGCAATGCCAACGGAAAAGGAAAGACTCCCATGGACGAGCAAATACCGGCCATATCACGGGCCATCGATGAAGAAGTGGAAGAGGTAGATCATATTTTTTTCAAGTTGTTTAAATTAACATTGCATACGCTAGTTAGGAATGCTCATATCCCCAAACATGTTGGAGAAATCCGACGGAAACCTCGGCATTGAAATCATTGTACATTAAGTTCTAAAGTAGGAAGGTAATGTTTGATGGGTATGCTGTTTGCAATAGGAAAGAATGTCTGCTAGGAAAAATTTAGCTCGGCATGTTCATTTTATTTCCAATGTTGAATCAGTCCTGACCCCCCTATGATCACAGGGGGCAAGAGTTCCTCGTTAGGGCTCTTGAATCCACGACTTGCTTTTTATGCGGTGGATACCCACGACTTGCTTTCTATGCGGTGGGAACCCACGTCTTGCTTTCTATGCGGTGGGAGTGTCCATGACGTGATTTCTATGCGGTGGACATACCTAGTTGTATGGGCAGCTAGGCGACAATGGGAGGAGTGAACTCTCACTGGAGGGGGGATGTTGTACCTCCAGAACATTGGAATTTTTATGAATAAGTTTGAGTAGAATTTTTACTAGAATTCTGTCTTGGTGTTGTTTGCAATACTGGTTGAAGGGCTGTTTTAACGAACCATGTGATTCGGAATTAAACAAGGAATATTTATGTTGAACAACCTTTGTGGTAGTAATTAGGTCACACGATGAAGTGTGAGTGTGGGGGTGGAAAGTGGGCTCGGGTTGCCAATGCCTACGAGATGGGTGGTCCCGATTGGTCGGGAACTCTCTGTCCCCATAGTGCTTACTCGATATTAGTAATGCTCATTGCCCCTAGAGCGGGGAATTCTCGAGAGTACGTGCCTTTGAAACATGGGGAAAAAGGCACTCGGGGTTTCTCTCCTCTTGGAAGGTGGGTCTTAGGATCGCTAGATAGTTAAGTACGCTTCCCCTGAGGTGGAGCTAGATCTCGTTGCTAGTAGGCTCGAACTCGACTCACTTTGTGATGAGAGATCGTCCGCTAGTTGAACCCTGAACCATTTTGTTTGCTTCCGCTATAGATCTAGTGGCCACCAGGTTTACCATCAGATCCGTTGTTTGATACGACGGGGTGGGGACCTCACAATAGTGGTGCATAAGGGGGGGAGCTTCCATCTTACCCAAGGGTTGACAAGGATGATCATGAAGAGGAAGTAGATATTACAGATGCGTATACAATGATGTTTGATGGTGCATACACGAAAGTTCTTCAAAAGGAAAGTAGTGGGGTAGTCATTAAGAACCCAAAAGGCGATGTAATCTTTTCTAGAGCTTACGATCTTGATGAAGCTGAAAGTAACAATGAGGCCAATGTCGGGGAATAAGTATGCGAAAGGTGAGCCGGGAAGGCACCGGGCCGCTGGCTGTGAGAGGTGTGGGGAAAAGAGGTGCAACATGCATAATTAACAAAAACAGAGATCAAAACAAACAGTTCGCTTAATACCAGTTAATCAACACTATCCATGATTAGTCAATCATTAATGGAGGCTTTATGCTCTTTACAAGGTGGAACCTGGCTTAATCAAGGTGCTAATCAAGAAAATCAATAATGACCTGCTTTATACTACCTTCTACTTCTTCCCGGTATGGCATAGGAACTTCGTTTTCCAATGGACGTCTGATTTGGCTTAAGATTTATGGCTTAAATCCTAGATTTGAATGGGTTTAGGCTCGGCTAATGGTTTAAGATTAGGTTCAGAGCTTAAGATAATCCCAATTAATGATTGCTTAAGCTTGGCTAATGAGGACGAAGTTTCGCTTAGAGATTAAGAATATGGCTAATGAGTTTGAGAATGGGCAAACTTGGCTTAGCTCTTGAGAGATTAGGGAGCTTTAGGTTTGGCTTCAGGAGATTAAGGATTAAGATTAGACGAGATCAAGATTCACGCTTGGCTATTAGGCTTAGAGCTTAAGAGATTAGAGAGCTCATGATAGGATTCAAAGCTCATATGCGGTTAGGCTCCTTCACTTCACATTAAAAAAAACCCTTTGAATGGGCGGCCTTTTCCTTGCTTAGGTGGGCACCCTTTTGAGTTAAATGGGCGGCCCTTTTCCTTGCTAAGGCGGGCGCCCTTTTGAGTTAAATGGGCGGCCCTTTTCCCTTAGTAAGGGCACCACATTTGGCATACATCATGGTCGAGCAATGCCTGCAAGTAGAAGGCATCTCATTTGGCATGCATATCGGGCAAGCTTGCCAAGCATGTTAAGCCTTTCCATTGGCAGCCTTCAGATACAGTAAGGGATGAAATTATGGCCCCATAGCCCTTGGGTGCATAAATATTGGGCAAGCATCGTCAAGCACAACATCTTCTCCAGTCGCCATCGATTAACAATATCATCATGAATTTTGATGTCATAAAAAACCTTCAACAGTGCCACATGCTTGCAAGAAGCAATTGCAAGTGATTGCTTTTGGAGAGTTTTCCCATCAAGGCTAGGCATATTATAAAAAATGCTTCCACATCGGCCCACATTTGGCATACACATCAAGCACCGCACTGCATTAATCCAGATGAATGTGACTGATCAGGGCGTCCAGGGTGGTTCGAACCCGGCCCGCAACGATACTTAATTGGCCATATCTTGCCAACTGAAACCCCCATTAACGAATTGAAAAGACCGACATGCTCCTGAAAATGACCACTTCGGACTCATGCATTTCTTTCATCTTTGACCTTTTATCAGCAGGTGCTCAATCCGGTACGGATCTGCTACTGACTGAAATTAAAACTGTCATAACTTCTTATCCGTACCTCCGATTGACGAGCCGTAAAGACAGGCACGTAGAGCCCTTTAAGTACTTCAACTTTGATTAATAAAATCCCAACTATGACCATATCAATTATACTCACTCTCTAGCATTACCAAGACATCTTTTGGTCCTTAGAGCCCCATCTGGTACACTTTTAGCTTTAAAATTGGCTTGTTAGCAAGCCCTTATAATTGTTGAACAATCATGCAGGATTCAAATACACCTGATCGGCATTCCTTTTCTCATTTTCTTGTCATGGGAATGGAGCGGCACGACATCCCCCCCCTCTGAACCTGCACAGCCTCCGGTCTGTGCCAATTGCACTTAATCAGCTTTATTAAAATCATCATCAGACATATCATCTGATGTATACATAACATGATCCTCTGGAGGCACCTCTGAATGGGAATCTTCAAGAACAATCTTGCCTTCTCGCTTCTTGAATAGCGTGATCCGTTTTCCTGCAATAGGCACCTTAAGCATAGTACCATCTAGTTCACATAGTTGATATGTCACATTATCAAAAACATGTTGCACCACATATGGTCCAAACCACCGTTTAACCATTTTCCGCATAGCAGAGTATTGGTTCTCCAAGCTATTGTCATAGACAAGTACCCAGTCACCATCTTTGATAGCATGTGGTCGTAGTCTATGCTTTCCATCAAATGCTGCCTTATTCTTCAATCTTGCATCCTTAAGCTTCTCTTTAGCATGTTCGATATCCTCTTGACGCCTCTCAAGCTGGTGAATAGGTAGAGCAAGCAAGCCTTTAGTAGACATACCTTCTTCCCATGGCATTATGGTCCAAGTCGTAACTGCTTCCTCCGTAGGCATAATGGGTTTTTGTCCATGCATCAATTCAAACGGCATAAATCCTGTAACGGAACTGTGTGTAGTGCGATCAGCCCATAAAGCAAATGGCAAGAGTTTAGGCCAATCACCAATACGTCCTTCACACGCCTTCGCTAAAGCTTTAACACTAGGCGGATGTCCTCTTTCACTTTTTTTGTCACCTTCTGGATTATATGCTATAGTGAGAGCAAGTTTAATGCCCATACGAGAAAAGAATTCTCGAGCTTTATCTGCATCTAGCTCTCCTCTATCTGCAGTGATTCTGCCAACACATCCATACCTGGAGATAACCTCTTCAAGCAAGAACTTGCATACTTACCTTCAACCTGATTAGTAAGATCTTCTCTGGCAAGAACAATATATCTCATTTGCTACACTCCTATTCGCATTGTAATAAGGTCTACCACCCACTTGTAGTGCATAGCCAGTGGATAGGTGGGATGCAATCCATCTCTATGTCGCACATTAGAGTACTGTTGACATATTAAGCATGTTTCCGCAAATTGAACCACATCTTTGTACGTACCTTTCCACCAATACCGGTCTTTAATCTTGACAAAGGTTGCCCAGACTCCTCTGTGTCCAGCCCATAGAATTTCATGAAACTCTTTGATCACCTACCGTTGAGTTGCTTTGTCGCAAATAATTTGTTGTGGTACCCGTCCTGGGTGCTTCGGTTGCTTCCATAAATGTCCATCTTTCAGGAAATAGCCATAGGCCGTTTTCCTGATCTTCTTGAATTCTTGATCACTCCATCCTTCTTATCTAGTGAGAGTACTTAGGTAGTGTCCAATCATAAGCCACTCTCCATTATAAAACTCTTCAGAAAAGACTTCAAAAACATGAGCAATATTTCCACAGTTGGCATGTAGACAAGAAGACTTATAGAGCTTCAAGCCAACATCATCACTCGTGGTCAGCATCTCTCCTTCATCTTCAAACCTAGCTCTTGATAACATATCTGCAACAGGATTATCTCTTCCTGCAATATGACAAAATTTAGGGTTAAGAGGCTTAATATAGGCTATCCATCGTAGCATGCCAATATCCGGAGTAGAGCAGTTTGCAATCATCCCTATCAGTGGCAAGAAATCTATTTCTACCACAACAGAAGCTCCAATAAAGTATTCTTTATCTGTCCTTAGAGCAGCAGCAACGCCCCAAAGTTCCCTCTTAACCTGTGGATAACCTCGTTGACGAGCATTGAGCGCCTTGGCTCCAAATCTCACTGCATACCTGTGTCCTTCAGCATCATCTTGACCTATAGCCCATCCAATACCTGTCGGGATAGTGTCAACTGTTAAAATAACTGGCCGATCACATTTATAATCAACTTTCCTCAAGGTCGGAGCCTCAAGAAGCATCTTCTTTAAATTTCCTGATAGCTTGTGTGTGAACTTCTTCCCAAACAAACCTTTTACCTTTTCGTAGCAATTGATACAACACCTCTGCAACATGAGCAAAGTGTGGTAGCCAAATACGATAGAACACACATGCACCCAAGAATAGACAAACTTCAGCAACCGAAGAACATGTTTCCTTCATCTTTTGGATTGCTTCGACTTTTGTTGGACTTGTTCTTCTTCCTTTAGAACTGCACATATGTCCCACAATTAAGACCTCCTTAGCACCAAAAGTTGATATTTGACCTGAAATTGTTAACTTCTTCAAGCCTCGATAAAATAGCATCACAATCAGCAATATGTTGAGCAACAAACTGTCGGCACCCCCTCTGGTCTTTTGCTTCATCTTTTGAGCCTTCTTCATAGCCCTTAATTGGTAGATCATCAATGAAAGGCATAGTCACACATGTGGGATAAAGTCCCTTAATACCTTATTCATGTCATTCATCATATGAGCTACTGAATTAGTAGCACCATGTGGCAGAGTGCACATCCTTACCAAACCAAGAGGAGTACGCATTGTAGTAAGATCCCTGCTCTCCAAAGCTAACTGGAATTGATCATATCCTGAATAAGATCACCCATGGAGTAAATAGATCTACCTGCAAAGGCCTCAGCAAATTCATCCAGAATTGGGCCAGTACCCACATTGTGGATTGTTACCTTATTAACTGGTTGCATATCTTGAACGAACCTTAATGTACCATTTTTCTTCGGAACAGTAAACCATTGATTAGAATACAGAGCACATGATGGCTCCAAAATTCCCATTTGAATCTTTTCATTAAGCAAATTGATAATCTTTGGCAAGTGAGCTTTAGGAACTGGAATAGGACGCAAGCTCCATGGCATGTGTGGAATAGTGAAAATAACCATTGGTGAAACAACACTTGGATCCACACACCCAATCTCACTTGGCTCAAAAGCGAAAGCTTTACCATGTTTTTTGAGCATACCTTGAAAACATTTGATCTCCTCTTCATTGAGGAAACTGTCTTCTCCAACCTTCAGTTGCTGTAAGGTTTCCTTAGTAAACTTATGTCCTATGTTCTTTGGATTCCTGAGTATAGGCTATCGAGAAGCCTCTTTGATCATCCCATCACTTCCTTCTGGCAGCGGTGTAGCCACAGGCCTCACTTTCTTTGCAACAGTCTTGTATTTTATCTCTACCTGTGCTTCAACTGTTTCACCTGAATCATCTTCAATATGCATAAGTGCTTCGTATAAACTTAACTCATCATACATGTCCATTGAATGGACCTTGACCACTTTAGTTCCGCTTTGTAACCTGTTTTGCCCAATCTCCTCAAGCTCTGACATAGTATCTACATAAGATACCTCTTCAAAGACTCCTAAAATCACATCATCTGATTCAAGCACATCACAACCCTGCAATTCACTTTGGATACCTGAAACATACTGTTTTTCCCACTTTGGCAAATCATTAAATTTTTCTGAAAGATACTGAACCTTCAAATGTTAACCCCAAAAACCCCGAAGAGAAAGCTTCTCTTTGCAAGAACTTCTCCTTACTTGTACCACCATAGTCCCGCTTTATAATGGCACTCCGAGAAAATCCTGTGCAAACCGATCCTCCCTAAATTCTTTGCGTATCTTCGGCATTGGATGATCATGTAGACTGTCCTTATTCCTGGCATGGTCAACACATACAGTGAAGAATTGCACTGCTTTCTTACCATCTCGGATTTGAACCCTGGCATAGGCTGATCCATCATCCAGCACTTTGGTTTCCATTCACACAGCTGTAATGTAGAGTTGTCCCAGAATTAATGGATAAGAGGAATGCTCCTGTATAAAAAAAAATTGCTCATCACAGACATCCCCTACAATTACCTTAACATTGGCACATGCACCATAGAGGTTTCCTGGAAGCATATTGGCAGCTCATATCCACCAGCCATGGTCTACATCAATAGGCCATTTTCCCTTCTTGTGCAAGCTTTTAGCCATCAAATTGATCTTGGATCCATGATCTATGAGTGCTAAGACCAGTTCTTCAATATTTCCAATCTTCACAATAGTTTCGGTTGTTGCTCTTGCCCAATGAGTCCTTGAAAAGTGATTCCTTGGTATGCTTTCACTATCTTCATCTTCATTAAAATGAACATGCCTTACCTTAGGTACGGTTGGATTTGACACCACCACCGACCTCGACTCTTCTTCTTCTTCTTCAAGATTCGCCAAATACTCTTCATAGTCGTTTAGAATTTCTTCAATGTGGCAAATCGCCTAGCTCTTCACTGACTCTGGCTCCTGTTCACTTGGTATCTGCTGCTTTCTTTTGATGATATATATTACCTCCTTGTGAAACTCACATTT
The DNA here is from genome assembly GCF_014529385.1 of Adiantum capillus-veneris. Taxonomy (NCBI): domain Eukaryota; kingdom Viridiplantae; phylum Streptophyta; class Polypodiopsida; order Polypodiales; family Pteridaceae; genus Adiantum; species Adiantum capillus-veneris. The sequence goes on along the minus strand of NC_140934.1, from coordinate 76,804,437 downwards.
GGCAATGCCCAAAATATCACCCAATGTGAGCTCCACTTTGCTATTCAGAATTCGCTCTTCAAAAACTTTCTTTAAATCTGTAGCTAATTCGATGTCAAACTTAAGCTTATATGAGGGTCCCTTGGGTTTACCTTGCTTTTTGTCCTTAGGTGCATCCTCCATCACCACTTCAGAAGCGGGTTTTGGAGCAGGACCTTCTTCTTGCTTGCTGTTGAACCTCGTTGTCCTTTTCGATGTCCTAGGAACTTCTTCATCTCTTTTTCGCTTTTCCTCCACCATAGCCTCATTAGCTTGGGACTTCACAATGAATGCATACAACGAGAGGGAATCCACTAGATCAGTCCACCCTGTGGTTTCTTGAATTGAATTCCCTGCTTGCCACAACTTCCCATAAGTTACATGTCCTATTTCTGCTGTCTTCAAAGCATAAGGCCATAATCGGCCCTTAGTACCTGCACCATCATCATCACCCTTTCCGCAGACTTGCAACCCATATGTAGCTACTTCTACAAGAGCAACAGTATGCTGAATCTCTTCAACTATCTTTTTCATGCCACCCCTACCAAAGTTTAGGTGGAGCATCTCACCTGTTGCCCTAAGGTGTTTCTTCTTGTCCTTCCAGAACACCACGTTCCTTTTATAAGCTTCATCACATTCTTTAACACTAGGTTGGTAACCTAACAAGACATAAAAGTGTCCTTTCAGGGTTTTGAAAAAAACCTCCAAAACCATAGTAGATCCACTCATTTTGTAAAATCCTTTCATGAGGTTATAGTTCAAGGCCTACTACACATGGAAAAACTAAGAAACTTGTAAAATTTCTCATCTTTTGGTCACACCAAGCCTCCAAAGTTGATGGATCAGTACATTTTCATCAAAACAGTCATTTCTTACATTTTGTTGCATAAAAATAAGATTAGGGGTTTTTGTAGGACTTGAGATAAATTCCCTAGTTAACTTCAATGGGTTGGTGATCAGAACATATGATTGATTCTCACTCACTATTTTTTGTTTTGCCAAAAGAAATAGGCAAAAAAGTTGAATTTTTACCATTCTACAAACCTATCATCAAAGTTTCTATAGCCACGCTCAATACCAATAATATATGCATGTTTTCTTAGTTCCCTATTGTCCTTTAGGTTCATAAGGATCCATGGAGCATGTCAAAAGAATAATACATCTCTTACCAAGGGGAATCTTGGGGACAAAGATGAAGTGCTAAATAAAGCAAACATGAAAAAACTGGGTTCAACATTATGAGTTGTAGAATCCCATAGAAATTATTCAATATCTAGCCAAATTTGATCCTTATGACTAATATGGTTAATACCTACAAAATGCATATAGTTGTCACAAGAAACTAACAATATTGAAAAAGCTATACTTGATATACTAGAATGTTTCGTTTTCTTCTATAATTGAAAAAATCAACCATCGTTGTCTACTATGAAAAATAGGGTATTAGGTGCCCCAAAACTCAAGAAATATTAGCTTTATGTTACAATATGCGACATAGAAAATCAAAACTGCATTTGGATATCAAGAAAGCCACCAAAAAAATCATAGAAGAGCTAAAATTGGCTAAAACACAGGATTTGATAATTTTTGTAATTTGGTCATAACTTACAACTTTAACATTTATTTCTCCCTAGAAGCATCAGGACATGTTGAGGACTACTAAAGATAGTTCTCTAGCATTATAGACCTCACAAACATGAATTCTAGAGTGGTATAGTTGCAAAAAGTTGAAAAAAGCCAAAAACAGGACCCCACAGTTTAGGTTGTGAAATGTTGTGCAAGGACAAGGTTAAAGATGGAATTGATATTCCAAAAAAATGTCGAGTTTTTTTCAGCTCATGAGACAACTTTCTAGACAGATAGCACCTCAAAATCCATTTTGAAACTCTTGACGTAATTCAAGGAAAATGGTCACTTAACACGACATAAAGGTGTCCTAGGACATAAAAGTGTCCCATTACCAACCTAGTGTTAACATATTTGTGGTCTTCACTGTCACACCACATGCATCGGTCCGAGCCTTTGCGTGGTGGCTGTTGTCTAGGCTCAGATGTAGACCCCTTTGCAGCTAGTCTGTCAAATTTAACAGCTTTAAAGTTCAAATTTAATTCTTGAATACCTTTCACCAATTTGTCAAGAACTGGCTCCTCCACTCTGGGTAGTGCCGAGGTTGTTTTCTCTTTAGGTTCCTCTTCCGCAACATCCATGATGTTAGCCACGATCATCTTATCGAATCTCATCTATCGTTTCACAATCATGTTGTCTGCTTCTGTGACTACCTTCCAGTCGGATGTTAAGCCCAATTCTCCTGTTGAATCCTCCAGCAACAACTACACTAGACTCTTCTGAAGTCGACGATCAGTAGCCTGAATGAACAGCTCAACCTTCTGATCCCTCATTGAACGTTGCTCTGTCGAGGACAGTTGCTCGAATTTCTTCTCAAATTCCTGTAATAAATGTCGTGCAGATAGATTTTTGTTCTTCTTCTGCACCCAACTCATAAAGCTTTGCCTGGTTACTCTTTGCGAATCCTCAAAGAAGTATTACTCCTAAAGCGCCTTCTTGAAATCCTGCCAATTCGGGCCTTGAACCGCCTGAATTTCTTTAATTCGACTCCTAAGTTTCGGCTCCGGAATTAAATGGAACCCTTCCACTGCATTCTGATCATCAATTCCATTCTCTTCCGTTGCCTGCTCATAGATATGGCAAAACTTGCTAATATCCCGGCCTTCAAATCGATGCAATTCCTTGGTAACTGTGTGCCAAGCTTTACGGATCCTCTCTTGCAAATTGAACTGTTGTTGGGTAGCCTGTTGTTGTTGCATGTAAGCAGCAAATTGCTACATCATTTTCTGCATGGCAGCCTCTTGCTGTGTCCACATCTTCTTCCACCACACTGCTCACCCCGGCTCGTTTTGCTTTGGGTTCACCAAGAATGTCGGGAAATAAGTATGTGAAAGGTGAGCCGGGAAGGCACTGGGCCCCTGACTCTGAGAGGTGTGGGGAAAAGAGGTGTAGCATGCATAATTAACAAAAACAGAGATCAAAACAAACAGTTCACTTAATACCAGTTAATCAACACTATCCATGATTAGTCAATCATTAATGGAGGCTTTATGCTCCTTACAAGGTGGAACCTGGCTTAATCCAGGTGCTAATCAAGAAAATCAATAATGACCTGCTTTATACTACCTTATGGTTCTTCCCGGTATGGCACAGGAACTTTGTCTTCGAATGGCTGTCTGATTTGGCTTAAGATTTATGGCTTAAATCCCAGATTTGAATGGGTTTAGGCTCGGCTAATGGTTTAAGATTAGGCTCAGAGCTTAAGAGAATCCCGGTTAATGATTGTTTAAGCTTGGCTAATGAGGACGAAGTTAGGCTTAGAGCTTAAGAATATGGCTAATGAGTTTGAGAATGGGCAAACTTGGCTTAGCTCTTGAGAGATTAGGGAGCTTTAGGTTTGGCTTCAGGAGATTAAGGATTAAGATTAGACGAGATCAAGATTGATGCTTGGCTATTAGGCTTAGAGCTTAAGAGATTAGAGAGCTCATGATAGGATTCAAAGCTCGTATGCGGTTAGGCTTAGGCCTCGCTTAAATCTCTTAATCATCAAGGCCCTAAGCAAATTAAGTTGGGTGAATAATCAAGCTTCTCAAGGATTAGCTTGGCTAAGGAAAAAATCCCAAGGCTCCTCTTTCCCGTGAGAGAAAGCTCCTAGAGAAGAGGAGATGGCTCCAAAAAATCAAACGAGAGACTCAAGTAGAGCCCCCCCTTTTCTTTTTAACTTTTCATGGGCTTTTCTCTTGCTAAAAGGTGCTTAGGTACCCATTAGCGATGTCGCTAACGGGTACCCCTCCTGGTGATGTGGCAGGCGGATTCTACAAGCAAGCTGTTCGCGGCGGTTTTGGTTCCAAATAGAAGCGCCATGGCTTCCTGGGCACTTTTCACTTCACTAGCTCCCTCATCCGAGCAGCCGATTGGCCGGCGTGAGAAACACGAGCATCCTCCTCGTCGTCTGCAGCTACTACCATGGCTTCTTTTCCTTCACTTCACATTTTAAAAAAAAACCCTTTGAATGGGCGGCCTTTTCCTTGCTTGGGCGAGCACCCTTTTGAGTTAAATGGGCGGCCCTTTTCCTTGCTTGGGTGGGCACCCTTTTGAGCTAAATGGGCGGCCCTTTTTTCCTTAGTAAGGGCACCACATTTGGCATACATTACAGCCGATCAATGCCTACAAGTAGAAGGCATCTCATTTGGCATGCATAGCGGCCAAGCTTGCCAAGCTTGTTAAGCCTTTCCATTGGCGGCCTTCAGATACAGTAAGGGATGACATTCTGGCCCCACAGCCCTTGGGTGCATAAATATCGGGCAAGCATCGTCAAGCACAACATCTTCTCCAGTCGCCATCGATTAACAATATCATCATGAATTTTGATGTCATAAAAAATCTTCAATAGTGCCACATGCCTGCAAGAAGCAAATGCAAGTGATTGCTTTTGGAGAGTTGTCCCATCAAGGCTAGGCATATTATAAAAGATGCTTTTGCATCGGCCTACATTTGGCATACACATCGGGCACCACACTGCATTAAGCCATATGAATGTGACTGATCAGGGCATCTAGGGCGGTTCGAACCGGCCCCCGGCGATACTTAAACTGGCCATATCTTGCCAATCGAAACCTCGATTGACGAACTGAAAAGACGGACATGCTCCTGAAAGTGAGCACTTTGGAGTCATGCATTTCTTTCATCTTTGACCTTTTATCAGTAGGTGCTCAATCCGGTACGGATCTGCTTTTCTGAAATTAAAACTGTCATAACTTCTTATCCGTAGCTCCGATTGACGAGCCATAAAGAGCCCTTCAGGTACTTCAAATTTGATTAATAAAATCCCAGCTATGACCACATCAAGCATACTCACTGTTTAGCATTACCAAGATATCTTTTGGTCCTTACAGCCCCATCTGGTATAGTTTTAGCTTTAAAATTGGCTTGTTGGCAAGCCCTTATAATTGCTGAACAATCATGCAGGATTCAAATACACTTGATTGGCATTCCTTTGCTCATTTTCTTGCCATTGGAGCGGAGCTTCACGACACCAAGTATCTCACGCTTTTCCTTGGGTTGAAGCAGTGTGTTCAGTTTGGATTGAAGAGGGTCATTGCAAAAGGGGATGCATTGTTAGTCATGAATCAGTTGCTTGGTTTGTGGAATGTTAAGAAAGACAATTTGAAGAAGTGGTTCTATGGCATCAAGAAGATTTTGCATGAGTTTGAGAAGATACAGCTTAAGAATGTCCTCGTGAGAAGAATAAAGAAGCTGATGAGTTGGCTAGGGACAAGGTTGATGTCTTGGTAGCTCTTTTAAAGGTCAAGGAAGCCTTGTATGCAGGAAGGGAATCATTGCAAGATGTACAAGTATTTCTTGGTAAAGGGCAATGTCGAGAGGGAATGTCAAAGGTTCGGTGTAAGAGAATAGTTGCAAAAGCAAGAAACTACACATTGGTAGGTGAGGATCTCATGCTTTATGGCAAGGATAGCATTTTGCGAAAAGTGCCATACAAAGAAGAGTAGGCTTGATTTTGGAGCACTGCCATGAAGAAACAGGCCATCAAGGCAAGGATGATGAGAGATGCTTATTTTTGGTGCAAGTCATGCCATGAATGCCAAGTGTTCGCAAATTGGAAGCTTTTGGTAGAGCCTCAAAAGTGATAGTGTCTTTTGATGCATTTGCAAAATGGGGAGTAGATGTTGTAGGTCCAATGCCAAGAACCAACAATGGAAAAAGGTATATCCTTGTGGCTATGGACTATTTGACAAAATGGGTGGAGGCAAGAGCAGTAAAAGATGTAACAGCAAGAAGAGTGGCCTCTTTTTTGTTTGAACAGGTGTGTTGCAGGTTTGGATCTCCTATGGTTATCATTTCTAATCGTGGACAAGGGTTTAGGGGAAAACTCGTTGCTGCTCTCATGGAGAAATTGAAAATTTAGCATAGGCATTCTTCTCCTTACTACCCACAATGCATTGGTTGAGAACTGCAATGGTCAAATTGTGAAGATGCTATCAAAGTATGCTAGAGGACATCCTAAAGAGTGGGACTTGGACTTGGAAAAGTGTTTGTGGGCTTATAGAACTGCATATAGAGTGTCAACACAGTTTACACCATATGATCTTGTTTATGAGAAAGAAGCTCTTATGCCCATACAAGTGCAGTTGGATGCCTTGAAATTGTTGTACAGAATGCAAGGTGAGCATAATGACAAGCTGTAAGAAAGAATTCTTTCTCTAGAGTTGTTGTGAATGAATAGAGAGAAAGCCAGTGATTATTATCTTCAACAAGTAGAGACAAGGATGGAGAAAATGAATAAGAGACTGCCAGAGAATGAGATCAAAGAGGGAGATCTGGTGATGAAGTATGATTCTCGCTTGGATTTTACTTTTCAAAAGAAGTTGAGGGACAAATGGTTGGGTCCATACAAAGTGAAGCATGTATCTCCTAATGGCACCTATGAGTTGGAAAAATGGTGAACGATTGCGTTACAGAATAAATGGGTATCAATTGAAGAAATATTTTGCGAGGGATGTGGTTCCAGATGCAAATAGTCTCTTGGTTGAGCATAAATGCTCTACCTAGAGGGTGGGCAATGATGATAGACCGCTTTTGGCGTGTACAAATTAGCGTTTATATGCATGGTCATATGTACAAAAAGATGTAAATACATGCATTTGGGAGCTTTGCAAAGTGGTTTAAAGTTCCAAAAAAGATGCAACGTGTACACATTGTGAATAGGCAGGTTCGCGTGCTAGCAGTCGGACACATGTACATGCCCGGATAGGGTATCGAGGCCTTGGATATAGTTCTTGTGAGGTCCCCACCCCGTCGTATCAAACAACGGATCTGATGGTAAACCTGGTGGCCACTAGATCTATAGCGGAAGCAAACAAAATGGTTCAGGGTTCAACTAGCGGACGATCTCTCATCACAAAGTGAGTCGAGTTCGAGCCTACTAGCAACGAGATCTAGCTCCACCTCGCAGGGGAAGCGTACTTAACATTCTAGCGATCCTAAGACCCACCTTCCAAGAGGAGAGAAACCCGGAGTGCCTTTTTTCCCATGTTTCAGAGGCACGTACTCTCGAGAATTCCCCGCTCTAGGGGCAATGAGCATTACTAATATCGAGTAAGCACTATGGGGACAGAGAGTTACCGACCAATCGGGACCACCCATCTTGTAGGCATTGGCAACCCGAGCCAAGCCCCCACTTTCCACCCCCACACTCACACTTCATCGTGTGACCTAATTACTACCACAAAGGTTGTTCAACATAAATATTCCTTGTTTAATTCCGAATCACATGGTTCGTTAAAACAGCCCTTCAACCAGTATTGCAAACAACACCAAGACAGAATTCTAGTAAAAATTCTACTCAAACTTATTCATAAAAATTCCAATGTTCTGGAGGTACAACATCCCCCCTCCAGCGAGAGTTCACTCCTCCCGTTGTCGCCTAGCTGCCCATACAACTAGGTATGTCCACCGCATAGAAAGCACGTCATGGACACTCCCACCGCATAGAAAGCAAGACGTGGGTTCCCACCGAATAGAAAGCAAGTCGTGGGTATCCACCGCATAGAAAGCAAGTCGTGGATTCAAGAGCCCTAACGAGGAACTCTGCCCCCTGTGATCAGTAGGGGGGTCAGGACTGATTCAACATTGGAAATAAAATGAACATGCCGAGCTAAACTTTTCCTAGCAGACATTCTTTCCTATTGCAAACAGCATACCCATCAAACATTACCTTCCTACTTTAGAACTTAATGTACAATGATTTCAATGCCGAGGTTTCCATCGGATTTCTCCAACATGTTTGGGGATATGAGCATTCCTAACTAGCGTATGCAATGTTAATTTAAACAACTTGAAAAAAATATGATCTACCTCTTCCACTTCTTCATCGATGGCCCGTGAGATTGCCGGTATTTGCTCGTCCATGGGAGTCTTTCCTTTTCCGTTGGCATTGCTTGTTCCCGCCTCGCGGTCGTGGGCTCCACCGAAGCGAGTTCTCATAATAGGGGCCATTTCTCACTACTTTAAATGATTAGCTTGGGGAAAGAGCTAAGGTTCACAGCATCATAACAGTCCAATGGGTAGATTAGTGACATCAATTAATCCCTCCTATATGAGAGTCTAGATTTCTTTCATAAAGCAATCATTAAGGATGGCACATGATCCTATGGGAACCGGATCTAAGATAATTATTCGGCTTACATGATCAAGAATAATTAGGATTTCATTATTGGAATTACCAGAGAATTGGATTAAGTATGATTAGACTATTTCCTAGCAATTAGATGATGCAGATTTACCCTATGCATATGTGTGAGGAAAAACCAATTCTTAGAGACTTATTGACGGATTAATTTCTTCTTAATTACGTCTTAATGCATAAGAGAAATGAATTCAATTATTATTGATTGATTACAATAGTGATTCTCTTCAATCTGCACAAATACTAGCTTAACGATTAATTACTATGCTATTTAGAGAGAGAAGATTCCGATAATTATGCTCTAATCATTAATCGAGAGTGAAGAATGGCTGATAATTCAGCTATGGAATGATGATTACATAATAGAGTACGAATAAGGAGAATTTAGAGAGTAGTCATAGAGATTTTCGGCTAGGAATAGACATAATGTACGAGAAATTTTGATGGTGGGAAAAGGGATTTTCAGATGGCATTAATTAAACTGTCGTTACCGTGATTAAGAGCTGGTAATCTTCTCAATTTTCTGATCTAATCAAGCCTCTTGAGATGAAAATTCGGCAGCACCTCCCTCCTAGCTTCTTCTTCAATAGGTGTGTGATTCGGCAGCACCTCCCCAATGTATGTGGGTGTGTGTGTGTGTATGCACTGTGTGAGTGTGTGTGATCATAAGCGTGTGTGTGTGTGTGTGTGTGTGTATGCAGGTCTTTAAATAGGCTCTTACAGGCTGAAAATAGATCTGGGTTGCTAAATGCATCTGGGAGCTTCTCCAGTTAAGCATGGCAAGTCCAGTTCTCTGCCCACCAAGTGTCAGGTTGGCTTGGTTAACTGGTTCTGAGACTGAGTTGCAGGCTTGGCAGCTTTCCCAAGACTCCCACAAAGCAAGAGGGCGCCCCCTAGCTGCTAAAGATGATCTGGAGTGGCCTGGGACCTGTTCCCACACAGTTCCGGGCCCCCGGTACCTCCCCGGACAATTTTTAGGAAAATTGGTTCTAGGCTGAAACGGGTCATACGAAGCGGATTTTGATGCCGTAAATTGCCATACAAAGCTCTAACTAAGGCGTACTGGCCCGAGTACCTGCCATATACAGCAGCCCCCCGGGTCCGAAAATGCATTTTTTTCAAATTCGGGATACGGGTGCAGATTTCCGAGACGGTCGAGACTGGACGGTTCGGGTGATCAAAAACTTACTATTTTTAGAAATTTTTCACAAAAATTATTTTAATTCACATTTTGAAGCTTTATAACATTCTAAACATCATGGCACTGACAGAATCTGGAAAATTGCTAAAAATAGTAACTTATTCCACTGTATTCATTTCGTGGTACAAGGGTGCTCTTGTGATCGGGTCAGAGACCTTACAGTTCTAGGTGGCTTATTTTGGCTCTAGAGAATTTTTTTGAGCTTTCTAGAATGTGAATAATGCAAGCGAAAAGTATGGGTACTCTCATCCTGCTCGAGAAGTTTGGGACATGCAGTAACTGTCTATTTACGTGCTTGATCTGCGGCGATGCGTGCACCGTCCTAGAAGTGGTAAAAAATAGAATGTGCGAATGTGGAAAAGTGCTTTGGGTATCGAGGATCAAGCATACAGAATTTGGTGAATTTTGGAGTCCGTTTGGGGTTTTTCCCGCGAAAAATGCCCGTCGGGGGTCAAAACTGGGTCAAAAAAGGTCCAAAAATGACCCAAAAATAGTGTGAAAAGGCTTCCATTTTCCACATCAGTGACGGTTCCGTGAGTGCTTGAGCTGAAGGATCATTTTGGAAGACAAGTCTTGGCACTTTCACCTCTCTGTGTGGGGAAGGAAGCAAGGTTCCTACAGGTGGTCTAGTGCAGTCCCGTCGCATTCGCGTCCTGTATTCGAGTCTGTGGAGGAGTGAATGAGATCTTTCTCTCTTCAATTTTGCACTTGGGAGAGTCTATAGAAGTTCTGAGGTTTCCATGGATGTGTGTGTGCAAGGAATTGAGGGAAGAAGGTTCGGCTTTTTGCAAGACTATGTGACCCTGTATCCGTGCCATTAGGGTTGGCGCTACTCCAAAGAGTCCAACCGAGTGGAGTTTGGTGAAGCTTTTGCAATGATTTGAGAGAGGCCTTTTGTGTCTAGAGTTTTTGAGTTTTTGATGGTTTTTCTTGTATATTTTGGTCACCATCAAGTGCGATTTCAAGTGTTGATCAACTCGACTCACCTTGTAGTGTCTGCGGGCAGGCAAGGGCTTGTAGGTCAAGGCGTTTGTAGTTTGAATTGAGCTTGTGGGTAGTATTCTTATTGAGCTCTTGAGTGGTGGTGTATGTGGATTGGAATTTAATAAAATTCCTTGTGTGGTGTTGAGTTGTCTGGGTGTGTGAGTGTGCGCACAGCGTCTTTTGCTCCATCAACGTTTATTTGGTTCAACTCCCGGTCTCTTGGCAATTGATCCTTTTTCGAGTCCTTCAAACTAGTCTGTTGGAAATAGTGACTCATGTAGCCCTGGACTGGCTTTAGTGTCACCCAGGTTTCTTTGTGATGAGGTAGTTTCTGGTTTCAAGTTTAACATTACTCTCAAAATATCTCTCGCGGAGTTCTTCTCTAGGAATAGTTTTTGGTCCTTGGTTCAATATCCAATCCCTTATGGAGTACCCTTGATATTTGGTATGTTCCACCTCCTCAGGAGTCATCATAACAAATTTATTGTTATAACAATCCCTAAACACATAGGTTGGTAGATTTGTTGAACCCTTATCTTTGATTTTGAAGATATAGATGATCTTCATGGGTGTTAGCTATCCTGATTTTGCATGAGAAGTCCATAGGAGATCTTTGACGTTTCTGGTCCTTCTTTTGCTGCCATATCTGGAATTATGGTATTTACTTCTAAACCCCATTTGTCTATCACATCAATATTTTCAACTTGTAAATACTGAGTTCCATTTCTATCCATGTACATTTTTCCTTGTTTGTTTGTCCTAATTTCCTCTTCAAACTCTATGCCATGGTCATCAATGCAAATAGAATACTCTTTATTAGGATCCAGGTAAACCTGAGCTCCATGGCGATTAGTCTTATAAACAGAGAGTATGTGCTTATATCGCACTGTCATTCCGGTTTCTGAATGAGTTGAATAGGAAGACATGTTGATTCTGAAAAAGTGTCTGAGACTTATTCCAAGATAGTGTGTAAGTGATCATCTTGATTCACACTCTCTTCGGTGGATACTCTACTAGCAGTCTCTCCAAATATGGCTTGATTTGCTAGTATACGACCAGATCTAAGGTTCATATAGACTTGTGAAGCCCTAGATAGAGTACTTACCGTCGGATTGACTTGTTTGCAACTTCTGTCAAGCTTTCAATTCCTTGTTTATAACCTGATTCCTGTATCAATTTTGATCAAGTTAGTTGTTCTTTCACAAAGACTGTACAATTTTGCTAGCTATTTCAATTGGTCTATGTGTATCACTTCAAATTGAGCTAAGTGAGTCAGCAATTGAGATTTTCAGATTCTACTTTTGCAAAAAGCCAAAGGACTAATCTGCAACCTGGAAACTGAGTGAACATGTACCAATTTGGATCCGATTGAACCCAAAGTTTCCGATGGCCTTGTATTATGTTGGTCTAACACTATACAAGTTCAAAAGTCAAAAAGTTTGTCTCTGTGTATCAGTAGTAAATAATCATGATTATTTACTTTTCTCAGTTGTTTGCACTTTTTGGCTTGATTTTCCAAGTATGCAACTTGTTAATGTCTCTGGACAAGTGTCACTAAGTTTGAACAAAACTTGTTCAAGTTATCAACTGTTTTGTGTCCGAAGACTCAGTTTTCAAGAATCTGGCTTAAGTCTCACTTTTGTGATCCAAATTTCACCAAAATTGATTTTTGTGGTCTACTTGGTATGCTTTACCTTGTGGTATACTCAAATTTGCAAAAATATCCAGTTTGGTAGTAGCAGATGTAAATAATCGTGATTATTTACTCCTGCTATTTTTGTGCACTTTTTTGCAACAATTTTGACACAGATTTGTTAAGAAGCTCAACTTAAACTCCCTAGCCAAGTTCCATCAAGTTTGGATAATTTTTTGTTCAAATGGTCATCAGTTTTATATCTGCAGATAGACTTTGCAAATTTGGCCACAATTTTCAATCCAATGATCCAAATCTTGCCAAATTTGATTTGTGAGCTTAATATAACATGCTAAAACTAGTGGTATGCTGACTTGGTCAAAAAAGTTAAAAAATGGGACAAAAGTAAATAATCGCGATTATTTATATCTGGCAAATTTTTGCATCTTTTTTATCCAATGAGCATGTACACTTGTTTATCACATCAATATAATCCTATAAGTCAAGTTAGCTTGGTTTGAACAAAAGTTTCCCAATTTACACTCAAGTTCTCAAAAGTCAGTACAAAATTTAGTTTTTACCAAGTTTTTGGTCAGTTTATTGATCCAAATTTTATGAGCCTTTACAAAAGATGTTTGTACACATGCATAGAGTCTTCGATATCAACCTTGGTCAGTTAGAGTTGAAAGTAAATAATCACAATTATTTACTTTAGGCCTAAAATGAATACTTTTTTGAACTTTTTCCTTGGCCAGTCTTTCCATGAGTTATTTTAAGCCTCTAAGTCAAGTCATAACTTAATTTGGCCAAAAATGTCAAGAAAAAGTAAATAATCTGAGTTTTTGCAAACTCTTGAAATTTTTACCTCAATGCATCCTTGAGCTTAACCACTGGTTCATACAACTTTTAAAGCATACTTCCCAGTATGACTGAGTGATTGACAGTCTTCTTGTGCTATTTCTAGCCGTAGACCTGAAATTCTGCAGCTTTACATAACAACTCACAATTGATTCTTTTGGAGAGAGCAATGTTCTGAAATCCACCTCGGATTCTACTTACCCTACTCCTAGGTTCTACTGCAATGGGGTTGTGGAAAGTGTCCACAAACACTCGTTTTCTTGTTTTTTATGGTTTCTCAAGACTTGTATCGTCCATCAATCATTCTCAAAATTCTAATCTAATTCTACAATCCTACAATCCTAAAAGGTACTTAGCAAGTACAACCTACAAGTCCAAGCTACGTCTACACAGCAAAAGACGACAATCTTAAGCTATGCGGTTTAAAAAGAGGGTTTTGACTCTAGGAGATCATAGAGGAAGTTAAAGGATAACATCACAAGAAGCTCGTGTTTTTTCCTAGTTTAGGTCTCTTCGATCCCCGGCAGCGGCGCCAAATGTGGGATGAGTGTCTAACCTCACTCCTATCTTATTGCAGACATAGCAAGAACCACGAAAATAATTGTCGATCCATGGGACGAAACTAGCTCAACTAGTGCATAGAGGCTACAAGAGGTTTTCAATCTCTTGGAAAACAACAAACAACTCGCATCTAACTCAAGCTACACTCAAATGACTGAAATCACCAAAAGCTAATCGTTTATCAGCAAAAAAATCACATCTGTTACAGCATCAAACAACATCAAAACATAACAAAACTTCTAGGACATGTTTATAAGACCTAAGCACACATGCTTATAGTCTCAAATCTCACTTTAGGTCAAGTGGAAAAATCACGATTATTAACAGCACAGTGAGTTTTTCACCTAGTTGTTTTTGACCCAGAATGCATCTAAATGCTTAGCAACGATGCTCCAATAACCCGTTTATACTTAGCTTTTTATTTTGAAGTGTAAATTCCTACTTATGATGAAATTAGACGCGGGTCGATGACGGCAAAAGCTACTAAATACCGTGAAATGCTTACGTCAATGTGTAGAGCTCTTACCTGCGGTTGCAACGTAACAGTCGCGACTACAATGTGACAACTGGGGAGGAAGTAGGAAGCGCGAGAAGGAAAGAAGTGAGCGTCGTTAGCTCATGTTGTGTTTCTATTATCCAAAACTTCTGAAAAACTTACAAAATTGGCTTTTCTACCTTAGCCAAGGTTTTTTGTGGTCAAAACTAATAATCTGGGAGCTCTAACTAAAGACTGGTTGATACAATCTGGAAGCTTGTAGCCTCGGCTCATCAATTACAATGTTTATCTGGAAATTAGGAGTTACAATATTCCCGATTCATCAAAATAATAAATGTTTTTACAATGAAAGCTCTGAAAAATGGTATCCGAGTTAGCTTGCTGCTAGCAGACCATGTGATGCAAAATACGACTGCGTGCTCATTGCGGCTCAAGGGGATCTTCTAGAATGTGCAAATGAGAAATGAACTTCAAGTTGTGACTTTTGACATATATAGTACTTAAAGTTTTCTAAAAGTTTTAAAACTGAATTAAACTAATAAAAATTAAAACGAACTCCAAAATAGAAAAAACTTCACACATGGAACCACCGGTTGAGACGTCAATAAATCACTTGGCATTACAACAGAAATGGTCAATTCCAAAAATTAATTAGTTTTTTACCCAATGCCTACCATTTCGTCTCCTTGCCTCCAACCATCATCGGAATCGATCTTTTGCACTCGAAGCATGATATGATTGTGATTACCTGATACTAATTAATTTTTCTATTTTGCATTTCAAACTTATTTGCACTCTAGTTTACTTTCTCTCTCTCTCTCTCCATTAAAACTCTGTAGACCCAATTGAACATCTCATGTAGGGCATTGCTCCTTTTCCTTCCACCTCCATGATGTGTATTTTTTAAAATGATAGTGTGAGCACTACATTCCTTGACTACTCCAGATGCCTAATAAACCATAGGTGTCGAGAAAAAATGCACCATGTGCAAAAAGAATGTACTGAAAAAAAAAACTTTATTCAAACACAGATGCTTAGAGACCAACTACTCAACCCACCATGTAATGTGTTATGTTTGTTTCCCCCTAGGCACAACTGAGGATACCTTGAAACCATTTTTGTAGTTCTTTACTCATTGTTTGTGTAGTGGACATACCTTTTGCAAAGTTGAGTATAACTTTACCACCCTTTGACTTGTTGGCCTTTAAACCCATTCCCTCAGTTCCCAAAGAGATTTTACTGTGGAAACAATAAGTGCACACAAAGAGGGTCATTGCACCTTTCTTGCACCCTAGCATACACTTGAGAGTTTTCAAGTCTCCCGCCAAATGCCACTCAACTTGGAATATACCAAAACCTAAAACCTGCAATCTTTTTCCTTCATGGTGTTGCCGAATAACATCAATAATTGGCGTGTGATTGAAATACCATTTTAGGGACTCATGTGTCTCATGCAAGAGATGAAAAGTTTTCAACCATCAAATATTCTTCTCTGACTGAATACCTTAACATGTTTTTTCCTTCTCGTTATAATCTAGCTCCACATCAATTCCCACCAAGGCCTTGTTCATGAGTGTAATGCGTACCCTTTCAACCCATTGACCTTTGATAATATGGCACTCATCAAGATTCATAAAAAATATAGCTTTGCCATCACATTCTTCTTGTGTCAATCCACTACAATTTGATCATTGACTTCTAGAGCTTCAACAAGTCAACATATATATTGTTGAACTTGTTGTAGCAAAAGGACTTGTCTTCTAATGGCATGACATCCTCCACATATTTAAATCCACCTAACAAGTTTTCAACATCATTATTGGCGTATTTGTTTGCAATGTTGACACTATAAGGTGTTAGCAGCAACCTAAATAGTCCTTTTGCCCTATGTCCTAGTGTGACAGTTCTGTACAAAGTTTTGTAGGCCTTGAAACTTATTCGTACACTATCACACACCTCCATCATCTCCTAAGGAGTCACAATTCTCTTTAGTTCACTGAAATACTTCTGGCAAAAAACTTTGTCAATGCCAACATTGGATGGATCATCCAATAGCTCCAACAACTCCTTTGGTTTGATGATATGTTGCAGTAGAGTACGTCTTGTTGTTTGAGCATTGAAATCTATTTCCATCATCATTAGAGCCCAATTCTTGCATATTAAAATATAGTTAGTGTAATCTACAAAAAATATAGGAAATCAGAATCTTACATTCTTACCCTTACCTAGTTTGACGGATATGTTTCTGTCAAGCTCTACCACTTGAAGATAGCATAGACATCGCTTATTTCTTACGCTTATGAATGTGGTAGCCCAAGGGAATGTGTGTGAGATTTTCAATTTGTCGGTGTATATTACATGCAAGGTGTTGTAGTTGAAGGTAATTGTCCACCAGAACGATGCTCTTGCTCTTTTTTTTTTGCTTCTCTACTTGTTGATTAAGCATCATCGTCACAGTTGCTTTGTCGTCTCATTAGATTCCTCTTTGAATTATTGAATTTCCTTCACGTAATTCTCTTGCAATGCCGAATATGGAGCAAAGAGCTATTTTCTTGCTTTCCTTTCATTGACAAGAGCTGAACACAATATCTAGCAATAGCCAAACAGACCGTCTCTTCCATCTCCTACAAAATATAGTAGCTCAATGACATTCCAAACGGGTGGTGATACATTGGTCATTGGATCTCTAGGATAAATATGGCCATCAACCCATAAGTTAATTGTCTTGCATCCAATGTTCCATAGATTATCTGTAGCATTGGGATCAGATGTGCCAAGTCACACAGGAGCGTACTCCTGCTCTAAATCATCATTTAGTCGATATTGTCTATGCTTATTAATAATGCCTTGTAGTAGAAGGGGATTAAATGACATTTGTGTTAGATAATCAAGAAAATCACATAGACACAAGCTGTAATGGTGATTGCTACAAGCAGAGGAAGTTGGCTATGGAGGAAGAAACAGAGAGTTCTCAAAGATATGAGAAAAGGATTATGTTGTGAGGGAAACAAAGAGAGGGAGTGCAATTTAATCTCCTTTGAATTCAAATTATTGATCATGTTTGTTTTAGAGAGAGCAATGCTGATGCACACAGAGGTAATGGAGTTTTCCATTACTCTCACCTGGAGTTGGAGTGGGGGAAGCATGTGGGGGAGAGAGGGATGGGTTTCAATCAACACATGAATCTCTTTCATACACATGCTCTCAAACAGAGAATAAACACTTACTCCAAGATCAGACTCAGCAAGAACACACACAAAATAACTTCAAAGTCAGCAAATTGAACATAGAGAAAAATCAGACAGAGCAAAGAACACCATGCCTAAAGCTTTCCATTCAAAGAACTCGTGAAAAATACAATTGTAAGATGATAGTTATAAATGTCCAACAAGATTTTCTTGGCATAAATAATCAGACTTAGCAAAATCCAACCCAGTAGTATTCTGACTCAGCAAATATTCAGACCTAGCAATATTCTGACTTAGTAAATATCAGACCAAGCAATACTCTGACTCAGCCAATCTCAGACTCTGACTCAAAAATATCTGGCTCAACAAAGAATATGACTCAGCAAAAATCCAACTCAATACAAATATGACTCATCAAAAATCTGACTCAACAAAAATACGATTTATCATATAATATCTAGTCAACACATGGCACATCCAAGTGGTGGATTTTCTAAAAATCCGACTTGGATCCACACATCCCTTGATCAAAAAACATTCCTAGGTTTTTTTTGCATGTTTGCAACACTATCTGGATCAATCATTGAATTTCAGACTCGGCAACCAGCTTCTATACCTCCACAATTGCTTTCCACTCTGATCCTTTGCAATTTTTGGCTCTATCTAATTAACCACAGGTGATGCTGATCCTTATCCTTACTCTGGAGCCCTCTTGACCTGCTCAAATTTATGCTACTTCTGATCTGAAAATTGCTTTCCCAATTATTTTGCTCTATATTCTTGAACCTTAATGGCCTTCCAAACTTCTTGCATGCTCTCTACCATTTGTTGATTTACAATTTTAAGATCTCCCTCACACATCAACACACCATTTACATCCACATCTTCTTGCCCTAATGTCTCTTTTTTGAAATCCAACAAAGGTTGAAGTCCTTGACTCGGAATTTTATTTTGAACGTGCAAATCTGTATTTTTGCTTGCCAATTGCTCTACTTCAAGTTGCACTTTGACCTCCAAATTTTGTGTCCACTCCTTAAACGTGCCAAGTGACATTTTAACTTTTTCCATTTCACTCTGCTGCCGTGTCAAAATTTACTACAACTCTAGTTCATGCTTCTCTTCCATAGATTAATTGAGTTTGTTTCTGCAGTAAAACTTTAGATACACTAGAATTTTCTACTTGTTGCATCTGAGTCTCTACTTGAATCTTTTGCATAGTAATGCACTCTTGCACAGCTGCAAACATCTTGACAGCCATTCCACTGTCCTTTGCAGTACCATGTCCTTGTTCTGATGTCGCTTTAAAATTTAAATATTTTGTTACCTTACATGTCCGTTGCCGCAACTAATTCACTTTCCATTGTTGATGGATCTGATGTACGGATGCCTTTCCACTCTATGGACTTTCTATCATTCCATTGAAAATTTTCCAATTCCAAATTTTCAAAATCAAATCATTCTCCATATTTTTCAAAATCAATTTATCCTCCTATAAAAGGCACATTCCACCTAATCTAATTGTAAAGTCCACCTAAACATTCATGTAATGCATTCTTCTTTGCTCAATTTGCAACTCCAAAATCTACAACACATGGAAATCTGAATTTTGATAATCCACCATCCATATCTAATGACAGTCCATCTTGTAAGAATCCACTTCTACTATCTCATTAGCTTTCAACCACATATCTTTTAAGAAAAGGATGCTTGGATTGAGAACAACTTGTCCCACATCAATTTTAGAATGCACATCAATTGAAATTTCATCATTTTGCATTTCAAACATCATTGCATGCACCACAAAACCTATTAAACCTATTTTATACTCCTCAAGACTTTGTCTTGACATTCCTCATGCTCAATCTGATCTGCGAGACCGTTTTTTGATTCATCCTTTTTCAAATTGGAACAACAATCAATCTGCTTCTTCCAATTCTCCGCAACTGAAACACATCCTTGCTCAAAATAGTCCTTCAAAGCATTCAAAACCAAAATTTTGATTCTCTTGATCATCCGCAACATCTAGCATAATGGTCCGAATTTGTCGATCATCAAAATCAACATCTATAAGCTCCTTTAATGTTCTTTCAGCACCTTTTGGCTACAATCCCTCCTGTATAAATCTTTCTGGTGGAGACTCCTCTTGAACCAATATGTTTTCCAAAAATTCCTCCTCGGAAAATCTAATTTCCAATAATTCCTCCTCTGCATTCATCTCACTATCCACCTCTTCAAGTTGGCTTTGAATAACATGAACAACGTCATGGTTATGTATGACATGCAAATAGGGTAACAACACATTCCCATATGCAAACAGCATAAGTTTAAGCAATGGATCTTCCTCTTCCACTCCATGGGTATACTCTAGTGGTAGATTAGGGGTATCTAGGGGCTCCTCTAGGATCTTTTGGCCAGCCTCCTTTTGCACCTCCTTTTCCTCCATCTTTGGTAGAAATATGACTCGGCAGAAATCTGACTTGGCAAAAATCTAACTCGACAAAAATTTAACTCAGTTGAAAACCGACTCATCATGTAATATCCAGTCAATATAGAGAGAGAGAGAGAGAGAGAGAGAGAGAGAGAGAGAGAGAGAGAGAGAGAGAGAGAGAGAGAGAGAGAGAGAGAGAGAGAGAGAGAGAGAGAGAGAGAGAGAAACACACACACACACACACAGAATAAATGATGAGAGAGTGGAAAGGAGATCAGACCTGCAACCTTCGAGGATCTGCACTTTTTGTCAAAAGTGGGCAGCATAGAATATCCCTTCAATGAATGGGAGAGGGAAGTGACAAGAGAGATAAGGAAGAGAGGTAAAGAGAGTTGGCTCATGTTATAGAGAGAGAATGTCTGAGAGAATGTGGAAAATCTGCTTTCAGGTAGGGAGGAGGCTGAAAAGTACTTTCTTTAATAAGATCTAAGTGAGAGAGAGTGGTTTATATGTTAGAGAGAGAGCACAGGGTGGGAAAAAGATGTTTAAAATTTCAGTTACCCATATCTCTTTTAAGTTAAGATAGTGTCTTTTCAAAACAAAATATAGAAATGGGATTTTAAAAAATCCAAACATAGGCCTTTTTGCCCTCTCTTTTGGGTTTGGTCAAACTTGGCTTAAGCTTTAAGCATTTCTTTGAACTACCAAAGAGGCCCTCATATACCCCATTCACTTCCTAATGGATGTCTGTGTTTTGTTAGGTTTTCAAGCCCAACTGTCCATGGGAACATGCCTTTTTATAGTAGCAGTTAAATCTCCAGATTGCATGCATTTTTGTATGGCTAATGTTAGCTATATATATTTACAAAGGAAATAATGAATCGTAGCGTTATTTTTCCACGAGCTGTATTGACTCTCTCATCTCTTCTCTCTCTCTCTCTCTCTCTCTCTCTCTCTCTCTCTCTCTCTCTCTCTCTCTCTCTCTCTCTCTCTCTCTCTCTCTCTCTCTCTCTCTCTTTGTTCTCTGCACCTTCTCCCTCCACGCCATGGTTGCAAGGCTTCACCATCCTCCATAGCCTAACACCTGGTATCAGAGCTTTGCCGAGGGCCTAAAACTCAAAAACGCTTCACGAGAACTAGCGCTTGCAGAGAGGAAAGCCATCCTGTCGCCATGCAGAGATCCTTGCAAAATCGGCATCAAATGAGTCGCCTAAGCATGCATGTGAAAAGTCGACATATCACTGTCTGCTACTATGCGCTCCTCAACCCACGGTGAGCAAAACTCGGTCAGCGCAATTGACCTGCTTCGTCTGTATTCGCTGCCACAGAGAGCTTGTTTGTTTTCATTTGGTTTTGTGGTCACACTATCTTTACTTAAAGATGTCCTACATAATTTAACCCTTCAATCAAGAGGGTTTTCACACCCCGCAGTCTGGCACTCGTCGACTAGCAAGTGATCTTGGAAGTTATCTGTCAAGCTCAACAAATTGTAAATTTCTAGATTGGCAGCATATTGGTAAGTTGTTGCTCAGAATTTACAAGCTACAATCCAAACGGCATTAAAATAAAAGGATATCTTAAAAGTGACTCACAATTTTGACAACCAAAGGTGTGGCGAACTGCTACAAACTGCTACTGGTTCAAGAACATCTTGAGATGCTTCAATTGGCTTGGAAACGGTAATTGGACCCAACCAAATGTGCTTCAATATGGCATTGAAAGTGGATGAGTTTAACGGATCCGGCTTCCACACCTGGAAAATCAAAGCGAAGGAATATCTAATGCGCAAGAATTTGTGGAGCGTCGTCAAGCCGCTATCAGTCGACAAATCAGGAACATCCGCTACAGTTACTAGAGCATTATCTGCTGAGCAACAACCCAAGGACGAGCAAGCATTAGGTATAAT
The DNA here is from genome assembly GCF_014529385.1 of Adiantum capillus-veneris. Lineage (NCBI taxonomy): Eukaryota > Viridiplantae > Streptophyta > Polypodiopsida > Polypodiales > Pteridaceae > Adiantum > Adiantum capillus-veneris. The sequence goes on along the minus strand of NC_140934.1, from coordinate 76,782,892 downwards.
TTTGATATCTCTCGAAGATGATTTTATTCATTATCTGGATGACATGCAATCTGCCAGCATTGCCTGGATACAGTTAGAGAAGGTTTTTGGTGCTAAAACTAAATATTCAATGATGAGTCTAAAGATGGAGTTGTATTCTCTTGCTATGCATGCTAATGAAAATATTACATCTTTAGTTAATCGGTTAAAGAGTATTAAAACTCAACTTGTTTATGTCGAAGCCCCAGTACCAAAAGAAGATCTCATAGCCGTTTTGTTAAAAAGTTTTCCTAACAAATTTCATCAGATTGTTACTATTTTAAAGGAGAAAGATCTGCTACCCTCCTTGGATGGTATCATCAATTCTTTGCAGGAAGAAGAACGAAGGGTACCTAGTACCAATTCTACTACTTTTCCCAGTGCATATACAGTCTCCAATGCAGTATCCCCCATCAGTTCTTATGATACTTCCAGTGCCTGTGTAGTCACTAATTGTGCTTCTATCTCAGTTTCATCTCGACCATTTAGTAGTACCAGATCTTGTGCCATTTGTGGAAGCAACAATCATCAGACAAAAGACTGTTTCAAGAAGAATCCTTGTGTTCATTGTGGTAAAACAAATTATCCTTCAAACAGATGTTTTCAACAGGATAAAAATCAAATTCATATGACTGAGGGAGACATCGAACCTGCAATATATTCTGTTGACAATGACATTCTTTAGTTAAACTCTTTCCATATTTTTAGTCAAAATAAATTGTACGGGCTCTAGACACTGCCACACATGAGTGGTAAGACCTCCTAAATTATCAGTTTTTGTTCTCAAGTCCCATTTTTGTTATCACTTCTCCTGAGGTTACTGGGTACACCTTAAACCCAAGGTTTGGCAGTGAACCAAAAACTCCATATAGTGGTAGCTAATTTTTGGACCTACACCCTATCTGTTCAAGGGGGGGGGGGGTTGCCTATCATAGCACCAGGTTATGGATAAACCAAAAATTCTTGGTTGTGAGAGAACCTAAAACTCACGGTTGACGAGTACACCAAAAACTTGAGGTATCAATAGTATCATGAGAGGGTCTGTCTAGTTCGGGCTTGAGGGGGGATTGTTAGGTTTTCAAGCCCAACTTTCCATGGGAACATACCTTTTTATAGCAGTAGTTAAATCTCCAAATTGCATGCATTTTTGCATGGCTAATGTTAGCTATATATATTTACAAAGGAAATAATGAATCGTAGCATTATTTGTCCACGAGTTGTATCGACTCTCTCATCTCTTCTCTCTCTCTCTTTGTTTTCTGCACCTTCTCCCTCCATGCCATGGTTGCAAGGCTTCACATCCTCCATAGCCTAACATGTTTATCATGACGATCTGATTCTCTCTCTCTCTATGTCTGGATTTTTCGTATGGTCGATTTTTGGTTCCCACCTTTTGTGTTTAGCATAATAGTCCTCATCTATTTTTGTGACATAGATTTGAAATGCCTATTCTTATGTCTTTGTGACTCATTGGCTTCAATGTTGACCTGATCTTTGCCCTTGTTAGTAGAATGCCGAGAACCATGTGACTAGGAACGTCCATGTGACTAGAAATAGCAAGAACCAAGTGACTAGCTGGAATGTCATTCATCTCTCTCTGAATGTCTCCTTTATTAATGCTCGAACTTTTTAAATATTTGATGTCCATCAGTGTCAACCTTGCGTGGATTTGGGTTAGTCTCTTCTCCTTGAGAATATGGCTCATATTCTTGTTTTGATTCCTCCACAACCATGGTGATGTGATCCTGGTTCTTAGCGGCCATTGTAGTGGCTCTCCTTTCATGTGTTTGATGTCTTACAAGCATTGTGGATAGCTAGCTAATACTAGATCCTAACTAGGGAGATTGATTCCTGTCAAGATTTTTGGCTCACCATCATGATCACCAAAATGGAATGAGCTAGTCGCTAGTTTAATAGTTATTTCAGAACTAGGCTTAAAGTCAGATATCATATATCAAATCAAATCAAATGAGCAAGATCAAACTTCACACCAGACTTTTGATAGACAATTGGAGTAAAATAAAAAGACTTCAAATTATGTGACAATGAGTAAGACAAGTGAAAATGTTTTTAGATTCAAATTAAAGTTCATATTTAGAGTACAACTAGTTTAGATTTTGAACCTTCGAATGATTGACTAAAATTACAACTGCTACAAGTATTAGCATTGACTTCTAAGTGTAACATTTACAAGAAATGATATCCATCAAGCAGAAGTTATATGAATCTAGCAGAGATCCCAAAATGAGAGTAAAAGGTCCTATTTATAGGGGTTGACAGTGGAGTCTAATTTGTCGACACGATTTGATTGTCTAAACATATTGCCTTTACGTCACTAGAAACAAATTTGGAAAGCCTTAACATGTAGGTGGGAAGCCTTACCCCGTAGGAGACTGATCCCACCATCTATACTCTCTCTCATATAAGACTTCATCTCTCTCTCAACTAAGAGTTAGCTTCTCTCTCAATTGAGGGTTCAACTCTCCTCTAATAATTTTATTGAGCTTCATTGTGTTAGATTGCCCGAGCATAGAAGCTAGGCTTTAGTTCTCATGTGGACCTATCAAGTACTGTTGATGATGCGAGCAACCCCTATCATACAAAAACTTGTTCAAAAGGGGGCTCGGAATGCACTGGGCTTTCGGTTGTAAGAATAGACTAAACAAGTTACAACAAATAGATATTGCAAGAAGATTAGATTGATTGCAATATAATAAGTAAAAAGAAGATCCAAAACCCCTTAGACCTTGCTCCATGATGTGTGCTCAATCACCACAACATGCACACAAAGAAGAATAAGCTCCAATGCCAAGCACGGGGGGGAGAGAGAGAGAGAGAGAGAGAGAGAGAGAGAGAGAGAAGAAGAAGAAGGAAGAGAGACAAACTATGGATAAGATAGAAGAAGAATAAAACATACCTTCCAAAATTTGAAGGGTGCTCCGTTGTACACGGACTAAAACTCCCTCAACATACACCCTCCCCCTTCCTGCCGAATGGCAATGCCAACAAAAGGTGCATTTGTTGTGGGGCCTCTTATTGGAACCTTTACCCTCGAAAGCCCGTAAAACATCCCCCCCCCTCTCTCTCTCTCTCTCTCTCTCTCCCCAAAAGAGTGGGCCTCCTTGGATCTATGTGAACAACAGAGAGAGAAAGATTGGGTTTGTCAGCTCTTGAAGAGTCCTTAGATAATGCATGCTGCAATGCTAAACTTGGCTTGCAACTTATTGTTGAACAACAGCTCATAGAGTTATAGAGCCTAGAGGATGCCATTGTGCTAGAAGGAAAGGTCATAGAACTTCATCTGGGAGGAAGGATCAAAGACCCCAAAATGCTGTTCAAAGGCAGGGCTCGACGGCTTGAGGTTCTCATCAAAGAGGGCAAAAATGTATGTGGAGACCAGCACGTTCGGCCTCCGAGGCGTGCCTCCAGATACATGCGCTACCAAATTTCCATTGTAAGCTTGAGCATTCCCCAATGTTGCAGAGGCATCCCCTTCATGCGGCCACCCACTCTCAGCCGCTACAACAGGTATGCCACTATGCCCCATAGCCTCCATTGCCGCTATCAGCGTATCCACCTGGGCGTCGAACAAATTGCTGTAATGCAGCCCATTATTATCATCCACCCCGGATGTTGGTTGAAAGAGCGCATATTCCAATGCGATTTCCCCAGGCTGTGCTCCTATGTATGCGAAAAATGGAAACACGGTTGCCAAAAAGGGCGCTCCGGTTTGCGACAGGAAGCTTAAAATGGAGTCCATATCTGCTTGGATTGCACCAGCAAAGGCCCCTGCCGATGGCGGGAAGCTGTGCGCAGAGTCGATCACATCCATAGCATGTGTGGTAGACACAAGGATCTGCGTGTCGAGGCTTGCTTCCTTGAGAGCATTGTGAACATTCTGGATGGCAGGGAAGAGGTACTGCGAAAACTGTGTCGCTTGAGTGAGAACCTCATTTCCTACACAGATAATCTCAATGGAGGAAGCATATGGGATTATGTTGGATTGCACCCAACTGCTGGCACCATCGGAAGCAAGGGTTGAGAGCTCGTCATTTCGAGCTCCGACCATGAGCTTGATGTTAGAATTCTGAAATGCCCCCAGCACGGCGTTGTTGGTGTCGTAAATTCTCGCCTTGTTCACATTGTTGGCTTGCAGCAAGCTTACCACTTGACTTGGTGCTGGCAGATTGTCTCCATTGGTACCGTATGCCACACCGACGGTGGCACCTGCAAGACAGGAGCACGTGTGCCTTCATAAGGTAAAACCGAGCTCTCTCTCTCTCTCTCTCTCTCTCTCTCTCTCTCTCTCTCTGCCTGCTCATCGGATTGAACTTTAGTCTCTTGGGATCGTTATTGCGACATCAAAAGTTCTCTGCTTCTCCTCCTCCTCCTCGATCCCTCTTGCCCTCTCTCTCTTTGTGTGTGTGTGTGTGTGTGTGTGTGTGTTCGTACCTGAAGCGTTCTGCATCATCAATGTGCAGACAGAGATGATGAAGACAACGGAGGAAAGGGTTGATCTCTGCATGTCGATGAAGTAGCATGTAGGCATGTGGGTGGTGCTACTTATTGTGTGCGCGCGCGCGCGTGCGTGTGTGTGTGTGTGTGTGAGAGAGAGAGAGAGAGGTGTGGACGAAACCTGAGGTTCTGAAATCTGCAAGTCGTCGCGATTGTGTAGCCAGCAGGCTTACGAGTTGCTTCTTCATTCAGATGTTGACACGCTGGAGAACGATGTCTTGCCCACCCCTCTCGTATATATCACAAGAAGTTTTGAACATATTCTAACAATAATTCTCACATTGTCAACATCTGCGAGGGAGGCACCGCATACCTAGCTAGGTACGATTGGAGGCAGGGGACCACCGGCCCGATGGAGGGGCCAGTCCATCGGGCCGGTGGTCCCCTTGCCCCAATCGTACTTAGCTAGGGATGCGGTGCCTCTCGAGCTAGAAGCTCATGATGTTATGCATTGTATGAAAAACGCTGAAAAATACTCCATTTACCTACATGAGAAAATTTCTAAATCTTCTTGTGGTAAGGCCTAGTTCACATCTAAAACCATAGACAATTCCTTCTTATGAAAAGAATTTTTTAAAAATTGAGCTAATTTCATTATTTTTTGCACTATTTCTCAAACTCTATGCCAAATTTTTCCTTTCCTCTTCATCTCAACAAGCATTTTTTTTTACTTAGAGCAGGGTCACACAAGCTCGTTAGCAATCCTTGAGGGTTACAGTTTTTGCTACCTCTGTCTTGTTTCTTCACACAGGACTGAGCACTAGAATATGTAGTAAAGCCGTAGGAGAATTGTAGCCAATGGGAATATTGCAAGGGTGAAGCTATTGGCTTGAGGCGTAGCTGGGAAAGTTGAAGCTTCCATGTCCGACGAACTGATTAGGGCAATGGTCATGGTTACTTAAATTAATCCTTTGAAATGTAGCTTTTCCAAAAACGGAACGTATCTAAACTAACATAATATGGCGGAAGGGAGAACCCTTTACACATATCAAAATCTACGAGATGAAGGTTAAACTCCAAAACTGAGAGAAACCCTTGTACATGTGATAGAGAGAGAGAGAGAGAGAGAGAGAGAAAGAGGCCACCGAAGGCGATCGACCGTACTAGAACATAGAAAATCGTACTAGAACATAGAAAAATCGTGTGTGTGACGATTCACGAAGCTTAATTATTCCAAAAATAAGCGATAGCCAAGCCACGGGTGAGCATGCTCTAAGAGGACGCTCAAACAACATTAATAGATAGCCTACATACCAAAATAGTGACATAGAGAACCATACATATACTTGATGGTGTGCTACCTATTATATACCCACGTGTTCTCGTATAAATTGTATGAATACATACATACCAAGCAAAAATAGGGTCTCTCATGGCTTTTTAAAGTTTAAGGTTATTGGTATCTTCTAAACTTCTACGACTTGACCCATACCTTCGTGATGTATGCTCACAACCCTTCGATTGACAAACGTATTACTAGTCTTCAATGCAGATGAGAGGTAACGATTCAATCAAAATCAATCATTTTCTTCTACTCTTCCTTGCCCTTTTGTTGTCAAATGTCCACACTTCTCAAGCTCTAGCAAAAGCATTGCAATTCAAATATTCTCTCTGCCTTGCAAGGACAAGGTCACCCATCTCAAGCCATTATGGGACACACCCTATCTCACCTTGAGATAGTAATCTCGAGGGAACCTTGGAGTAGCTAGTTTCATATAGTAGCTCATATTGATCCTACTATCATCCAAACACAGCACTGCTTTTAGAACAAGGTGAAGTATCACGATGGCCTGCATCCATATAAATATCTAGAGCTGCCAAAACCGCATATATAGTAATAAGTGGTCCTCTAAATATGAGAATGGCCTACATGTCTTGTTGCGAAGTACCTGTATATCAAAAATAGATCATTAAGATACTTAACGTTCTATCATGTACACGTGTTAGAAAGGGTGATTGAAACTAAATGAATTGTATGTAGAGAACTTTAAGATTGTAAATGATAACCAGGGAATTGTCAAAGGCATTTAAAGTTTTTGAAGCTTCAATTGCTCTATACTACGGGTTACTGGTCCTCCACACATTTTAGGTGGTTTTTTTTTTTGGTAGAAAGGACATAAACTATTGTAATCCAATATATTTTTTTTTGCAAAACTCATGTGAGCATATTATATTAGTAACCCAAAAGAATTACAAATACTAGTCATGCTCATGTCGAGCCATGACATGACACTAATACATCGGCTTACAAAGGGGCCACCCCACGACACAATCCAACAATTCAAAAAGCGTTGATTCTTTGAAAAATAAGCTTAATAGAAAACGAGAAACTCTTGATGGTCAACCTCTGAAATTTTAAGGTAACATGAAATTTAGATAACAAACACCTACGACAAAGTAGAGAAATATGTAAAGCATTTGACCAGGACTTAATTGCTAGATGGCATTCTAAAACCAGCAATAGATGATAGGAGGAAGATCTAGCATAACATACAAGACTTATTGAGAACCTTACGTTTGGCCGAAACAAGGTTGTCTCTAGTTGTGCCAATATGCATCTTCAGTGACTTCATAATTTCCATTTCAACACAATCTGTTGTAAGAGCCATAATTGGAACCGGATCCCTCAGACTAGGTAAGTTCTAAATTTTGGAAACTGAAAATGAGCTTCAACCTCTACAACCACCTATAATCTGGTCGAAAATCATGTCCCCATTTTGAGATACAATGAGCCTCATCAATTGCAAAAAGTGAAATTCCACATTCTGCATACAAGTTCCTTCAGGGAGTGAATTATTCTGAAGCACTTAAAAACAGACCACTTCCAGTAAGGAGTCAAAATGGAAGTTGTTTCAAGCAAGGAGAAGTTGCAGAACCTACAAAAGATAGGGGAGAGGCACCTTGGCAAAGTTTCAGGGACTATACATGCCATCCATAGCTTTTTTTTCAACACTCTTATCACCTTTTCTAGACCCAAAAAAACATGCGCTTATGCCCCATCTTGACAGTCGCTAACATTAATGGGTCATGCATGAGGCTGATCAAGGGTGAAACAACTATGACCACCTTTCCCGTGAGCAAAGCTGGAAACTGGAAACATAAAGACTTCCCTAAAACAGGAGTATCAAACGCAATTTTTCATCATGGAGCTACTAACCAGTCATCATGACTCAATTGCCAGAATCTATAACTTGTGAAGCCAATAAACCCCTGAGCTGGCAAACCAGGTATTCAGAAGCTTACTTGAACCTGTGGTGGCTGCTAAGAAATGTAGAATCTTTCACCAAAAAGAGGTTCCTCATATATAGCCCAAACATGCACCATGCAACCTAGCAGTTTCTTCATAATCTCTTCATAGCGAGCCTTAATACTTAGGGGTGGTTGCATCCATTGTATTGCAGGAAGGGCTCACAAGTTTCCTATCCTTGACTTAATCATCCTTAAATCCAGCAGTGGTGGCTTCGTCAAGAGAACTGCACAATCAGCATATCAAGTTGAAATTAACATATTCTTCATGAAGTCACAACGCCCAAGTGCATCAATTTGTTGTCTTAAACTTCCATAATGCAATATTATTACTGATAGCATTCTCCTAATTAGCCTTGAGCTTATCAAGACCATGCATGACCTCTTGTGTTCCTTTCAGCAGCCTCTTTCTCAAAACACTCAAATTACATGCTTGTAGAAGCTTATAGATCGACTAGCCTCTAGTGGTGGATTTGCCAAAGTTGACATGACACAATGTCGAATTGCATCTTCTCGTTACCCACCACGGTTAGGACTACACAAGGCGGCATGCCAAAATGCCTCAGCTTTGAAGGCGGATCTCTCTCTCTCTCTCTCTCTCTCTCTCTCTCTCTCTCTCTCTCTCACACACACACACACAAACACACAAACAATATGCATGCACACACTCAATCCGAGGGTCGTGGAAGGAGTAAAATCATGCAGCTTGTCTTGTCTCGCAGGGACAGTCATGTTGAGTCGTTGTTGACTACATGGCCTATGGTTGGTAGCCGGGTATGCCAGCAGCGCGCACACATACACACACAACGCCGAAAGGGAGCCATCTATCGCGCATAATGTGCCTGCTAACGAGAAAACCTTCACCACCCGTCTTTAACACAGAGACCCACACGCCACGCCATCGAGAAAGACCTTACAAAAGTGCACACGCGTCCTCAATCCAGTGCCTTTACATCGATGGCACAAAAATTACACGATTTCTCTACCCACCCTCCTATGGCCTTCTGCAGGCCAAAAACACTAGTCTTGCTTGGTTGGCGAGGAGGAGAAGTTAATGCTTATCTATAATGGACTCTAGTGAAGAGAGAGGTGGGCATTATTTTATTTTTTGGCCTTAGCACCCCAAGGATGAAGGTCGTTCAAATTTCTTTGCTTGACAAGGGTCCCTATAAGCCTTATAATTCTTAGCTTTTCAAATGCTATTCTGTAAAGGCTACATTTACTTGTTTGGACATGCTTGAAAAAGATTGTAGAAAATAAAGAATAAAAATATGTGGATATGATTTTGGGTTGATTCTTTTAAAAAGAATCTAAGTGAGATATCGCTTTGTCGAAGGGAAGAAATAGCAAGCAAAGTCAAAGGGAGGTCAAAAATGGTGCGCAATCAGTCAGTTGGAGACAGGAGAGTGACTTGAGGGTTGGCGGGAGAGGTTATCTCATAGATCTAGAAGAAGAAGATTGCCTTTTTTTATATATATTTGCGCTCACATTGCGCCCAGCCATTAGCTCAGAGTTGGAGTGGTTCACTTCAAAGATTTTTCTCTTACTTGGTGAGGTCATGAGGTCGAGGTCACTTGCTGTATTGTCGTGTTTCTTCGCTTCCACGATGGGAAATAGGGACAAAGGATACAGATCATGTCTATTTGCGAGATATGCTTAGCAGGTTGAGAAGTAAAAGAGTGTGTCTCTTGCAATGCGTTCATAGCAGGATATGCCCAAGGTAGTGGCGGGGAAGCTATCGTAGATACATGTTGTGTGTAGCAATGCTTTGGTCGGACATGTTGCGCTTTAGTAGTACCTTGATGGATATGTAAGCTAAATGTGGTATAGTTGGAGGGCGCGAAAGGGCCAACCATTGGCTGTTCAAAACGGAAAACGATGGTTGCCTATGGGAACGAAGTCCAAGCAAACGTTTATATATATATATATATATATATATATATATATATATATATATATATATATATATATATATATATATATATATAGATATATATATATAAAGTTAGTTGGAGTTTATTTAACAAAATTGAAATGAGCTGTAGCTAGGAAAGGACAATGCTCCCGAAAATGAGCAACAAGGTGTGAAGCCGAAAAAGAGAACGGGTGTGCAATTGGCAAAGGTGGAGTTTCATGGCATGAAGGGAGTTAGTATGCAAAGGAGCGCATGAAAAGGGTGGCCATGAACTGCAGAGAAGGGAAAGGGGGGGGGGGGGGGGGTTGGGGGTAGGTATTTGGGAGCACCGAGTGTTGGCCGCCAAAGATGGACAGAAAAAGGAAGGTAGCGACATGAGTGGTGCGGGGGGAAGAAGAAAAAGGGACACGCCAATACAGGGGTAGAAGGGTTGTGTGGTACTAGAGAGGGAGATTAGAGCAATTCAAGGGAGCTAGAGAGGTGGCAACCTACACGGAACTAGGTACTCCAAGGGATAAGGTGGTTGCAAAGTTGGAAGGGGTAGGGGTTGTAAGCAAAGTTGTATGTGAGAGGAGAGAGGGTCGAGAGCTACGGCATGAGGAGAAGTTCCAAGAGTAGCAAATAAGGGCATTGCTCGGTAGCCAGGTGAGAGAAGAGCCGAAAATCAAATACAAGGGGCGGGCTTGTGCTAGAGAACAAAGGGCTACATGACACCTATAGAATGTAATGGAATTTGCCTATTCAATTTGAGAGTAGCGGAATTTAATGAGAGTACTTTCAAGAAATGATTTTGTGAGCATAGCGGGTAGACATAATTGAAGATAGCAACATAATTATAGCAATTAGTTAACTTGGCATGGACAATACTTTTGCAAGAGAGAGAATTTAGAGAACATGACAACAGTTGAGGACCGGATTTATGTGGAGCCGGTCCCCCCTCCAATAGGCATTTGTATTATGATTTCTCCCATAAAGAGAGACTTGTTACAATACATTCTTTGTGTTCCTTGTGACCTAGGTGAAGCAATGAAGATGGAAAGCTTCATGCATCACCATCATAGCATAACCTAAACTTGAAGAAAGCTTTAACTATACCAAGCCTCAGTCCCAAGACCTCAAACACCTTCGAAGGTGGAGAGAGCTAGCAGGGAATGAGGGTAGGGAAGAGGAAGAAGAAACATTTCATACGAGAAAGAGCTAGTTCCTCACTTATCATAACTCTTGTGCTAGCATACATAATAGCATAGTAATGAAGAAGAAATAGATGGCAAGCTCAAGCATTGAAGCATGGATCTTGGATGGATTTGCACTCCATAGCCAAGAGTGTTGGTGTAGGCTCTCAACCTCTACTTGCTTGGAGAAGGAGAGGGAGCTCTTGCACTTTGCATAGTACACAATGAGAGTGTTTGTGAGTGTGTGTGGGTGAGTATACCCCCTAACCACCCCCCTAGCTTGCTTGGGTCGACCCCCCCTTGTAGCTCATGCTTGAAGCTCATTGGACCCCTCCAGGCCTAGCCAATCACAAGCATGAGCCATTACTGTAGACATGTAGTAGTGTTAGTGTGTATACGCGCTTCACCAGGGGCACTTTTCTCCCACTGGGTTTTTCCCCCTGGACATCTGGTGTGAAAGGACACCTTATCTCTTAGGGTTTCATATAAGCTTTGTAGCTCTGAGTTTGAATATATACATTATTATTCTAATACAGAGAGAGAGACTACAGAGATCTCGTACACAAGCTCTGTGTCTTCTCCTTCTCCATCTTCTTCCTACTCTGAGTTGCTGTCTTCCTTCTGTTTCCTGTTTCATCATCTTCAACAATTGGTATCAGAGCGAGGTGATTTCCAGAGCCTCTACTTGCGTTTTCGCGTCCGCGCGCGCAATCGCAGTTTTCAGGCAGTTTTCGGAAAATTTGTTCGCGGGAGCATCCTCGACGTTCCGGGAGTATTCTGAGTAGGTGACCTGGGGTTTTACCCCCCTTTCGAAGCCGTTCGAGCCCTCAAAATTTTGTTCTGAGCAGCGTAGCAGAAGTTACTTTTCGGAGGCGTTTAGATCAAGAGGGTGTGCTTTTTGACAGATTTTCTTCAGGTAAACAGTTCTTTTGGGAAGCAGCTTGTCTTAGCTTTGTGCTGAGATTTTGTGTAGAGTTTTGCTTGGATTGGAGAGGAGATTTGTGAATCTCTTGGAGGTTCTTTTGCTCTCTTGTGTGCATCTACAGTATGGCTCAATCTACGGAGAAAGAGATTTTTGGTGCGTTTACATCCGAAGACAAATTGGATGGTACCAACTATTCTCTTTGGTCTTTTATGGCCAAAAATGTTTTGGTTGGTAAAGGATTGTGGGATTATGTATCTGGAGATGAAGTTCGTCCAGGTAGCATTGCACCTGCCACGCCTGGTCGTGGTGCAGCTGTTGGTGCAGGACCCTCACAAGTCACTCCAGAGCAAAAGAGATGGGATACTAAAGATGCACAGGCTATGGCTGTGATTGCCTTAACCATAAAGAGGACAATCACACCACATATCAGATCTTGCAGAACTTCTGAGGATGCTTGGAACACTCTGCAAGCTATGTTTGGAGGAAGAAACGCTGCCAGAATAGAGTTTTTGAAGAAACAACTTGACAAAATACAGATGGACGAAGGTGACGATATTGTCGAGCATCTTACAAAAATCAGGGATCTTAAAGAGCAATTGCTTAGCATTGATGAAGTGATTCCAGAGAAGGACTTGGTTTCCAAAACACTCAATTCACTACCACCATCTTATTTGACTTTTCAGACTTCTTTGACTCTGTATTTGCGAGCTAATCCTGACCCTCTTTATTTTGAAGAGTTAGTGGCTTTGCTATTGCAGGAGGATCAATCACGTAAGAACAAGTCTTTACAGGTGGATGGTATGGATCATGCTCTTGTTGTACAGAACAAAAACAGGGGTAAAGAGAGTGCTCATCACTCCAAGTCTAGTGCAGGACAGTCTTCAGAGAAGTCTAAAGGTGATTCCGACAAGTCCAAGAAGAAAGGTAAATGTCACTACTGCAAGAAACCTGGTCACTACATTAGTGAGTGTAAAAAGCGAATTGCTAAAGAAAAGAAGAAAGAGTCAAGTTTGGTTGTTTCAGCTTCTGGTGATTCTTCTACAGCTAAAGAAGAGTCTGCAAACTTTGTGCAGGATTCTTATGCTTTTGTAGTATGTTCAAATTTTTATGCTTACAGTGTTGACAAGACACAAATGATTTGGTACTTTGATAGTGGTGCATCCAGGCATATTACTTCAAGGAAGGATTTGTTTTGTTCATTGGATGCAGCTCCAGCAGGAAAGAAGGTGACATGTGCAAATAATGCTTCTTATCCAATCAAAGGCGTTGGTAAGATTTTGATTACCATTTCCGATGGTTCAGATTTATGCTTGCCAGATGTCTTATATGTTCCAGGGATCAAGAAGAATTTGTTGTCTGTATCCTCTCTTGCAAAAAATGGTCTTCGGGTCATTTTTGAGGATGACAAATGTGTTGTACGAGATCGAGAGAATGGTTATTCTCTTATCACTACAGGTACGCTGGAAAATGGACTATTTGTGCTAGATCATTATGAAAAGCAGATTCAGGTATGTATTGCAGAAACAAAGACTCAGGCCATGCAGGATGCTGAGTTGTGGCATGCTAGATTTGGGCATGTTAGTTATGGCAGTTTGATGACTTTACAACGTCATAATATGGTGCATGATTTGTCTTTATTGGAGATGCCACCAAGACATGTATGTGAAGGTTGCGTTCTTGGAAAGATGCACAAATTTGCATTTTCGCAGGATGGTTCAGTTAGAGCGACACGAAAGTTGCAGCTTGTACACAGTGATGTATGTGGTCCTATGAGGACGCCATCTTTGGGAAACAGCCTTTATTTTGTGACCTTCATTGATGACTTTTCCAGGTTTTGTTGGGTGTATCCACTCAAAGCAAAGTCAGATGTGTTTGCAGTTTTTCAACATTATGTCGCCATGGTTGAAAATGAAACAGGTTGCAAAGTACAGACTCTTCGTACCGATCGAGGAGGTGAATACATGTCAGGTGCATTTAAGGATTTTTTGGGAAAGAAAGGCATTAAACACCAATGCACTATGCCATACACACCACAACAGAATGGTGTTGCAGAAAGGAAGAACAGGTCTTTAATGGAGACAGCTAGATGTATGCTCAAGGCTAAGAGTTTGCCTCATAAGCTATGGATGGAGGCAGTTGCTTGTGCAGCACATGTTTTGAACAGGTGTCCTACTCGTGCCTTGAAGACCATTACTGCATATGAAGCTTGGTATGACAAAAAACCTTCAGTCAGTTATCTTCGTGTTTTTGGTTGTCTTGCTTATGCTCACATCCCTCAGCAGTTACGTGGAAAGCTTGATGATAAGGCAATCAAATGTATATTTGTGGGGTACAGTAGTGGAAGTAAAGGTTATAGACTTTACAATCCTGCTACAAACAAGATTTTTGAAAGTCGTGATGTAATTTTTGCAGAAACTACTGCTCAACCTATGGTTGCTTTTGATGTACCTCATATGCAGACACATGATGTATTTGAAGGTTTGCTTCCTTCTTTTGTGGAAAATCAAGATTCACAACAGGTTGATAATCTTGATCAATCTTTTGATCAGCATGTGACACCTCATGATGTAGAGGAAATTGTGCGTGAAGAGCAAGAAGTTCTCAAGGAAGAAAGAACCTTGCCTAAATGGGTTCAGAAAACTTTGCAGGATAGCAAGTTGGATGCACCGCTGCCACGGAAAACACGTGCTGGTACTACTTTTGGCAGAGAGCAAGTAGATTTGGCTTGCTTTAGCACTCTTTGGGATGCAGATGAGCCTGATTCATTTGAACAAGCTTTAGAGTGTGTTCAGTGGAAAGATGCTATGCAGCAAGAACTTGATTCTATTCATAAGAATCATACATGGGATCTAGTGGACTTGCCTACAGGTAAAAAGCCTATTGGTACAAAGTGGGTTTTTAAGGTAAAAAGGAAACAAGATGGTACTGTTGACAGGTACAAAGCAAGGCTTGTGGCAAAAGGCTATGTGCAACAGAAAGGCATAGATTATGATGAAACCTTTGCTCCTACTTCTCGTGCGTCCACAGTTAGATCACTAGTTGCAATTGTTGCTCATCATGGTTGGAAAGTGCATCAGTTGGATATCAAAACTGCTTTTTTGAATGGTGATTTGCAGGAAGAAGTTTATGTAAGTCAACCAAGTGGTTTTGTTGTAAAAGGTCAAGAGCAAAAGGTATGTAGATTGCGTAAAGCTTTGTATGGTCTCAAATAGGCTCCAAGAGCATGGTATGAGAAGATACATACTTATTTGATTGGCCAGGGATTTCAGAATAGTCCAACAGAAAGTACTTTGTATGTCAAAAAGAGAGATGGAGTTCTCATTATGCTAACACTTTATGTGGATGATATGCTTCTTACAGGAAATAATGCAAATGAAATTGAAGCGTTTAAAGATGCTTTGAGAAAAACCTTTGAGATGTCTGATCTTGGTTTGCTACATTATTACTTGGGTATTCAGTTTGTGCAATCAGAGGATGGCATATACATGTTGCAGGCAAAATATTTGCATAAAATTTTGGACAAGTTTGGTATGCAAAATTGTAAACCAATCTCTACACCCGTAGAAACTGGATCAAAGTTGAGCATGCACGATGCTGGAGAACCTTTTGATGTACATACTTATGCAGCAGCGGTTGGTTGCTTGATATATTTGGCAGGCAACACTCGTCCAGACATTCAATTTGGGGTTTCACAAGCAAGCAGATTTATGCACAGCCCAGGTATGCATCATTGGCAAGCTGTGAAGCGCATACTTCGTTACCTTTCAGGTACCCCTAATCTTGCCATGTTCTTTCCAAGGGGGGATATGTATGGAAAGCACAGTTCTATGCAGCTTCTTGGTTACAGCGATTCAGATTGGGCTGGTGATTTTGACACACGACATTCCACAAGTGGCAATTGTTTTTTCTTGGGAAATGCATGTATATCTTGGCTAAGCAAGAAGCAACCTACAGTGGCTACATCAACTTGTGAAGCTGAGTACAGGGCAGCTTTCACGGCAACAGTTGATTGTGTATGGATACGCAGGTCATTGGCAGATCTTTGTGAGTGTCAACAGGCACCCACTACCATTTTCACTGACAGTCAGAGTGCTATTGCAGTTGCAAGGAATCCAGTATTTCATGCAAGAACAAAGCACATAGAGGTTCACTACCACTATGTCAAGGAAAGGCTACATGCAGGGGAGATCACACTAACTTACTGTCCTACACAGGATAACATTGCAGATCTATTTACGAAGGCGTTATCACGAGAAAAGTTTGAAGCTTTCCGAAAAGCTTTGGGCTTACTCTCATACACATGATGATCTGCTACCTTGTACGGATTCACACTATCACTACAGGGGGGATTTGTAGACATGTAGTAGTGTTAGTGTGTATACGCGCTTCACCAGGGGCACTTTTCTCCCACTGGGTTTTTCCCCCTGGACATCTGGTGTGAAAGGACACCTTATCTCTTAGGGTTTCATATAAGCTTTGTAGCTCTGAGTTTGAATACATACATTATTATTCTAATACAGAGAGAGAGACTACAGAGATCTCGTACACAAGCTCTGTGTCTTCTCCTTCTCCATCTTCTTCCTACTCTGAGTTGCTGTCTTCCTTCTGTTTCCTGTTTCATCATCTTCAACAATTACAAGCAACATGGGTAGCCTTGGGACAAGTGTCCCCCTTTCCCCTTTGAGAGAGAGGACTTGATAAATGCAAAATCAATTAATTAAATATCCTAAATTATCATTGGACCCCTTGGGTGGCCAACCAATAGGCTTCAGACACACCATGAGGGCAACATGGGGAGGAACTTGACAAGTGTCCTTGCTGCCTCTTCAAGCTGGGGCTTCCCTTGTGTGTGTGTGTGTGTGTGTGTGTGTGTGTGTGTGTGTGTGTGTGTGTGTGTGTGTGTGTGTGTGTGTGTGTGTGTGTGTGTGTGTGTGTGTTCTCTCTCATCCCCCCCCCCCCCCCTTGTAGGCTCGCCCCCCTCCTTGTAGGGATATTTTTGAATTTGGATGAGCAAGCCCCTTAGTCATCAAGCATGACTAAGCACTTGAAGTAGGGGGTGTTCCCACAAGCATCTCAGGCAAGCTTCTCAAGGCACCTCAAGCACCTTAATCATGCACCAAGTCAAGCACCTCAAGCATGGAGCCAGTCAAGCACCTCAAGCATGACAAGCACCTCAAGCATGACAAGCACCTTGAGCTTGGGCCGGGTTCCCACAGCCCTAGCTTACCTAAGGTCAAAGGACTTTTACACACATTATTGGAGGTCTTCAATGAAGCTAACCCTAAGGTTTTATGCTCCATTGGTTAGCCTTGCTCTTGATAGACCATCTCCCATTTGGGCCCCTTTACTATTAGCCCCGTGTTGAGATAGATCTATAAGCACATATCTATATCTTAACACTTGTTCCCATTTATTCTCCCACATTAAGTGATCAATTTAATATGAGAAAATCATTTGGGTTGGTTAGATATTAGATTTTATGACATTACCTCTCTCTTGAAATCATAGTCGTCTTCGACTATGAGGTAGAAGAGATAAAGCCTTAGTCAGTAGTCAATCGTACTTAGCGGGTAGAGGATCCCTTTTTTACCCTACGACATCTTTCCAAGATGGATGACTAGTCCATTTGGTGCTTGGGAGACATAGCTGCCGCAAGCATTTCTACTCTTTAGTCCATTTCATTCTCCCAAAGTAGAGTGACAAATTCTACTTGGTGTTTGAGAGACGTCGTCATCACAAACATGATTCTAAGCATGCATACTAGTTCAATTTGTGCACAATTAAAAAGAGGATTAGTCTTATAAGACAAAAACATGAGTCATTTAAAAGAGAGTTGTACATTTGCTTACTCTAATGTAGCATTGTAAGCATTGACAAGGTTCATACTATCCTTAAGTTGTACTCCTTGCATCCATTTAGCATCTTCAAAAGGATAATTTTTGAACTTAATAAGATACCGTCGGATTATCTTACCATGTCGTAGTACCTTGTCTTCATGCCGAAGGACAGCTTCGGGTTGTAGCACCTCTTCTTGGTCTTCAACTTTGGGAGGGTCTTCAATAATTGGTTCAGTTGGTGGCTCTCCTTTGTAGGGCTTAAGTAGGCTTACATGAAAGGCATTGTGTATAAGCCAATGGTTGGGAAACTTGAGTTGATAAGCCGTCTCATTGATGGGCTTCAAGATTTGGAAAGGACCATAGTATGTTTTTGCTAGTTTAGCATAATACTTTTGATGGCCCGTAGGATTTTTGCCCGTCGTTTGCCTTAATCGAGCCTTAGGAAACTTGAGTAAGACCCAATCATTTTCTTTGAACATTAAGGCTCTTCTGTGCTTATCAACAGCAGCTTTTTGCCTTTGTTGAGAGATGGCTATAGCCTCCCTAATCTTTTGAAAAGATATTCTTATAGGTCACGGCTATACTCATTGGCGGCAAAGATCTTCCCATGTACTTTGAGTAGCAAGGGACTTTTAGGTCTTCCCTCTATGATCTTGAAAGGTGCTTTCCCCGTAGAAGTATGTACAGTATTATTGTAGGAATACTCTACTAGAGGTAAATACTTTTCCCATTGTGAGCGTTGATCTACTTCGGTAACATAAGTCTTGAGTAGATCGAATATCGTAAAATTGGCTATCTCACTTTGGTCATCCGTTTGTGGATGATAGGCCGAAGAGAAATTCAATCTTGTTCCTAGATTTTCAAAGAGACTTTTCTAGAAATTACTGGTCATTCTAGGATCTCTATCTGACACGATGGATGTGGGTAATCCATGGTGCTTGAAAATCTGAGATATGAAGAGAGTTGCCATTTGATGTGCCTTAATAGTCTTTTTGATAGGAATAAAATGTGCTTGCTTGCTAAACCTGTCGACTATTGTCCATATTCCTGTATTCCCATGGATAGACTTGGGTAATCCAAAGATGAAATCCATGGATATACTCTCCCATGGTGAATTTGGAATAGGCAATGGCTGGAGTAATCCAGGTTGCTTCCCTCTATCATACTTGGTCTTTTGGCATACTACACATTTTGAAACATACTCTTGTATGTCCACTTTCATGGTAGGCCAATAGAAATACGTCTCTACTCCTCGGAGAGTAGGTTGAATACCTCTATGCCCTGCATATGGAGGAGCATGGGATTCATACATAACCTTCTCACGAAGGGAATGGGTAACACATAGCCTATTGCCGTGGAGAAGATAACCATCCTGCAAGGTGAATGGTTCCTCTTTCTTCCCCAAAGCAAGGGCTGACATTATGTCTCTAAAGTCAGGGTCAGTAGCATACTCATCTATCATAGAGCATAGATCATTGTGAGTAGCTATAGACACCGCATTAACTTTTGGTCGTCGTGAAAGTGCATCGGCAACTTGATTGTGCTTACCAGCTATGTGAGCAATATGGAAATTAAATTGCGAAAGAAAATTTGCCCACCTCATTTGTTTGTCGGAAAGTTTGGTTTTCGTCATGAAATACTTGAGACTTTGGTGGTCGGTTCGTAGGATAAATGGAGTCCCCAATAGGTAGTGCTTCCATGTATCTAGGGCATGTAGAACAGCTAAAAGCTCTTTCTCATAAATGCCCAAGACTCTTTCATCACTATTGAGCCTTCGGCTCTCATATGCTATGGCATGCCCTTCTTGAAGCAAAACCGCTCCAAGGCAATCACCACAAGCATCACATTGGACCTCAAATGGTTTTAAGAGATCCGGAAGCACGAGGACTGGTTGGGAAGTAAGCTTCTCTTTGAGTTTTTCAAAAGCATTTTGCTCCTTAGCAGTCCATACAAACTTAACGTTCTTCTTTGTTAAGTCGTGTAGTGGTCCTGCTACTTGAGAGAATTTTGCTATGAAGCGTCTATAGTATGCACACATACCAATAAAGCTTCTTAGCTCATGTAGATTCCTTGGGTTAGGCCATGATTTTATTACCTCTAACTTTGATGGATCCATACGAATACCATCGTGAGAGATAATATGACCTAGATATTGAATCTCTTGAAGGAAGAATTCACTTTTCTTTTGGTTGAGAAAAATTTTGTTTTCCCTCAAGGCTTGAAAAATCACTTGGAGATGTTTCTTATGTTCCTCCAAAGAGTTGGAGTAGATGATGATATCATCAAAGAACACTCAAGTGAATTTACGATATGGTCTAAAAATTTTCTCCATGAGACGATTGAAAGTAGCTGGTGCATTAGTCAAGCCAAAAGGCATGACTAGATATTCATAAAGACCAAATGTTGTGCGAAACGCTGTCTTTAGGATATCTTCATCCACTATCCTTATTTGATGATAGCCACTCTTAAGGTCAATCCTACTGAAGTAGGTAGAGCCTTGTAGCTTATCAAATAGATCTTCTACCCAAGGCACGGGAAATCTGTTTTTGATAGTGATATGGTTTAGTGCTCGATAGTCCACACACATACGGTATGTACCATCTTTCTTTTGCACTAAAAGGACTGGAGAACAAAAGGGAGAGGAACTAGGCCTCACCATCCCTTTGTCTACCAATTCCTATACTTGCCTCATAATCTCCTCTTGTTGAGCTTGTGAGACTCGATAAGGAGGTTTGTTAGGCGGTGAGCTTCCTGGAAGGAGCTCAATACGATGGTCATCATCCCCTCGTTTTGGAGGTAGGTCCATAGGGATATCATCGATGAACACATCTTGGAATCCTTTTAGAAAAGTAGACAAGTCTAACTCTTCTTGATTCCTATCATTTTCAATTGATGAAACATTATTAGCTTTTAGAGACTCTTTGACATAAATCATGTATGCAGAAACTGAGCTCTTCATTGATTTATCAAAAGAAAGAGGATTTACAAGTGGAATAGTGCGACCACACTCACTAGCATCTATATACATGTTCTTTCCCCTGTAGGTGAAGTAAATTCTCCTTTCAAGGAACTTCATGTTGGCAGCCATGCGATCAAACCATGGTGCCCCTAGGATAACATCCTGATGTTGGAGAGGAGAGATGAAGAAGTCTTCTTTGTCGACATAGCTTTGGACATGAAGCCTCAACTTCCCAATCAAGGGAGTAACGGAGGCTTGTTGTCCCTTGAAAGCTGCATCAGCTGTTACTATATCTCGCATCTCAAAAGCTTGAATGCCCAACTTGGTGGCCAACTCTATTGATATGAAGTTGAGAGTAGAGCCAGGGTCAAACAAGATGAAGGCATCATGCTCTCTTACCTTTCCCCAAGCATAGGAGAGTGATGATCCTTTGCAATGAGCATCCTCTTTTGGAGCTTCGATGGTGGAATCCCTAGGAGTCTCATTGCGAGTATTCTTCTTGGGGCAAGAACGATAGCCATGTCCTTGCTCCCCACACTTGAAACATTTATGGTCCTTGAGAAAAGCTTCAAGCTCTTCAGGAGAGAGTTTGTTTTTACCTTTGTAAACTCCCTTCTCCTTGGACCAATTGTTGTTGTTGTTATTGTTGTTGTTGGAAGTGCCTTGGGAATTATTTTGTGCATTGGATTTCCACTTTGCATCGTTTTTATCTTTGTTTTCCATGGGCTTGACATTACATCTAGCCCCTTGATGGAAATTGATGCGTGAAGAAACCATGGTGTGATGGATTACTTCGGTAATAGTACCAGGCCGTTGAGAGTTGATGTATTCGGCCATCTCTTCAGGTAATCCCGCACAGAATTGCTGTCTTTGCTCGGCAAAGTCTATCTTTTGAAAGACAGTAGCTTTGAGATGTAAATCCCAAAACTTGTCTACATACTTGTTGATAGACTCATGAGAGAGAAGCTTCAAACCGCGCCATTCGGTAAGAACTTTATCTTTAGTATCGCTTGGAAGAAATTGCTTCATGATGGAAACTCGTAGAGTTTTCCATGTCTTTGGGGCTTCTCCATTGCCACAAAGGCTAGCCCACCATTTACGAGCTGATTTTTGGAAGTGCATAGCTACATGGCGTAGCTTGGAGGACTCTGTGAAGCCCTCGTCCCCAAAGGCCGCATCAAATTGTTGGATGAAGGCCAACACTTTGTCGGTAGCACCAAAGGTGCCATCGTAGGTGAGAAAAGAGATACTCTTTCCTCCCTCCTTGAACTTCTTTAGCTTTTGTGACCTTCGCCATGCAGGAAATGATTTGCGATGTCCTCCCCTCTTGTATTCTCTAGGAGAATAGCCATAACTTTCATCGGAAGAGGAGGAAGGTGAAGAAGAAGGAGAAGAGGGTGACCTCTTCCTAGCCCTTTTCTTACTTTGTTTCCTCTCTTGCCTTTCAGAGTGATGAGGAGAAGGACTATAGGTTGCTCTTTTCCTCTTGGGAGGAGTAGGCGATCGTCTAGACCGCCGTCTTCGTGGAGCCACCTCTTCAGAAGAACTTAGACTTTCATTGCTTTCTTTCTCTTTGGATTCCTCCTCTAGAATGGGAGAGAGTCTTCTTTTGGGGGTCTCTTTAAGAGGCCTCCTAAGCTCTCTCTCCTCTGGGAGAGGAAGGGAAATTCCATAAGCACGAAGTTGTTGAGTAACTTCGGCTTGCAAAGCAGGGTTGCCCATAGCATGCTGCAACCTAGCGATGAGATAATTCACAAACATGGGAGCATCATCATTAGCACCTTCATGTGCAAAATCAAAGCTATCAATGTTCATTCTACTCTCTTGATTATTGTCAGCCATGTTAACAAAATTTATGTTTATACTTAGTGTATGCTTTGGTAGTTCAAAACCTTAGTTGCCACTCTTCTTAGCCTTTGAAAATCGGCTCTTAAGTATCTACACCCACGGCTCAAAGTGGTTAATTATAGAGAGTAGAGGAGTAGGTCTAACATAGCAGAGTTGCAAGGGGCTAGCTCCTTTCGGACTTCTTATGGCTCAATAATGGTAAAGCCGTAGGCAAGTCTAAAAAGACTCCATTATTAAGTCCAAAGCTCCCGAGGTGTGCACCATCCCCCACATAGTGGGCTTAACAAAACCGATATAAGATCCCAGTTCCACTTACTCTATTATAATTAACAACATCAACCATTTATAGGCTACTTAAGGACCTCTCTTCTTAAGCAAGAAAAGAGAAACCAAATGCTCTGATACCCATGTAATAGAATTTGCCTATTCAATTTGAGAGTAGCGGAATTTAATGAGAGTACTTTCAAGAAATGATTTTGTGAGCATAGCGGGTAGACATAATTGAAGATAGCAACATAATTATAGCAATTAGTTAACTTGGCATGGACAATACTTTTGCAAGAGAGAGAATTTAGAGAACATGACAACAGTTGAGGACCGGATTTATGTGGAGCCGGTCCCCCCTCCAATAGGCATTTGTATTATGATTTCTCCCATAAAGAGAGACTTGTTACAATACATTCTTTGTGTTCCTTGTGACCTAGGTGAAGCAATGAAGATGGAAAGCTTCATGCATCACCATCATAGCATAACCTAAACTTGAAGAAAGCTTTAACTATACCAAGCCTCAGTCCCAAGACCTCAAACACCTTCGAAGGTGGAGAGAGCTAGCAAGGAATGAGGGTAGGGAAGAGGAAGAAGAAACATTTCATACGAGAAAGAGCTAGTTCCTCACTTATCATAACTCTTGTGCTAGCATACATAATAGCATAGTAATGAAGAAGAAATAGATGGCAAGCTCAAGCATTGAAGCATGGCTCTTGGATGGATTTTCACTCCATAGCCAAGAGTGTTGGTGTAGGCTCTCCACCTCTACTTGCTTGGAGAAGGAGAGGGAGCTCTTGCACTTTGCATAGTACACAATGAGAGTGTTTGTGAGTGTGTGTGGGTGAGTATACCCCCTAAGCACCCCCCTAGCTTGCTTGGGTCGACCCCCCCTTGTAGCTCATGCTTGAAGCTCATTGGACCCCTCCAGGCCTAGCCAATCACAAGCATGAGCCATTACAAGCAACATGGGTAGCCTTGGGACAAGTGTCCCCCTTTCCCCTTTGAGAGAGAGGACTTGATAGATGCAAAATCAATTAATTAAATATCCTAAATTATCATTGGACCCCTTGGGTGGCCAACCAATAGGCTTCAGACACACCATGAGGGAAACATGGGGAGGAACTTGACAAGTGTCCTTGCTGCCTCTTCAAGCTGGGGCTTCCCTTGTGTGTGTGTGTGTGTGTGTGTGTGTGTGTGTGTGTGTGTGTGTGTGTGTGTGTGTGTGTGTGTGTGTGTGTGTGTGTGTGTGTGTGTGTGTGTGTGTGTGTGTGTGTGTTCTCTCTCATCCCCCCCCCCCCTTTGTAGGCTCGCCCCCGTCCTTGTAGGGATATTTTTGACTTCGGATGAGCAAGCCCCTTAGTCATCAAGCATGACTAAGCACTTGAAGTAGGGGGTGTTCCCACAAGCATCTCAGGCAAGCTTCTCAAGGCACCTCAAGCACCTTAATCATGCACCAAGTCAAGCACCTCAAGCATGGAGCCAGTCAAGCACCTCAAGCATGACAAGCACCTCGATCTTGGGCCGGGTTCCCACCTCAAGCTCAGCCCTAGCTTACCTAAGGTCAAAGGACTTTTACACACATTATTGGAGGTCTTCAATGAAGCTAACCCTAAGGTCTTATGCTCCATTGGTTAGCCTTGCTCTTGATAGACCATCTCCCATTTGGGCCCCTTTACTATTGGCCCCGTGTTGAGATAGATCTATAAGCACATATCTATATCTTAACACTTGTTCCCATTTATTCTCCCACATTAAGTGATCAATTTAGTATGAGAAAATCATTTGGGTTGGTTAGATATTAGATTTTATGACATAGAAGGAGGGGAGATGGTAGTGCTATAGACAGGTTGGTGGGTTGTGCCATGGGGAGGACTTAGGAGGAGCCAGAAGCCTGCAAAGGAAATCTCTCCAAGGAGAGAGAGAGGAGGTTGCTTGGGAAAAACGTGGCTTTGGAGAGTGCAAAAGAGGAGCTCGGGCTTGTTGAGGGGTGATATATCATAGGAAAGGTTGGTGGCGAGAGTAATGAAGAGGCGGGGCATTATCCCTAGAGCGCTAGGTTGCAGTCGGCATTTGGGGCCATCAAGGTGCCAAGGAGTGGCTGTTTATGCAGAGAGTGGAGGGGAGACAAGGCCATGAAAGGGACACTAGAATCAGGGCCATGAAGGGGCCAGTACAGTCAGGGGATGGTGGAGAAAAGCAGTGAGAAGGGGTCATCATCTGCCAGTCTGGGGTGTGCAATGCAGAGAGTTGTAGGCAGAGAAGGACCATGAGGGATTAGAGCGATGGTCCATGAGAGGTTCTTAAGGTGAAGCCGTTTGCCATTTTGGCTATGATTAATGAATGAAGAAGAGTGCTACTGCAAGGGAGGGTGACCACGATCAGCGAACCCCCACACCTACTTTGTCGATCGAAGTCGGTAAAGGTCTCAAGAAAAGACAACCAAGGACTGATTCATCATCTATCGTATGAGCTCGAATTGAAGCTGATCAACATCATCATAATCCCCCTATTCTCACTTTTGGACTGCAATCTATCATTCTCTCTCTCTCTCTCTCTCTCTCTCTCTCTCTCTCTCTCTCTCTCTCTCTCTCTCTCTCTCTCTCTCTCTCTCTCTCTCTCTCTCTCTCTCTCTCTCTCTCTGTGTGTGTGTGTGTGTGTGTGTGTGTGTGTGTGTGTGTGTGTGTGTGTGTGTGTGTGTGTGTGTGTGTGTGTGTGTGTGTGTGTGTGTGTGTGTGTGTGTGTGTGTGTGTGTGTGTGTGTGTGTGTGTGTGTGTGTGTGTGTGTGTCTGGTTTGTTGTCATTACAAAAATCTGGAACATATATTGATAGCTCTCTTTCATGATGAAGGGGTGTCTAACACAGGTTTTTCCTTGGTAAATATTTGGGGTGAAAACATTGCTGGGATGTTTCTCCGATTACGCCATCTACTTATATCTCTCCTCTATAGGCTACACAAAACTCACTCCGACATTTTTGGTGAACCCGACATGAAGCAGCCAGTGTGAGAGATTGGAGGGATGGCAAACATGGTGCAACAGATCTATGCAGAAAAGACAGACAAGGAACTTTTGGATCTTTTGGATCGATGAAGCACTCAAGGGATTCCAAGCCCCTTATTTCCAACAAGTCAACAAATTGATCCAAAACATGATGTAGATGAAGAAGGGTTAATGCAAATTCTTGATGAGGCTTTATAGGGTTTTGTGCCTATTTTAGATGGCATTCAAACAGTTATCCAAGATCAAAATAGGGTTATGAATGTCAGAGCACCACATGTGCTACTTTTAGATGCTTAGACCTCTTCAACTAGACGGGATGATATTGAACAGTAGATATTTACATCATTGATGGAGATGCTTAGCTCTTTGATGCACTCTTTTGCCCTAAGTGCAATGCATATTACATTATACAAGTGTTATATGGGTGGTTGGTACCATTTGATCTAGGAGTCTATCATGGTGCACCTAATTTAAGTTGGCTGCTTTAGGGCGGTTGATGTGCATGCCTTAGGACCTGAGAGCATATTGAAGTGCAAATCAATGTTTCAAGGGAATTGGTCTTTTTTTTTTTTGTAGCAGCTTGCGTTGCAGTGCTTTTTTGTTTTTATGCTATGTAGAGAAGTTTTTCTTCTAGGTTTTGTGGTCTTTGTGGTCAGTAGAAGAGAGAAGTTGACGGCCATTCTGTGTGCAAGATGGGCTAGAGCATACGTGAGCTTGACACAGCTTCCAGAATCAAGCTTGATGGTTAGTACATGTGCATGATTAGCCGGAGCATACTTGAGTTTGGCGAGGTTCAAGATACAGGGTTTTAATCTATTGGATATGTTGGATATACGATAAATAGGAAATAAATATTTGTGAAGTGCAGTTACCAGATGATGAATCTAGATCATGGAGCAGATAAAAGAGCTTGGCTCACACCAGAGGCTGTGCAAGTTTAGAGGGGGTGGATGTCGTGTCACTCTGCTTCCATGGTGGGAAATAGGAGCAAAGGATACTTATCATGCCTATTTATGAGATATGCTTAGCAGGTCGAGAAGTAAAAGAGTGTTTCTCTTGCAGTGCATTCATAGCATGATAAGCCCAAGGCAATGGCAAGGAAGCTATTGAAGATACATGTTGTGTGTAGCAATGCTTTGGTCGGACATGTTGCATTCTAGTAGTACCTTGGTGGATATGTAAGCTAATTGGGGTGTAATTGGAGGGCACCCAAAGGGCCAACCATTGGCCATCCAAAACTGAGACTGGTGGTTGCCTATGGGAACAATGTCCAAGCAAGTATATATATTAACTAGAGTTTATTAAGCAAAATTGAGATGAGTTGTAGCTAGGAGAGGACGGGCAAAAGAGAGAAAGTGTGTGCAATTGGCAGAGGTGGAGTTGCATGGCACGAAGGGAGTTAGCATGCAATTGGCAGAGGTGGAGTTGCATGGCACGAAGAGCGTCAAGTGTTGGCCACCAAAGTTGGATAGAAAAAGGAAGGTAGGGACGTGATTGGTGGGGAGGGAAGATGAAATCCGAACACGCTAATGTAGGGGTAAAAGGAATGTGTGGCACTCGAGAGGGAGATCAGAGCTGCAACATATAGAAGTGCTACGAGCACTGGAAGAGAGCTAGAGAGTCGGCAACCTGCACAAAACTAAGTACTCTAAGGGATATGGTTGGCGGTTGCAGAGTTGGAAGGGGTAGGGGTTGTAAGTGGGGCTATATGCAAGAGGAGAGAGGTTCGAGAGCTACCGCGCGAGGAGAAGTGCCGAGAGTAGAAAATAAGGGCATTTCTTGGTAGCTAGGTGGGAGAGAGCCGGCAATCAAATACAAGGGGTGGGCTTCTACTAGAGAATGAAGGGCTGCACTACACCTGTAGAAGGAGGGGAGATGGCAACGCTATAGTTATGCTGGTGGGTTGCGCCATGGGGAGGACCTAGCATGAGCCGGATTCCTACAAAGGAAAGCTCTCTAGAGGGGGGGGACGGGGGGGGAGAGAGGGAGAGAGAGAGAGAGAGAGAGAGAGAGAGAGAGAGAGAGAGAGAGAGAGAGAGAGAGAGAGAGAGAGAGAGAGAGAGAGAGAGAGAGAGAGAGGAGGAGGAGGTTTCTTGGAAAAAACATGGCTTTGGAGAGTGCTACAGAGAAGCACGGTCTTGTTGAGGGGTGCTATATCAGAGGAAAGGCAGGGCCAGTTGATGGCGAGAATGAAGAGACGGGGCATGATCCCTAGAACGGCAGGATGTAGTCACGATTTGGGGCCATCAAGGGGCCAAGGAGTGGCCGTTTTTGCAAAGAGTGGAGGGGAGACAAGGCCATGAAAGGGCCACTAGAATTAGTGCCATGAAAGGCCCGGTACAGTTAGGGGATGGTGAGGAAAAGCAACGAGAAGGGGTTGTCATTTGCCATCCTCGGGTGTGCAATGCCGAGAGTTGTCGGAAGAGAAGTACCACGAGGGATGTGAGTGCTGGTCTATGAGAGGTTCTTGAAGTGAAGCCATTTGCCATTTTGGCTATGATTAATGAATGAAGGAGTGTTGGTGTAAGGGAGGGTGCCCACAAACGGCAAACCCCCACACCTATTTCGTCGATCGGAGTCGGCAAAGGTCTAGAGAGAAGGCAACCAAGAAGAGATTCATCATCTATTGTATGTGCTCAAATTGAAGCCGATCAACATCTTCAAAATCCCCCTATTCTCAATATTGGAGTGCAATTTATCTCTCTCTCTCTCTCTCTCTCTCTCTCTCTCTCTCTCTCTCTCTCTCTCTCTCTCTCTCTCTCTCTCTCTCTCTCTCTCTCTCTCTCTCTCTCTCTCTCTCTCTCTCTCTCTCTCTCTCTCTCTCTGGTTTTCTGTCATTAGAAAACTCTAGAACATATACCCATAGCTCTCTTTTATGATGAAGGGGTGTTGAACACGGGTTTTTTCTTGATAAAGATTTTGGGCAAAAATATTGTTTGGATTTTTCTCTGATTACGCCATCTACTTATCTATCTCCTATACAGGTGTGATAAACACCTCTTTGCTATTTGATTACACCGTCTCTACAATACACACTCTCACAACCATGCAACTCGTGTGTTCCCAGCTACACAAAACTTGCTCCGATAGCGTGGTGAGCTTGAATTGCTAAGTTGAAGTGGGATCTACGAAGATTCAATCTAATGAGAGTATAAAGAGCAAGTTTGATGTCATGATGTGAGAAATTGATAAAGGATCCTTATTGTTTTTATTACATATAAATTTTTCACAAAATGTGATAGTTACCAATTTTTTAATTTAATTATATCATATGCCTATTAGCTACCTTTTCCTATGAAAACGTTAAACTTTTTTTTGTTTTAATTTGGCAATGGGTCCCTTTAATTTTTATATTACATATATTTTTTTCACAAAATGTGAGAATTACCAATTTTTGTAATTTTATTATATCTTATGCCTATCAATCCTACCTTTTCCTATGAAAACATTTTTTTGTTTTAATTTGACAATGAGTCCTTTTATTTATTTTACTTCCTTTTAGTTTTATTTTGTTTTAGAAATGTCAATGTGAGCCTTTCAATTTGTTGTTTAAGTGGGGCCCTCCATAACATATAAGCCATTTGTAATTATGTGTGTACCATGGATAATAAAATTTTATATTATAATACAAAAAATGACATGTGAACTCTCATTCCCTGTGATAATGGGTCTTATCTCTATTAGGCCTTCATGACTCTTCACCTTGTTTAAAAGAAAGATATGATTGAGATGAAATTGAAGACATTGTAAAGACCGATGCAATTTAAAAGTAATACAGTTTTAAAGGAGACAAATTCCACTAAAGTGAACATTTGTCTTAGGGTTTTTCTCTGCTCCTGCAGCCACCCTGCTCTTGTTTTGCTCATCGTGCAAGGGGCTTGGATTCGGGGTATTCAAGGAGGTTTTCTATGGTAGGGAGAAGGCGGTGGTCATGTGCAAAAAAGGTTGTGAGGCGGCGACGTTGTGGGGAGCAGGGGATGGCCTTGGGAGGGGACACTTAGTTTCCTCCTCCTTGATCGGAATGGGGTCATGCTAGTTATGTTGGATGAAAGAGAAACATCATGCACACAAGTGAGTGTGTGTTGACTAGATTATCACTCAAGCGAATAAGGTTCCAAGATCAATTAACTTGGACTCATAAACACGATCTTGAGTTGTTGCTAAGCCATTACAATCTCACTATAAATAGAGAGATGTAATGCAAAATAGACTTATGTTTATTCATTCATGAAATGAGCTTTAAGTACCTCTACAACCTTGCACCACTGCATGTGGGATAATTTAACCTTCCGTCTCCTTGACTCATACTCTAGTCTGGGAAAAATCTCACACTTTACAATCCTCCCCTTGAGGTTTGGACTAGGAAGAAACTAAAGATACTGACATCTCTAGCACACTCCAATCCAGTAGCAAAAGAACATCTCCAATCTAGGAGACCATCCCCAATCCAAGAGACAAACTATTTATAATCCAAGAGACCATTAGGAAGAGAATGGAGTCTAGGAGGGCCCCTTTATTTTGCAGTTTAAGGGAGTCAAACCTTTAGTATTGATAAAGCAATCAAAGGAAGGCTTTTGAATTCAAACAGGTAAAACGGCTAGTTTATTTGAATTCAAATTTTCCCCCCAAAATGAAATTTAAAATCTAGAGGACAAAAGTATATCATGTAGCATACCTATGGAAAGAGCTCGGCGTATAGATAATTCCACATCTATAATCTCCGTTCAAATTGGAGATCATATGTAGGAGTTATGGAATGTCAAAAATCATAAAGTTATCCATCGCCTTTTTGGACCATCCTTACACCTCTCTTACACACCCACCATTCTTGAACACATGGCATATTCGTCAAAATGTTAATCACCTCCATAATCTCATAGCAAATAAAGAGGCCCTCCTAGAGCCCATCCTTTTCCTAATGTCTCAACACCTCACAGATGTATAAAATTGAGACCAATCTAGTCCAACCTATCTCCAAACAATACAACTGAAGGGGAAAGGAAAAGCAAAAGCTAGAGAATGTTGTCATAGACTAGAAGGCTATTGCCGCCTTCTCCTTCATCTTCATCTTAGTCTTCTTGTGCCAAATAGACTTTGGTCCTTGGATTTCTTCTTGTGCTGCCTCTTTCCCTTTTGAAACACTTCGAATGAAGGTGACCCTTCTTCCCGCAAATGATGCAGGTCTTTGATGCTAGACAGTCCTTTGCTATGTGCCCTTCTTTGCCACACTTGAAACAAGTTCTGTTACTAGAGCTAATTGCAAAATCTCCTCCCCCTGAAGTAGCATTTCTCCCTTGCTTCTTATCCTCGAACATTAAAGAGTTGATTATATCTTGGAAATCTGTTATTGGATCCTTCTCCTCAATAATGGTCATTATGTGGTCAAAGCTTGGTGGTAAGGCTGCTAGAAGAATTGCAATTTTGTCCTCCTCTGGTATTGCACTGTTTACATAAGCTAGTTGTGTGGTCATGCTTTTGAGGCAATTGACCAAGCTTGCAATATCTTCGCTATGTTCCATTTTAATTTGTATAGATCCTTCTTTAAGCTGAATTTTCTCTTCTTTTTCCTAGCTCCAAATTTTATTTCTAGTGCTTCCAATGCAGCTGATAAGGTCTCACAATCTTCAGTAAAGTGTACATAATTGTCATGTAGTGCAGTGATTATGATTCCTAATGCCTGCTCGTCCTTGGCTTGATTTTGTGAACTCATATCTCATGTATGTATTTGTGCACCATTAGTAGATGTCGGATCGGTGAGCGTTGGCTTGACTACTCCCCACAACTGCTTTTTTGTTAAGTAGCCTTTCAACTTGACTTGCCAAGTGTGAAAGACTTCCCCGTTAGATTTCCTAAGCCCTTTCTCTTCCATTGCACTAATAGAGGGGTCTCAGCTTAGGAGACTCTCCTAGCCAGTGTCTACCTCTTTACACGAGCATAAATATCCCTGCTTAATTTGTGAAGCACCTCTTCACCGGAGTGAAGCCCCTCTTCACAATTTTTGTTCTTTGCTTTGCCTTGGTCGCAAGAATTGAAGCTTTGGTGGCTTTGAGAAAAACAGAATGCTAGAGAAAATCCTTCGAATTGACTTGATGTATCCGGGTTCTCTACATATGGGTATGTCGGAGAAAACCCTTAAAAAAGGGCTTGATCTTTGGGGAATCCCGTGGGAAGTTGACCTTCCAGTGCTTGTTGGGAATGGGAGGCCAAGAGGGGAAGCTTGCGGGAATGCAGTCTAGTGGACCCCAAAAAAAAAGGCTTTTGGTGACGTCCCAGTTGCGGTTGGTCCTACACACGGAAGACCACCTCTATGGACCCAAAAGGGCCATTAGGAGGTATTGACTAGACGAGGTTGGCATCCGCGTAGTGCGCACAAAGGTTGCCTTGCAGGAACAAGTTCTTGCGGACCCACCAAATCACTTAGAAATTTTTAAGCGCCTCTTTCAATTCTTCCGACGACCCTCCTTACCAAAATTTGGCAAGGGGCTTGACCCTGTGACCTTGGGCCCCTCCAAGATCTTAAGACAGGCATGCTAACCACGTGGGCTTGCCCTTTTGGTTGTGAAAAGGATAAAAAATGTAGCTTTAAACTTAGTCCCGGCATAGTGCACACATACACACACCACTCCACGCACACCTATTATAGGGGCGACAATTAGGGGTCAATGTTGTCCAAATTGAGTGATCAAGCAGTCAATTAGAAGCCGAAAACACAAAAATTTCACTTAAAAAAGTGAAGGATCAAACCTTGAGCAAAATTGACATTCAATAGCTTTACAAGATTGTGTTGATGAACACTTTGTATACACATGAAATGCATGAGCAATTGAAAAATACTACGAGAGTAATGTTAATGCGGAATGGGTTGAAATTTAACACAAAAGATGCGCACTAATTGAAAAATTGCACTCATAAAAAAAGCTAAAAGTGAACTCCTCCTCACCTAATCTCCAAAGGGCAGTGGAGCATCCTCTGCCTAAGTAGTGATTGGGGATTGGGGATAATTAAGGTAATGCAAATATAAATTAGAGAATGCTAATGACACAAATGCATACTGATAGCTGTTTTTTGGCTCTCCATAATTCCCATAGTGAGCCACCTGACCCAAGAAAAATCACCTTAACACTAACTTTTCACTGTACATAGGCGTGTGTGTGTTAGGGATTTTTTTCTCATATTTTATCTTAAATCCTTTTCTAGCTTAGTACCTTGGGGGGTTCACTATGTGTAAAACTACCATATCACATGCGTTCAAGACATGTTTGTAAAACCCCTTATCTGTGAATTTTGTTAAGAATATAATGTACCCTTTTCTTTTAAAATCTGTAAGTTTTTTTCAATTTTGAAAAAAATAATGCCCTTCTGTATATATATTTATGTAAGTTTCAAGAACTTTAAATACCCTTCTGTTGAACTCACATGATAGGTTACATTTTTATTACGTGACCTCCCCGGGCTTAGTACTAGCTAGGAGAGCCAATAAAAGAAGTGGATCTATATTATTGCCTATTTGTGTATATAATCTATTTTTATCCAAGAACCTATGTACAATTTTTTTCTCACGCATTTCATTTATTTTTATAAATATCTTTAATTAATTACGTAAATACTTGCAATAAGGTATTGTTTTATGAAACAAAAAATGCATGCCATGCATCCTTACCCTTCATCATACTTCTTGTATATAATCCAATGTAATAAATAAAATTTCTCCACGTGAGAAATATTCACATTTTACTATTTCATAAGAATGACTTATATCCTCGTCATCACTTATTATCACTCAAATCTCTTCACATTTCACATACTTTTTCTTATCTCCACAAATAATATCAAGGGAGCTTCCTCTCATTGACTCTATATGTCACTTGTGTCTTCTACTCTCTTGATTTTTATTTTTTATTTTTATTATACTCTAGGTATTCTGATTTATTTACACACTACTTTGTTTCTTTTCATCACATATATATCATATATTTGCGGAAAATCCTTTTGCACATGGGGATATTAATATCTTAGTAGTCATTTGTCTAAAGGGAATCAGATCAAAGAAGGGACCTCAAGGACTTTTTTGGGCAAAAAGCACATGTTTTTGCTAATTTTTTAACAATTAGTTCCCATCTTATTCTAAAGAAGTGTTCAACATAAAACAATTGACAAGTGATTCCAAGAATGTGCTCGAATTTCATAGAATTTTTTGACTTCATTTGAGTTCTTTTCTTGGATTTTTTGTGGACCTCAATCTGCCTACCTCACACACTCAATTAGACATAGGTTCCTTTCTACCTTTTCCACACATACTCACACACTCACCCTCCTCCTTCATCACCAAAATCTGCACCTTTCATGTCTTCTTTTATCTTCTTCACCATTTCCATCTCTCCCTTACTTCATAGCTCAAACATTATCATCTCTACACACATATAGCTCAATTTCTCTCTCTAGAATCAAATTCATATTACCATAACCTCTTCATCCTTCACAAAAAGAGAAAAAATCAGCAAATAACCAAGATCAAGATCTACCAAAGGAGGAGTGTGATCATGGAAAATTCAATTTTACCATGGTCACAAGAACTACACCGATAGAGTTCTACAACTGCTTCATTCACCGGAGGAGATAGGTGGAAATTTTTCTTTTTATCTTGTGGTTTCCATCAAATTGTGTATATTGTCCATTCCTCTCTTACTTTTTATCGTTATAGAAATCATTTTATGCACCTTGAGTGCATATGCCATGTAATTTTACCCCATCCTACTCACTACAAGCTACCAACTCTAATGACTAACCCTTCTTGTAAATTGCACCCTCTACTATCTACTAGAGTAGGCACCTCCAAGTTACTCACCTCTCTCTCCTTTTATTCTCAATAATTCTTCCCCTTGAGCCCACATCCATGTGACTCAAGGGATAAGGAAGATCCACTCCCATTTTAATAATTTTTTGTATTGACAGTAAAATTGATTAGGTCTAATCCTAATCAAAGATCCCAAAAACCTATAAATAGAGCCCATTCCTCTTTGTAAAACATAATCTCTACACTATTGCTCACTACTTTGAGCGTACCATTCTCCATCTTAGTTATAGGGAGAGAGAGTGAGCTCTTTATAGACCATCACTTGTGGTGTACAAGAAAGCTTCTTTGAGCTAGTTGTAGAATTGCAAAGGAGTGAGTGATTCATAACTTACAATCAAGTTGTACCTACTCTTGCACATCAATTTAATCAATAAGTTGGATGCAACCACAGTTCAAAACTCTCTTGTGTCTCTCCAATTCACGATTGGCAACCTCATCTCGTTTGGTTTAAGGTGATGCGTTTTCATTTTGAGATTCTTGTGTAGTATTTGCTTGTATGTGACTCAAGAGCTCTTGTGTTTATTTTGTTGCTTGGGATTACATTATAAGAGGGTTTTACTGTGAGAGGGTTCCCATAACCCTAAGATAATGTGTAGATCGCAACATCATCAAACTTAATTGCATCTCTTCACTCTCCTCCAAGATTTTTATACATCCACGTCAATCATTTAAATTGAAGCTTATTTCTTGCACAAATCTCTCTCTCCCTCTCTCTCTCTCTCTCTCTCTCTCTCTCTCTCTCTCTCTCTCTCTCTCTTTGTGTGTGTGTGTGTGTGTGTGTGTGTGTGTGTGTGTGTGTGTGTGTGTGTGTGTGTGTGTGTGTGTGTGTGTGTGTGTGTTTGGTGTGTGGATATGTAGCATTGATATTAGTGATAGAGTACCCTTCCTTCTCGCTTGTACTGCTCAAGGATTTTCCTCTTTTGCATCCTAGTTTTCTCTATAGCTAGGTGGTGCCCCTTCACTTGTTGTTGGTTGTGGGTTTGTTGTGGTTTCTCTTGTTTGTCGTTGCCCCAGTCCCAATTGAGCAGCACGGGAGCCTTGAGGGGTGTCTAGAGGTTGCCTCTTTTGTGGCCTACCCCAAACCGCCTCAATTTTGGTGTCCCCACTGAGGAGGGCTTGTGTATGTTTTTGTGTAGGTTCAACCTTAGAATAGTAAAGTAGTTTTCATGAATGAGGAGAGTTTGTATGATCCTTTCATTCCCATTGCAAGGGAAAAGATACACATAATTGTTAGAACTAAGTTGCAATTTCAACATGTAATTCGTAGGATTTTAAGTCCTCTTAGGTTGGCCGAGATAAACGCTTTGGTAAATCCTTTTATTTTGCCTCTCGTTAGGTACAATATTAGCTTAGATGTCTATATTTTTGTGTTATTTTAAGCATTAAGACATACATAGGCCATGGATAATAGCCCAGGAATAGAGGTTTTTTCCTTTTATTTCAATCCACACATTAGAATAAACATTGCAATTAGTAAACAAATCCATTTTCAACAATGTATGGTGTTCATGTTTGGTGCCCAAAGAGTAGGATAAATTCTCACGTCACCAAACTCTGTCATCTTGCCTCTTGTTGATTATCATAGGTCATTTGATATGCATATTTTTATTTTGTTGTAGAATAGATTGAAATTTTAAAAAAATTATTGTGTAAATCTTTTTAAGAAAAAAAAACAAAAACGTGTTGTCACTTTGAAATTGATTCAATGGAGGCCCAACGCCAAATGTGAGGATATTCTCTCTTTCTTAGAGAGCATGGGGAGGATGCCGAGCTATTTTTAGCTAATTTCAAAATGGTGTGCCGCATAAGAGAGTGATAGGAGATATTGAATGCTTAGAAATGTTTGAAGTAATCCTGAGAAAAGATGCTAGTACTTTGTTTGACTCTCTATCTCAGGAAGTTAAGAAAAACTATAAGGAAGTTCTTGATCATTTCAAGAGATATTTTTTTGACCCCCAAAACAATCAAAAGCTATGGCAAGACATTGTTTCTCACAAACAAAAAGACTTAGATGACTACTACATGTATAAACAAGAGTTTCTATGTCTTTGGGCTATATGGGTGAGAAATGTTTCTAGCCCTGGTGATGGTGCAGAGTTCCTAAAGAAGGAAAGGTCGGTCTCTTTCCCACAATCAAGATAAAAGTCAAGGCGGGTTCACTTGCTACCTTTAATGCAGTTGAAACTAGGGCTGTTAAGAAGTATAGGAAACTCAAGTGGAGAGGAGAGGTTCCAATAGAGGGTCCTAGACCTAAGGGAAAACTACAAGTGTTATAGAAATGATATTTTATGATTTATTGCAGCTGACAGGTGGAAAAGACTAGACCCAGCTTGGCCTATGAAAATGTATTTGTATATCATGTACTTTTTATTATTCAAGTGCTCTTTTATGATCTTTGGCCAATTATGACCGGCCGGCCAGTTTGTAACCAATTTGACCATTCAAGAAATCTATAAAACAAATACGTGCAAGAGGGAAATGGTCACTCTTGTACGGGGGGAGATTGCACCCAGTGTCTGCATTCTTCTTCTCACCTCTCCTCTCTTCTCTCGCGCGTGCCGACGTATCACTCCCTTCTAGGAGGTGCGCCTGCGCGTGCTCTTTCCCTCTCTTTCACTTTACGTCTCTCGTTGTTCGTGTATAGCTTTGATTATGAGTTTGTGATGTGTTAGGTATACAGTTTTGTTGATTTATGGCTTGCTATGTGCTATTTCGAGTATTTTTGCAGAGCCTTCCACGCTCTCGTTGGTAACAGTGGTATCAGAGCGAAGGAAACGCTCCTCTCAACGCACACGTGATGGATAAACATATATACAAATATAAGTGCAAGTTATGACCTGAATTTGCATAATTTTCTTTCATGTTTTGCTTAATTACCCATCATATTTACTAATTATGCCTTAATTGTACATCTTGCCACAAAAGAATATAGGCATAAGATCAGTAGGTCAATTATGTGCATGTAATTAAAACTCCTTGGGTTGTTTAGAGATCTTGCATGTTAGTCTTAGAGGCGCATTCAATGCTAATAGTGTTACCAAGAAGCTACTTATAGTAAGCTAGATTGTAGCAAGTGAGCCGAGTTTTACCAAGACCAAGATGGATTAGAGAGTCTCAGCAGGAAATACTCATCGTTGATAATGGGAAACCCCCCCAATACATACAAATCGAATCATTCAAAAAATAAAAATAAAAATAAATTATGTTACATAATTTATATATATATAACCCATATGAGTGGAGCTCGTCATCATCATCAGGGGTGCCATCAATCCAAGTCGCCACCTCTGCTCCTCCGTGGTGCTTCCTATCGAAGTATCGGGCAGACCTTCCTTTATCAGCAGGCGGGTAGCTCGAGAAATGTGCATGCTTGCACCTGGAAAATCCACCTTGTCTCCCCTTGTGCTGTCTCCGGCTCTACATATGATAAACTCTACCTTGACCCAGCTACATGATCGTTCGCTGCAAGGGTTGACGACTGCCCAACAGTAGCCGACAACAACCATGCTCGATAATTTTCGCATTATGATTGTTGCCCGTTGTTCGAGGCATTGGATGGCGATGTCAACCCAAAGACCCGTTCTGTGCTGGCACAAGTCCACAATGGCAATAGCTTGGCCTTGTTCTCTGACGTCATCATATGACGTGATTGTGACGTTGTCAATGGGCATGCAAAGCATTTGCGACTCTGGTCATTTAACGACGAGCAACAGTCAGTCTGTCTCTCTCTCTCCTTTTCATCACCTCACATACACACGCACTTAGATATTGAACGCTCTCCGCTAAACCACTCTTCCACAACCAACTGTGTGTGTGGTTGGATGCACACCATGCAGCCACAGGTGTCCCTTGTCTGCGACTGAAGGCACCCATGCACTTGAGGATTGCATGTGATTGCTTTAGCAACATCACAGCTACTTCAACTCCGGTTATAGGCAAGCTGATTACAACCACTACTCCTCCCTCCACAAGCCGCCTTCTATGGCCCACAACTGCCCGGGCGAACTGGATTACTCATGATCCACAGGCTCGTGGCACCGCCATGCAGTGGCAAGAAAAAATCTCAATGGCTCGCCCACAAATTTTAATGTTTTATCTAGTTTTTGCTACTTTCTCCAACATGCAACTATCACTGTAGTGCCATTTTTAGTTGGCACACCATAGCGACCACAGAATCTCGTGCTTCCCCTACTCTTGACCACTTGCAACAGCATTAGGCTCGCAACTCCACGACACGGGTTGCTCCCAACGTCTGCACAACTCACCAAGAATCCTAACTGGTTCCGCTCGTGCTCATAGTGGCTGCAGATCAACCAACTTTCTCCCTCGCTGCCTCCCACATTTTACAAGGCTCGCATGCACTTGCTGGCCGTTATCATTCTCCTCCTGCAGATGTCGTCCCTGCTCACTGATGAGGTTAGTGGTTGAGTTCTCGCTAAGGAGCGTTTCTCACTAACAAAAGCAACACTCTAGATCAAATGGACCTGCCACACAGGAAGAACAAAACCTACATGCAATCCGCAAATCCCATATGGCAAGCATAGGATGAGCGTGCATGTAACCAGTTGGTGTGTCTTCCATCGTCCAACTTGGACATTGTACTCAAAGAAGGTAACTGGTGCACCTCCAAGCTCAGGATGGGGCCACTTCCCTCTCCTAGATCCCAGTAAAGCTGCAAGATCAGCCTAAACTCCCAAATCCACAATCTCCAAGAGTGTGCTGCCTAAGAGGGGATGAGAGGATCCACCCATAGCAACACTTGCCATGAGTGCTCACAACACAATCTGACTCCCACACAATAGTGGTCGACCCTTGGCTACTTGCAGAAGCAGACGTTGATGAAGATCCTCAGCGACGTGTGCAATACTGTCTCCTACAACGCCTGCTACCGGGCATCCTCGGCACGACGATGATGATTATTATTTTTACTCTAACAATTTGACCTTTTTTAGTTTTAGTTCTTTTTAGTGCTTCACTATACTTTATTTTAATTTTACACCTACACATTGTGTTAGATTCATAAAGAATTGTATTAGTTTCGTCCCATAGCCCTTGGGAAGACGGGTCATATAACATTTCATTTCATTTCGCTGTCTCTCTTCCCCTACAACTCCTTACAGCAGCGCACATTGAGGACGCTCTTTGACGACCAGTCCAATACTTTCTCAGATGCCAGGCATCCACGAGAATTGACAACAACGATGATTTTCATCTGACATTCTTAACCTTTTAATTTCAATCCTTCACCTTTCTTTGTTTTATTTTAATACCTAGGCATTGGATTACATCATTGAGGATTGTGTCAATCTGGTCTCATACTTGTAATTCTAATTTCTCCTTCATTGATTGTGGTTGAGTTTAATTCTCATACTCAACTGTGTATGCTTATGAATGATTGCAACATCAATGGTCACTAGTACTTGTAATTTCTAGTCCTAGCAGTGTCTTATGCTTTTATCGATGCTTTGTCCACTTGTGTCGACGTTTCCTAGCAAGGCTAGATGCATTTGCTGCTCGGAACACTAAGGAATGCTTGATTTCCAAAAAAAAAAAAGGATCTTTTAGATCTCTTGTGATAGTTTTCGTCGATATTAATTTACTGAGTCCACCTTTATCTGCGTCTTGTTATTACCCTTACGTTTTCACGCATATGTGATATGATCTTTGTAACTTCACCATATTCCAGGCTCGGCTATTTTGGTAATCCTCCACAAACCACAAACTCTCCATGTGTCATGCAAATGTATCACGATCCATTTTCTACATAAGTAGTATTGCAAGCTAAACTCTGGTAATGGCCATCCATATTACCATGCATATGCGTAGTGATTCACTATTTCGTCAGTAATATTGAGAGTTAGAATCATATCAAATACCTCATGCACATTAGCGCATCCCTCACACAACTAATGGGTGCATAGGACTTGTCAGTTTATTCCAGTTGAACTTTCATACTAAAGAAGCATGGCAAACGTGCCCAAACTACATTGTCGACAACCGGATAACCGAAACACACAATACCAATCCCAACTTAGGGTCAAATTCTACCCCATTACTTCTAGGCTCTAGGAAATTTAAGTTTCTATTCGTAGGGATTATTTTGCTTATTGTAATTTTCTTTCTCTTAATTGTTGTTTAATCTCAACATAACCAATGCACATTGAATGATAACATATTGTCATTGATTCTTTTCATTGAGTAGTTGAGTGCAAAGCTTTTGTAGTAGTGTGGTGGACAATACATAAACAAACCAACTATTTTTCTTTTAAGTGAGGTGGCACTTTCTAGGGTATCAATTATCTTGCAATACTTCAAATTTTGTATCATTTTGGTGTTGTTAAAACAAAACCAGTTGCTTGAAATTTGCCCTTCCACTGTATTGTGTCTACATTTAAAGGACATGGTATCCACGGAATTCATTCATGGACGCACTAATAAGCCCAACCTGGCAAGCACTTACTGTTGAGAAATATTACTTTATGTGATGACTAACTTTCATAACTCTCATTATCATGTGTTTTTTTGTATTAACAAGATTCATATTTTCATTCTAGTGATTTTAAACTCACCCCTACCTTCAAAGGATATGTTTGCATGTGTCTACGATCCTTTCTAATTTTGATATAGATACTCCCCCCATGGGTAAGAGTTTTGAGTTTGTATATATATATGTGTACCACTTTAGATGTTAAGTCACTGTTTATTACCCAACATTAATCAGGACGGCACCTTATTTTATTTCATGGACAAATCTTAACACAAAATTAACACATTTTTGAATTTGTTAACTATACTTTGGTTAAATTTGACAGTTGCAGCTTTCTCTTACCTGTGCCTATCCCACCCCCTCACACACAATGGTATATACATTTTCAAAGAAAAAAACAAGTATACTCTCGTAGTATATACATCAAATACGTCATTCCTCTTTTCTTATTTCATTTCTCTGCATTGTGTTCTAAGGAATACTCAAACACTACTAAGGTCATGGCTTCTGATTGTATTGAAAGGAAATTATATTGAGATGGTTTGTCAATAAGCTATGCAGCTACTCATGTGAGCTAAGGTGCTTTGGAACAGTAAACAACAGTTTGAGTACCCTCCTACTCAAGCATGCTCTAAATTGGTCTTACAACTATGATAAATGTTAGATTTTTATGCCCTGCCTAGTCCATTGGTCACATGCACACAGATCCGCCGATTTAGGCAGTGTGTAAATGCTCATCTTGGTGTAGATTCGCCGATTTAGGCAACACCAATTATCTGTGTCGATCCGCCGATTTAGGCAGCACATTAATAACCTTCAGATTTATGATTTTTAAACAATATCCAATGCAGATCCTCCGATTTAGGCAGCATTAGTGGCAGCACGTTTTATTGGTGTAGACTCCTCGGATGAGGAACACCGATCACAAAATCATGCTGCAGTGGCTGGCCACCACTGCAACTGGTATGATTTTGTTACCCGATTACATAATAAAAGTGATTTGGATTTGGACTTATATTGTGGAATCGGAATTGGATTGGGATTTGGCATTTGATGATTATTACAACAGTATTTATGTGATGGGACTTGACATTATGAGATTAATGATGAGTGTGACTAATGATATCCCGATTCATCAGGGTATGGCATATACTGCTTATTCTAGTGGTATGGGACACTAGAATAGGTAGTATGTGGATGACGGTAAGCATAAGCTAATGTTATTTAGTTTCATAAATTTTTCTTTTATTATGTGATGTTTTTGACACAACATACTAATCACTGTTTTTGACAAGTATTGTTTGCAAATTTTTATATTCTCAACTGAGGACAGTTTCTTTCCAACGGAGAGGTATGTTATAGAAATAATATTTTATGATTTATTACAGCTGACAGGTGGAAAATACTAGACCCAGCTTGGCCTATGCAAATGTATTTGTATATCATGTACATTTTATTATTCAAGTGCTCTTTTATGAGCTTTGGCCAATTATGACCGGCCGGCCAGTTTGTAACCAATTTGACCATTCAAGAAATCTATAAAACAAATACGTGCAAGAGGGAAATGGTCACTCTTGCACGGGGGGAGATTGCACCCAGTGTCTGTGTTCTTCTTATCACCTCTCCTCTCTTCTCTCTCGCGTGCCGGCGTAGCACTCCCTTCTAGGAGGTGCGCTTGCGCATGCTCTTTCCCTCTCTTTCGCTTTACGTCTCTCGCTGTTCGTGTATAGCTTCAATTACGAGTTCGTGGATGTGTCAAGTATATAGTTTTGTTGATTTATGGCTTGCTATGTGCTATTTCGAGTTTTTTTTGCAGAGCCTTCCGCGCTCCCGTTTGTAGCAACAAGCATCAATATCTAGGGATATTTCTGAGGTAACATTGGAGGTAATTAAAAAGTTAATTGAATCCTTAAGCAGCTTGTCAATCCACCTTGCACAAGTTGTAGGCCCCAAGGGACAAACAAACAAATCCAAGGAGCAAGAGCCACGACCTAGGAGACTTTTGCAATGTTGGAATTGTGGAGAGTCTGGACATGGGATGTATGATTTTCCTTGTCCCTATGTGGGGAGCCAGGGAGACCTAACTTGAATTACCCAATGATGAATGCAGGTGAAGGAACTACTCAACAACCACGGCTTCTACAAAGTCCAAATGGAGCAAGACCACCTCCACGAGGAGTGTAAGGAGTTCCACCTTTGCCAGATCCAAATGTGCATGTGGTAGAGGTGAAAATTTCAAATGAGATTGACATGGAAGCAAACGGCATCAAGCATGGCCGTGGAAAAGGTAAAGAGAAAGAAGGAGTCACATCACAAAGTGACAATGGACGAGAGAAGAAGGCGAAGGAGACCAAGGAAGCCAAAAGGACTCGACATCATCTAACCTCCAAGACTTTCCTCTTGGACATGGTATGGCTCCATACAACCTGTCGGAAGACATGAGAGGTAAGGGTCCTTCTATCTCATGGCCTCAGTTTCTTGCATTATGCCCAAAAGTTAGGTGGGATTTAACAAAGGCAGTTAGCTCTAGGAGAAATTTCTAATGGCAGGGGGTGCACAAATGTGCATCATGACTGGACTTATGCAAAGACTAGGCATGCACATCCATGAGACACCTGAAATCAAAGTGAAAATGGAAAACAATAGCAAGGCTAGGTGCGCAGACATTTGTAAAATGTCTTTGTGGAGGCCTTTGGCATTAAGAAGGCGGTCGATTTTTATGTTATGTCAACCAAGGAAAGTGGCTATCCATTTATCCTAGGAAGTCCATGGTTAATGAAAATGCGAGCTTTGCAGGATTGGGAAGTAGAAAGGTGATTTGCAGGAATGACAATCATAAGAAGGTTGTCTTTGATGTGAAGGAGCAACATCAAGAGGAGCTCCATGAAGAATCATCTCAAAGTGAGATGGAGGAAGAGTGGACTAATATCACTTCAGAAGAAGAAGGTAGTGGTAGCACTACAGAAGAGGATTCTTCCACTGAAG
Organism: Adiantum capillus-veneris; assembly: GCF_014529385.1. Taxonomy (NCBI): domain Eukaryota; kingdom Viridiplantae; phylum Streptophyta; class Polypodiopsida; order Polypodiales; family Pteridaceae; genus Adiantum; species Adiantum capillus-veneris. The sequence goes on along the minus strand of NC_140934.1, from coordinate 76,738,865 downwards.
TCATGGGGGTGAGGTTTAATCCAAATAACCAAAAAACCTCTTGTCAAGGTTTGGAGGAGGTAGGTTCCCAAGAGAACCAAAATGTGGATGATGAAGGAATGCTAGAATGTAAGTTGTCTACAACACTTACTAAGGATGAGAGAGAGGATTTTAAAGGTGTATTATGGAAATCTCCTAGGCTTTTTGCTAAAGACTACAACGACGTGCGAGGAGTAGATGATGTTCAACACAAGATCGAGCTAAAGCCAGAGGCTACACCTAAGGCTCAAAAGCTACGAAGACTAGGAGTCATCAAGGAGCAAGCTCTACTCAAGGAGGTAAGAAAGCTTCTAGCAGCAGGTTTCATTTATCCAACGAAGAATTCAGAGTGGGTCTCTCCCGTTGTTGTCACTCCCAAGAAGAACGGAAAGTGGAGGGTGTGTGTGGATTACCATCCACTAAATGAGGCAACAAAAAGAGATCAATTTTCCCTTCCATTTCAAGATGAGATACTAAATGATGTAGTTGTACATTGTGTGTGATGACTACTCAGAATACTTTCGAATAGGTATCACATTGGAGGATCAGTTATGCCTTCATCACTCCTTGGGATTGTTATGCTTTCAGAGTCATGCCATTTGGCCTGACAAATGCTCCTGCAACTTTCCAATGCTTCATAAACATGGTGTTTTAAGCATTCTTTGGAAAGTGCATTAGGGTTTTTATTGATGATTTTTGCATTTATAGTTCAAAATCATTGCATCTACAAAAGGTAGAAAAGGGTTTGAAAAAACTCTACGACATGGGAGGTCAACTCAACCCCGACAAGTGCCACATAGGTGAGGATGAAGTGATCTTGCTTGGTCACAAAGTTTCTTACAAAGACATCAAAGTGGATCCTTCAAAGGCAAAGGCTCTTATTGAGTTACCATCACCCAAGAGTCTTAAGAAGGTCCCTCATTCATTCAAAAGGTGAAGTATATGTCACGCTTCATTCACTTAGCCTCGGCGCTACTTCACCCCTTACAAAAATTGACACAACAAGTCGAGTTTGTTTTGTCTGATGAGCCTGAAGAATATTTTCGCAACATCAAAGTCATTCTATCAGAACTACCAACACTTATGCCTCCTTGTTGGGAGTACACATTCTTTGTTATCTCTAGTGTTGGAAAAGAAACAATTGGTGCTATTTTTCTACAACAAGATCCCCACAGTACCAGGATGAGACCCATCTACTTTTCTAGTAGGGTCATGAATGCCTTGGAGAGAGGCTACACAGAAGCAGAACTCATGATGCTTTTTCTCATGTTTGCGGTGAGAAAGTTTACATCCTACCAAAACCTTTTGTAATTCTCACTACCAAAAAAAAATTCCCTTGGGTGTTATCTCAAATGAATCTTAGTATTGGGATCTCTAATTGGATTATGGAGTTGCAAGAGTTCCAATACTCTTTCAAGGTAGAAGATAGTGTGTGTGCACAATTGGCAGGGATTCTCACTTATAGGGTGCATGAAAAGGAAATTAAGGTTCCTGAAGTAGATCAGGGGGAGGGTTAGTGTTGCTCAACCCAAGTGGAGAGGGGGTCATGAAAGAGAAGGTTAATCTATCAGTTTCAACTAGCAACAATGAAGCAGAGTACGACATACTACTTCATGGTTTGAAGATGTGCATTAGACAAGGTATACCGTGTCTCATGGTAAAGGGGGATGCACTTCTCATTGTGAAGAAAATCTTAGGCATTTGGGCATGCAAGAATGAAATCATAAGGACAAAGGTTCATGTCATCCGTAGGTTGTTTAATCAAAATGAAGAAGTGCAATTGTATCATATTCCTAGGAAACAAAATGAAGATGCTGATTTACTTGCACAACAAGCAGTTACATGTGTTGAGAAAGAAGTGCAGGTCATCGTGGTGGTAGCAGCTGTCAAGCAACCAAGATACCAAGGATTGGAGTCATTGGCTCGCATTATTGGCTACATTTTGGAGGGCGAGTTTCCACAAGACTTCACAAAATCTCAGAAGAGGAGATTCATGAAGAAGGCAAGTTTCTATCTCTTCCTAGAAGGCTCCCTTTATCAAAGAGGGAAGGATCAAGTGTGCAGAAGAGTACCAACTATCGAGGAAATTCAAGCCATTCTAAAAGGTTTGCATAAAGAGGCATGTGGTGGTAATTTTTCCCAAGACTTAACCATGAAGAAGATTTTGCTTGTGGGGTATGTTTGGCCAAGAATGCATGTGGATGTCCAACATTGGTGTAAAAGCTGTCACAACTGTCAGGTAAATGAAAATAGAAGGTTGGTGCATTGCATGGTCCGAGGCAAATAGTGCTTGCAAATGGACCCTTCAAAAAGTGGGGCATTGATGCCTATGGGTCCTATGCCTAGAATAAAAAATGGTAAACTCTACATTTTGGTGGTAGTAGACTATATGACTAGGTGGGTAGAAGCACACAAGTGTGGCAAAGGTAAATAAGAGGATGGTGAGAAAGTTTGTCTACACTCACATACGTTGTAGATTTGGCACACCTTTGGAAATTGTTTCTGATAACGGTCAATGGTTTAGAAAGAGTTTACTCACAAAAATTTGTGAAGAGCTTCACATTCTATATCTTCATAGCACACCCTACTACCCACAGTCAAATGGTTTGGTGGAGAAGGCTAACGGTGTCATTGTAGGCATCATTAGAAAGATGGTGCAAAACAAGACAAAGTTTTGGGATGACTTCTTGGATGGTGCCTTGTGGGCATATTGAACCACATATAGGGAGGCAACAGAGTTCACGCCATTACACTTGGTGTATGGTCAAGAGGCTTTGTAGCCAATTGAGCTCAACATTCCAACAATGTGACCTCATAGCAAAGCAGCACAAGATAATCAAGAAGCATGGACGGATTGACTTCTTACCTTAATAGAACTTGAGTGGAAAAGAGAAGCAGCCTACGAGTGCTACAAGAGGAAAGCTATACAAGAAAAAGAAAAGCTCGACAAGAAACTGAAGGACAAAATCATCAAGGACACACTCAATTAGAGCTAGGTTCTTTTCTACCTTTTTCACACTTCCACACATACTCACACACTCACCCTGGGCCTCCATCACCAAAATCTGCACCTTTCATGCGTCCTTTCATCTTCTTCACCATTGTTGGAACGAGGGGCTATGGGGGATGCAGCTTGAGGGAAGCCATGGCGTGGAGGAAGCACAGCAGAAAAGGAGAGAGAGAGAGAGAGAGAGAGAGAGAGAGAGAGAGAGAGAGACTCAGATCGACACAGCTTGAAGCAAAAGAACACACTATGCATTGATTGTATTATTACATTGTATATATTAAGCCTAAAAAGGCCATGCAAACTCTTCTTTAACTGGTGGTCTAAAGCTGCATGCCTTGAGACTTGTTCTCACAGGCTGACTGAAAAAGGGCTTGAACCCAACAATCCCCCCCTCAAGCCCGAACTAGACAAAACCTCTCATGATACCTCGAGTTTTTGGTATACTCGTCAACCGTGAGTTTTAGGTTTTCTCACAACCAAGGATTTTGGTGTATCCATAACCTGGTGCTAGGTGAGTAACCCCCCCTTAAACAGATAGGGTGTAGGTCAAAAAAGTTAGCTACCAAAAATGGAGTTTTTGGTTCACTTCCAAACCTTGGGTTTAAGGTGTACCCAGTAACCTCATGAGAAGTGCAACAAAAATGGGCTGAGAACAAATACTTTTGGGAGGTCTTACCACTTATCTTTGTGGCAGTGTCTATATCCCATACAAATTTTGATATGATGAAAGCTGACAAGCATGACAATAACTGACAATGTAAAAGAAAAATCTTTGACTGGAAAGTCTATGATGGTTTTCATAGTAGAAAAATGAGGACAGCTCTATGACACCAAAAGTGACAAAAAAATATATTTGAAAACTTGTACTGTAGTCTCGAAGCAGATCTGGATATTCAGCATCTTTTGATGTACCTCTTGGTTCTCAAAGAAAACTGTTGGCTTATGGACATTTTGCATCTTTCTTAAATCAACATGTCTTGGATCAATCTCCATCGAGTGATTTTTTGTCCTTGACCACTTCCCAAGATTGATGAATAACTGATCAATGATTTTGGGGAAGACATAGAAAGAATCTTTGTGAGGCTTCCGGATCCGAAGTGTACCCAAAGCATCTTGAACAATGAAAGTTTCCATACTTACCAATATGTGTAGGCATAAGACCAACATAACCTCAATAGGCTGAATGTTATTAAAAAATTGCAAAGGATTAATATTGATCCGAAGTGCATGTAATGGATCCATGCTTGATTGCCGATACTGCCGGAGCTGTGGGTGTGAGAGTTGCCTCTTCATAGGAGATTTTAATGAACACTTTATGTTTTTTGTTTATAAGAAATAACGATTTGCAGACACAGCACGCGGCTTGGGAGGCTATGAAGCGCGGAAATATCCAAGAGTAACCGCTTCTGTGGTTTAATCCTTGCATGCACCCTTGAACGACTATAGCAGGCAACAGAGAGCTATCGTTGGCAGCAGGCTGAGAAGGCGGAAACTATTGCAGACTACGCATGCATCTGTGCTAAGAAAATTTGCTTAGCATTTCACTGAGCCTTGCTTTGAGCATGCGCGTGCAGACAGTATTGCAAAATGCTCACGAATGCTTACCAACGACCCATCGAACCTTCTCTAAAGCTTGCCAAGGACACCGGCTCACCGCGGTTTTGAGAAGTCGAATCGCCTGCAGCGTCTTGAGAGATGCCCACTCGCCTTGAATTGCCAGCGCCACCAAGAGCCTTGAGATGCTATTCGCAAAGCTTCCTGCCTCCGTCTGCCACTCTTAAACGACGCCTGAGTATTGGCCAGCACCGTTGCAGCGAGCACCAAAGCTCTGATACCAGTTGTTGGAACGAGGGGCTATGGGGGATGCAGCCTGAGGGAAGCCATGGCGTGGAGGAAGCACAGTAGAAAAGGAGAGAGAGAGAGAGAGAGAGAGAGAGAGAGAGAGAGAGAGAGAGAGAGAGAGAGAGAGAGAGAGAGAGAGAGAGAGAGAGAGAGAGACTCAGATCGACACAGCTTGAAGCAAAAGAACACACTATGCATTGATTGTATTATTACATTGTATATATTAAGCCTAAAAAGGCCATGCAAACTCTTCTTTAACTGGTGGTCTAAAGTTGCATGCCTTGAGACTTGTTCTCACAGGCTGACTGAAAAAGGGCTTGAACCCAACAACCATATCCATCTCTCCCTTACTCCATAGCTCAAACATTATCATCTCTACACACATATAGCTCAATTTCTCTCTCTAGAATCAAATTCATATTACCATAACCTCTTCCTTTTTTCACAAAAAGAGAAAAAATCAGCAAATAACCAAGATCAAGATCTGCCAAAGGAGGAGATAGGTGGAAAATTGGTCACAAGAACTACACCAATAGAGTTCTACAACCTCTTCATTCACAGGAGGAGATAGGTGGAAAATTTCCTTTTTATCTTGTGGTTTCCATCAAATTGTGTATATTCTCATTCTTCTCTTACTTTTTATTGTTATAGAAATCATGTAATGCACCTTGAGTGCATATGCCATGTAATTTTACCCCATCCTACTAACTACAAGCTACCAACTTTAATGACAAACCCTTCTTGTAGATTGCACCCTCTACTATCTACTAGAGTAGGCACCTCCAAGTTACTCACCTCTCTCTCCTTTTATTCTCAATAATTCTTCCCCTTGAGCCCACATCCATGTGACTCAAGGGATAAGGAAGATCCACTCCCATTTTGAAAATAAAAGATATTTCATAATTTTTTGTATTGACAATAAAATTGATTAGTTCTAATCCTAATCAAAGATCCCAAAAACCTATAGATAGAGCCCATTCCTCTTTGTAAAACATGATATCTACACTATTGCTCACTACTTTGAGTGTACCATTCTCCATCTTAGTTATAGGGAGAGAGAGAGAGAGAGACTGAGCTCTTTATAGACCATCACTTGTGGTGTACAAGAAATCTTCTTTGAGCTAGTTGTAGCATTGTAAGGGAGTGAGTGATTCATAACTTACAATCAAGTTGTACCTACTCTTGCATATCAATTGAATCAATAAGTTGGGTGCAACCATGGTTCAAAACTATCTTGAGTCTCTTGAATTCACGATTGGCAACCTCATCTCGTTTGGTTTAAGGTGATGCGTTTTCATTTTGAGATTCTTGTGTAGTATTTTCTTGTATGTGACTCAAGAGATCTTGTGTGTATTTTGTTGCTTGGGATTACATTATAAGAGGGTTTTATTGGGAGAGGGTTCCCATAACCCTAAGATAATGTGTAGATTGCAACATCATCAAACTTAATTGCATCTCTTGACTCTCCTCCAAGTTTTTTATACATCCACGTCAATCATTTAAATTGAAGCTTAATTCTTGCACAAATCTGTGTGTGTGTGTGTGTGTGTGTGTGTGTGTGTGTGTGTGTGTGTGTGTGTGTGTGTGTGTGTGTGTGTGTGTAGCAGTTTTAAATCTATATACATATACGCAAACGAACACTAGATGTTCACAGACCAAAAATTCTAGAAAAGTACAGTGGCATTGCACAATAATTTATTTGCAGTTGAAAATAAATTTTGTACAAGGTAATGAAGATAACAAGATATAGTTCAAGAATCCATAAACCCAAAGTCTGGGATAATTTGCGTCACACTAAGATATCCTCCATTTGTTAAAAACTGGACAATTTAATCAAGGAAGGTATCCCTCACCTGCACCCATAGCCACAAGAAAACAATTCGTTAGCACGTGACTGTACGCAGGTGATGCAGGGCATCCCAGTTGTTATCCATGTCACCTTAAAAAAACATATCGTTCTTAACAAGTATATTGTTCATTTTTGAAATAAACCATTCTTTGGCAATTTTGCCAATTTGATAAAGGAACTTGCACACCCATAAAGTATCTATGTATCTATTTATTCCTCAATTTAATATATATATATATATATATATCTCTTTTTTTGAAACATCTTTTGCTACACTAAGTTTTTTTGAAGAAACGAAAAAGTTCCTTTTTTATCTGATAGGAGAGAATTTCACTCATTTGTCGGTAGGTAAAGTTAATCTCAAGCCAAAACACAGCTCAATTAAGAACAACCTCATCCTTGTGGTTTGAAAACATTTAGAACAGATCCTACTATAAGAACCGATTTTAAAATCACCCTGAGATATCTTTAAAAAGGATCTTTTAAGATTTTTACATATTTATAAATCTGAGTACACTCCCCCTGTTAAGTTTTATATATTTTTTTTTATAAAAAGACTATATTTCTCAAGAAATATTAATGCTTTTCATGTCTGCTATATTGTAACACTAGCCAGAAATAAACTATTGTTTTAATTAAAAAACATAAAGCCCTAGGTGAGTTAGTCCTTCGATCAGACTCAGACCTGGTCCGAGACAGATACGACATAAGAAAAACCAGAAAAGATCAGTATAAAGGGAGTTTATATGACATTCCATATAAAATCGAGGCCTTTATAACCAACTTCTAGAAGCACTATTGTATATACTGCAAGATGCTAGGTTAGAGTCGGCTCCTATATATTTTTTGAGTGTTTTTTTTGGAAGCCAACAAATGAAGACTAACAAATTTTATAGAATAACCGAGGTTCAAACACAGCCAAGCCATATAGAACTCAATTTCCCTGTTGAAGTAAAGGTAATTCACCGAACAATATCAACAAACATCATCGTATGTGAAAAAAAACACCAGTATCTTGGAACCAGCTTTAATAAATCCAGTATGTGCTGCCATACTTTAGCTCCATATACAAACCGAGTATGTATTGCCACTCATATTTAATACCGGATGTGTAGCAACTCTTAGCATTATCACAAATAATAAAAAGAGCAATAAGAGAAGTCAGGACACCTTTACCGAAACCTGTATTAAGTGCCCTCAAACAAGTGTACCGCAGATCTAATGCAATAGGAACCCAAACAAGAGAGTAAATTTATCAAGTGAATGTCATTTTACACAAAGGACAACAGTAAATTAGTGAAGCCATAAACCAAAATATCAAATCAACATTATATGATCATTACGGCTCATTTTTTATGTGAATTTCTGGTTTTTTTTTAATTTTACAAGAGTTCATTTCACCTATTGAGCAGTTTTTTAACCGAATCATAACAACATCGCCCCAATATACAATACCATACAGTACTCTTTCCTCAGTAGCAAAAATGACCTCTTACCTGGCAGTCTCCCCCTTTTTTTTTTAAAACAGATTTTTCATCAGAGAACCATTTTTACAGCACTGTATACGGCAACCATGTATACTACTCCCATCATTCACAAGAATCCCGGCAGTACTTAGTTTAACTGAGCTATTCACTCAGTTTCCAGAACCAGGTTACAACTCAATTTTATATTTTACGACAACGACCATCATTAGTCACAGAAGTATATAAATTCCAAACTGTCACATAGCAGAAATGTACCCGCACTTACAATAACTCCCAAAGGCCTGTAAGTAAAGTATCCGGAACAAAATTTCCATTTCTCCTAACTCTATATTACTGGTTTTAAAAAAAAAAACCATTCAAATCTTTTTATCAACAAAGCTTCAGAATAATACATGACATAATAGCTTTAGGTTTAATATTCGAAAACAGAATACCTGGTTTTTTTTTAAAAAAATCAAAAACCAGTTACAACAAAGCTACACAGAGAATCCCAAATGCAAGACAAAGAATTTTTTATATAACCTATAGATTGGGAGACGACGAAGCGTCCACAGTCTCCTTCACGTTCTTTTTCGGCATGATTGAGCACACAGTAGAAAATATCTACTCACCCACACAGTATAGAATGCACACAAGTGAATACAGCATGATGCCAAGTGAGTAAGAGTACTCACAATTTTAGGGGGCATTTATACTTTGCTGAAGCAAATCGGGAGCAGATCTGCCACTGTCACGGTCCAGCTACAGAGTTAGACGCCACCCATACGGGACAGATACTCAGGGATAATCCCAGCTAAAGATCCGGTCTGACCTTGATAAACTTACATCAGTATTTGCAACTACACTCACATGCCACCTCAACCCTAGCGCAGACAACAATGTGTTGCAGGCAGCCCGACACAACAGAGAGGAAGTAAAAACTACGCTACAGAGTGTAAATGGAGAGGGAGATGCTATTTACCTTAAAGCAAGGTCACGTCATAAAATATCTAGTCTTGTATACCAACTAGACACACCAAAGCCGTCGATACCTGGTTCAAATCGACAATCGAGATTTTTTAACCTGGCTCAGGTTTAGCCACACATCCCAATACAAAATCCGCAAACCCTAATACTCGGCATATATCATGCACCCAGCAACTGGGTACAGTATATAGAGATGTTTATTTACCTTAAAGCAAGGTCAAATCAAATATATATCTAGTCACATACTGAATACCAACTAGAAACCCCAATGCAGTCGATACCAGGTTCGAATCGACTATCGAGCTTTTTTGAACCAGGCTTAGGTTTATCCCACACATCCCAAAAATCCACAAACCCTTATACTCGGCTTAAGTCATGCATCCAACAACTGGGGTACAGTATACCAGCAAGGAACTAAACAGTGTACGATATACTGCATATTAACAACACATTTTTGTGATTTAATTCATACTTCCAATTCTGATTCAAAGTCAAAAAGTGAGTCTATAAAAGCCAGAATACACTATTATATAAACCAATACAGGGTAGCAGTAAGGAGTAACTGTCCAAAAGTAATATACATATCCGCATGTTTGCATATCAGGAGTGCTAAAAAAATGGCCTACAATCAAGAACTGTTTTTTTCCATGGCAAAAGCACACCTTTATCAATCAGGTGACTCTACACGGAGAGCAACATTACTCAATAATGAACTATATCTATTCCCACAATTAGGAACCTCTGTTTCCCAGACTAAATGGTGGTCATACAAAAATCGAGTGACTCATGTAACCCTTTGGGGTCGCGAGCATTTTAGGAACAATATCAGATTGGCTATGGTTACAGAGGCTCTGGGCCTAGGGCCACAGTATTATTATGTAGAACATTCAATGAAGCCAGGTTTTTCAGATCGGTTATACCTGCTAGCCCAATTCCTTCCATCTCAAAAGATCTTTTTGTATCGAAGTTATGGTCATCAATTAAGAGGTTATTTTAACTGTACTCCACGCACACGGGAGTATGGGTTGGTCTTGGCAACTCGTATCTTGCCTTTAACAGAGCGCCCAAACACCTGCTATTACTGCGATAGCTGTTTGTGTGATCATGTAATGGGCGGTTTTATAGAGATGTAGAAGAGGTGCACCAAAAATACTTATCAGCCCTGCTTCTTTTTGTCCCTTGTGAGTCAGAAGAAAGAACTCAAGCTATTTTGTGTGTGTGTGTGTGTGTGTCTGTGTTTGGTGTGTGTATTTGTAGCATTGATATTAGTGATAGTGTACCCTTCCTTCTCGCTTGTATTGCTCAAGGATTTTCCTCTTTTGCATCCTAGTTCGCTCTATAACTAGGTGATGCCCCTTCACTTGTTGTTGGATGTGGGTTTGTTGTGGTTTTTCCTTTTTGTGGTTGCCCCAGCCCTAATTGAGCAGCACGGGAGCCTTGACAGGTGTTTAGAGGTTGCCTCTTTTGTTGCCCGCCTCGGACCGCCTCAATACTAATGAACCTAGCTAGCATATCTTGGTGCTCTAATATCACTTGATGGAAATGAGATCATGCTAGCTATTGTGGATGAAAGAGAAACATTGTGCACAAAAGTGAGAGTGTGTTGGTTAGATTAGCACTCAAGGGAATTAGGTTCCAAGTTCAATTAACTTGGACTCATAAACATGATCTTGAGTTGTTGGCTTTAAGTAGCTCTACAACCTTGAACCATTGCATGTGGGATAATTCAACCTTTCCTCTCCTTGACTCATACTCTAGTACTCTAGGACAAAGCTCCTCTTGGTGAGAAAATGGAGGCCAGTATCTGTAAATCCTTTGCAAATCCAAGCTTGACAATTGGTGTGGTGTGTGGCAGACACGATCTCCTCTATGGCGGCGGCTCGGCTTTGGTGATGGGACATGGCTCCCCAAAATAGCCTGCGTATTCTTTCGCTCGATGTTTGTGGACAATGGATGTGCTTTTGGTTGGTTTTTGGCGCATTTGGTTGGATCTCAAGGATCTTAGGCAAAGAATTCTAACGCTTTTGGTTGGTTTCTGGTGCTTTTGGTTGGATCCCCTCCCTTTTTTGGCATGTGGTGATCTAGAGGTTTCGTGATCTCAGTGGGTCTTTGTGGTCTTTGAGGTGATGGGGTGAAGGCTCCTCCCTATTGCAGAATAAGTTGGTATGTTAGGTTCCTTTCGTATGTGAGGGAGATTGATGGGTGTGGCAAGCATGTGGCTCTCTTAGGTCTTTGGGTGTATGGCTATTTTTTCTAATGTATTGGGTATAAGAGCCTTGGCAACGCTTGTCATTTTTTGGTTTAATACATCTCTCACTCACAATTGTGACTTTTTTTAAAAAAAATTGGCAATCACATCAAGGAATTACGAGCAGACATTAATTTTTAGTGAGACATGTGAAAAAGATTGTAGCTTTGAATTGTAAAAACATATTGCTTATTGTGATTTTTGCTTTTTTTTTTTTAAACATCAATTTAGCGGACATAAAAGGTAAGACTATTTTTTGGCAAAATTCACAATGGTGAGTAGATTATATTGATAACCCAAAAAAATTACAAACTTTTGCCATGCTCATGCCAAGCCATGACATCTCCAAGAGACCCTAGATACATTTGCTAATAGGGGAGCCACTCAGTGACAAAGGGAGGGCCCACACCCTTATCCATGTGCGTCAGTCAATGCAACACCAATGGCCATGCTCCATTCATCAGAGTTCCTTTGTTTTCTAATGGCGATAATCGCCCCCTTGCTTTCTTGTTTATTGAAAGAAATTGCATCTGGTAATGAGGAAAACATGTGGCTAAAGTACATTAAATCACAAACTGGAAAAATTGAAGTGCACTACTAGCCTGATAATCGAGTATGAGTCTTGTTCAAGTGTATAAGATAGAGGACGTTGTTTTCTAAATCTATATTAAAATAATGTGAATAATTGAAATTTAAATCATGCAATAAGGCAAAGAGTGAAACTGCAGATTACACACTAGTGTTAGGGTTCAAGCCAAGTGGCTAACCACCCATCACTAACCATATCTTATTCTTTACATAATATAGAAGAATAAGGAGTGGTGAGAATACTTCTCACCATGAGCTCCACTAAATTTGTGTTTCTACTACACTGCACTCGGTCGTGCGCTCTTGTGCACACTCACAAGTGGTATCAAAGCAGGCCGATCGCTCCCTTCCTCCTGTACACACAAGCATGGGGATCTTTTCCTCCCTCAAGTGGTATCACAAAGAGAGAGAGAGAGAGAGAGAGAGAGAGAGAGAGAGAGAGAGAGGAGGGGATAATTTTAACACACACACACAAACGATCATGGCTTCTTCCCACACACATACGCTCTTGGCATCTCTTTCGGCAATTGGCTTCGGCATCGTTCTCGATAATGGCATCGGCTTTGAACAAGCAATTTTTGGCACACACGGGAGTGCTCAGTGATGTATGCCTTATGCACTTCATAGATCAATTTTCTTTGAGTTTTAGTATGTATTACACTATGGGAGATTCATTGATTTTTTGAACGATTGATTCCCATATTTGCATGCATGTGGTGTACATTAAGTTTGAGATTTTGGTCAAGAGGTACTGTCAGATTGTTACTCATTATGGCTGGTCTTTTGGTTTTCTGAGCCATTTATGCCATTATGCTGTCAAAATTCTACTAGAATTTACACCTAGTGTCTGCTTCTTTATGCCACTAACATAGATTTGCCTACGGTTGGTAGATTCTTGCTTTAGTAAGATTTTATGCATTACTTTATGCGTGATTAGCAATTATTGGAAATAGGGTTTCAAGGAAACACACACAGCTTGGAGAATATGAAGGGAGCTTAAGGCACACAACAGAGAGTAGTATTGCACACAGATAAGTTAGCCCTAGAATGTTGGGCGTATATACAATTCACGAGAGAAAACCCTCCTAGTGAGGGAAAAAACTCCCCACCGGTCCTAAGTTGTTCACATACATCACTACCATATATGTATGTTAACAAATCCCCCCTAGGAGTGATGAATGAGAGATGGCACATAGAGTATATAGGGAAGTACCATGCCCTGAGGACAGGATGAGTCCACAAAGGGGACTAAGGTGGCCCAAAGCTTTGCAAAAAGCTTCAAAATTATCACAATGCAATGCCTTTGTGAAAAGATCTACAAGGTTGTCATGTGTTGGCACAAAAGCCAAGTTGATCTCTCCTGGTGAGAGTCTCTCTCAGGCATAGTGGTAATTCACCTCAATGTTCTTTGTGTGAGCATGGAAAACCAAGTTTGATGAAACTACCAATGCGCTCTGACTATCAGTGTAGATGATGTTGACAGTGTCCTATCCAACACCCAAATCAGCCATATGGCGTCTGAGCCATACACTCTCAATTGTAGCTGTGAAGACTGCAATGTACTCAATCTCACAATTGGAAGTGGCCACAATAGGTTGCTTCTTGCTCAACCATGATATGCATGAACTATTGAGCATGAAATAAAAACCACTCATTGACACTCGCGTGTCATAACAACCATCCAAATCCGAGTCCAAAAAAGCATGTAAATTTGGCGGAAATGATCCTGCCTTGGGATAAAACAACCCAAGATGTGAAGTGCCACTCAAGTAGCAAAAGATCCACTTGTCAATTCTTAATCCCTAGGCTATGCATAAATCTGTTGACATGCAAGACTGCAAACTAATGTCAGGCCTAATGTTGCATACATAAATAAGGCATCCAACAACAGTTTGGTAAAGAGTGACATCCAACAACAGTTTGGTAAAGAGTGACATTGGCAGGATCACTATCATCATGAAGAATCAACTTTAAACCTGTTTCCATATATGTGTCTATATAACTTGTTTCACACAAGGCAATACAACTATCACACTGCTTAAACTGTATGCCCAAGTAATGATGCAACAACCCCAAATCTTTCATCTTGAAAGTAGCATTCAAATCAGCCTTTAATTCAACAATATGTGCCTCATTTGGACTAGGGATCATCAAATCATCCACATATAAAATATCAATGAGAAGTACATCACCCTCACGCTTTAAATACAAAGTGATTTTTGTTGGACAGTTACAAAAGCCTCATTTGACCACATGAGTTCCAGCTTTCTCATACCAAGCACGAGAAGACTGCTTCAACCCATACAAAGCTTTCTTACATTTGCACACTTTATCTTTTTGTCCTTTCTTGACAAAACCACGAGGCTGCATGACATAAACTTCCTCAAATATGTCACCATTCAAGAAATCAGTAACAATGTTTGATTGATGTACATCCCAACCAAAATGAACTGCAAATGCACATAGACAACACATAGTAGTCATATGAAAAGTGGAGCAAAAGTATCTCATAATCTATGCCTTTATATTGTGCATAACCCTTTGCAACAAGTGGAGCCTTAGAGCGATCAATCTCACTACCCACCTTATGTTTCAAACTTGTAAACCCACTTTGTATGAATGGCCTTTTTTCAAGGAGGCAAATCACATAAATTCCATGTGTCATTTTCTATAAGTGCATCATATTCTGATTGCATGGAATCCATCCAATTTTTTGAATTGTGTGCTTTATCAAAAGACTAAGGTTTCTCAACATCACATAAGCTAGAAACAACCAGAACATAACAATTTGATGCATAAGATGCATGGCGAGCACGTGAACAAGTACAACTAGACAAAGGTGCATCCAATTTATTTTCGAACAAAGTATGCACCAACCATTTTGGCATACCTCTAGCCTACTCATTCTCAATCCTTTTGACATCATGTACATTTGCATCAGTAATAGGCTGATTTTTAACATTTTTAGAAACCCCCATAGGCTGTACGTTTGCCTCATTCACATTTACATTCAGATTTCCACCATTAAAAAGAGGCAACATATTGTCATAAATATCATGTGAGCTTACTTTATTGTCTCTAGTACATGACAGCAAGGGCGGAATAGAATCTTCCACAAATGCAACATCCCGTGAAACCAAGATACACTTTTTTTTTGGATGGTACAACCTGAAACCTTTGCTTTCAGCACCATAACCAACAGAAATGCATCTGACAGCCTTATCATCCAATTTTTTGCGTTGCGTTTGTTGCACCAAAGTATAATCCAAAGAGACAAAAGCGTGCATGTGATCAATAGATGGCTTTTGATCATGCCATGCTTCATAAGGAATCGTAGACTGCAAAGATTTTGTAGCACACCTGTTCATAAGTACATAAGTAGCACACATGATGGCCTCAAGCCAAAACGAATGTGGTAAAGCTTGACTCTTGACCATATATCATGCCATCTCTGTAAGCAACCTATTTTTCCTCTCAGCAACACCATTTTGTTGATGTGTATACAGCGTTGTACATTGGTGTTTTATCCCTCGACTAGCTAAAGACGCATTAAATTCATGAGACATATACTCCCCCCTTCGATCAGAACGGAGGGTGCCCATAGTAATTTAGAGACATTTTTATCCATAGTCAAAAATTTCTTGAAGCACATAAACACTTTCAAAGTTAGCTTTAAGCGGCTATACCCATGCATTCCTAGAGTAATCATCAATGAAAGTCACAAAGTAAAGGTAATTGCCCAAAGAAGGAGTTTGCATGGGCCCACAATCATCACTGTGCACTAGCTTCAACCTGCATGTAGCCTTAACTGAACCATCATGTGGAAACTTTGAACGTTGCATCTCACCCAAAATATAGCCTTCACAAACATACTTCATAGGTGCTTCAAGAGGCGACAAAGAGGAAACCATATTAAACTTTCGTAAACGCAGTAAACTATCGAAATTCATATGCCCAAAACATGCATGTCAAAGTTTTGCATATGACCCATCCTTTGAATCCACAACTGCATTTGTAAAATTTTACCCTTACTTGTCATACAAAGTGAGCTTATACAGCCCACAACATAAATGCTAGATGCAACAATTTCATCACCAAAACTGAGATCATGGACTGTACATCTGTCATACACAAAGTTGACAACAAGCCCAAGTCTAGCAAGTGCAAATACAGACAAAAGTTTCTTTTTTATCCCAGGTACATAAAGTGCATCAAAAAGTGTGAAAGAATTGCCATTTGTAGCAGCTAGCAAAACCTTTCCAACTCCCTTGATTGGATAAGAGGCACTGTTGGCACAAGTGATTGTATTCCCATGAGGGACATCCTCGCGAGAGGTAATCAAGTCACGATGAGAAATAATGTGACTTGTAGCACCACTATCAAAGTACTACACATGAGTATCTACAGCAAGTGACATACATGCATCATGGACAGAAGGATCATAAGTGCCCTCTGCACCAAAGGCCCATTCTGCATCTACATCAGCATCATAGAAGTTTCTATAATAGCTGCATTTGTAGTGGAACCACCTTTTTCTTCTTAGCCTCTTTTGCCTTCAATTCTGGACACTGCTTGATCAAGTGATCATTAGATTTAGAATAATGCCAGTGCATCTTCTTTTTTTCCTTTTCACCAAAATTTCCAGACGAAGTGGTGCCAGTAGAGCATTGGGAACAGGTAATTTACCACTCACAGAAGAACCATGAGAAGTGTCTATATTGAAGTTACAACTTTTTCTTTGAGTAGCAATAAAGGCATGTTCAAGTACATGTTGTTTAGCACTGCATTTTTGGAAAGTGACTCCAACAGTAATGTGCATAATACATCAAACTTGACAACTTAAGGATTTCCTTGGGTCATAAGTCTCCAAGTACTAGCAAAAGTCTGGTAAGAATCTGGCAAAGCATCAAGAACAATCTGCACAAGTGACTTCACCCACAAAAATAAGTTGCTCATTAATATCCTTGATACCATCAAGAAAAGTGTCCATTTCATCTTTCTCATGCATAATCTTTGACTCTGGCTCTTTACACAACAATGCAATTTTAGCCTCATTGCGACTTGCATAAAGACCACCCAGAATATCCCAAGCTTGTTTTGCAAATTTAGCTGAATGAATGTGAGGAGTAATAGTGCGCTTCATAGATAATGCAATCAATGCATGAGCTTATGCATCTCTTACATCCCAATGAGACTGCTCAGTTGTAGGCAAAACAGCTCTGGTAGCAACAACCCCGCCACCAAAACCTACAACATCCTCAACATTGTCTGCATGCTCAGAACCAGGACGTACATCAATGCCATGCACAACATTCCAAATGCCCTTTGACACAAGTTTTGCATCATGTAAGCCCACATTGGGTAATCTCCCCCATCCAATTTATCCTCAACAGCAAACATTTTGAACACATTTGTGTTGTTGTCAACCATGCCACGGTGAGTGCCTGCACCTGATGTGAAAACTACCCAAAAAGAAGAGGAATAGAGTGGGACTAATGCATGCTATATAGCACAACCCAAAGAATACTATGAGAGATGTATTATGAAAACAATGGCATTGATAGAAATTTTGCACAAAATGACAAAATTGCATGAGCAGCACTGCTTGTAGTGGAAATGCAGGCCGAAATGAGCTCGAATGGAAAATTTGAGCAGACTAAGCTCTGCGATTCCTCACAAAGTATTTTTTAACCTATTGATACTCAACAAAGCTCACTAAAATTAGAGAAAGTGAGCAAGCATGTGCTCGCAACACTGATGACTAAGCCCGGGAGGACGCAACCTGCTCTGACACCAATTGTTGAAAATAGGGTTGCAAGGAAGCACACACAGCTTGAAGAAGATGAATGAAGCCCAAGGCACACAATAGAGAGTAGTATTACTTAGTGTGCAATGAAAAGATAAGGTAGCCCTAGAATGATGGGCATATATACAATGCACGGGACGGGGGGCGGGGGGGGGGCTTCTTAGTGAGAAAAAAATGACGTGGTAGTTCTAAGTGTGTTCACACTCATCACTACCAGATATGTATGGTAATAGGACTTTTGGTGCTACTGTGCTTTGTTGAAAGCAATTTCTCCTCATAGGAGATTATAGTTTTAGTAGACTTCTTGCACTCTTTTGGTGCAGTTTGTGCACAGATCTTGCTTTTATCTTCCCTCGATGACCTTGAAAGGTTCTTTCCTATAGAGGTGTGTACAATGTTATTGTATGTATACTCTACAAGGGGTAAGTACTTCTCCCATTGTGAGCGTTGATCTAATTTTGTGATATAGGTTATTAGTAGATCTAGAATCATAAGGTTAGCTATCTCACTTTGACCCTTCCAAAAATTACTGGTCATTCTAGGATCTCTATCTGACACTATGGATGTTGGCAAGCCATGGAATTTAAAAATCTAAGATATGAATAGGGTTGCCATTTGATGTGTCTTAGTAGTCTTTTTTATAGGTATAAAGTGTACTTGTTTGCTAAACCTATCAACTATTGTCCATATTCCTGTATTCCCATGGATAGACTTGGGCAATCTAAAGATAAAATCCATGGATATACTCTCCCATGGTGAATTAGAAATTGGCAATGGCTGGAGCAATCTAGGTTGCTTCCCTCTATCATACTTCATCTTTTGGCATACCACGCATTTTGAAACATACTCTTGTATGTCTACTTTCATGGTAGGCCAATAGAAGTAGGTCTTTACTCCTCAAAGAGTAGGTTGAAACCTCTATGGATTTGAGAGATCCAGTAGTGTAAGCACAGGTTGAGAGATAAGCTTCTCTTTGAGATTGTAAAAAGCTCCTTGCTCTTTTGCAGTCCATGTATACCTAATGTTCTTTTTCATTAAGTCATGTAATGGTCTTGCTATTAGCGAGAATTTTTCTATGAAATGTCTATAGTATGCACACATACAAATAAAGCTTCGTAGTTCATGTAAATTCCTTGGATTAGGCCACCCTTTTATTACCTCTAGCTTTGTTGGATCCATGTGGATGCCATCTTGAGAGATAATGTGACCCAAGTAATGAATCTCTTGTAGGAAAAATTCACTCTTCTTTTAATTAATGAAAAGTTTATTCTCTCTCAAACCTTGAAAGAGATGTTGCTTATGCTCCTCAAGAGAATTGGATTAGATAATAATATCACCAAAGAACACTGTAGTAAACTTGCAGTGGGGCCTAAAAACTTTGTCCATTAAGCGGTTGAATGTGGCCGGAGCATTTGTCAAGCCAGAAGGCATGACAAGATATTCAGTAGAGACCAAGTGTTGTGCAAAAAGTGGTCTTTACAATATCTTCATATTGGCTACCCTTATGTGGTGATAGCCACTTTTAAGGTCAATCCTACTGAAGTAGGTAGAGCCTTGTAATTTATCAAATAGATCTTCTACCCACGGCATGGGAAATCTACTTTTGATAGTGATCCTATTTAGTGCTCTATAATCGACAGACATACGATATATGTCGTCTTTCTTTTGTATTAAAAGGATTGGTGAACAAAATGGTGAAGAACTAGGACTCACCATCCCTTTTTCTACCAATTCATGGAATTACCTCATGATCTCCACTTGTTGAGCTTGTGAAAAGCAATAAGGAGGCTTATTAGGCGGTGAGCTTCTGGTAGAAGCTCTATTGCATGATCATCATCCCCTCATTTTGGAGGTAACTCTTTAGGGATATCATCAATAAAAACATCTTGAAATTTACTGAGAAAATTAGACAAATCTAATTCCTCTTGATTCCCCCCATTTTTATCTAGTAAAACATTAGGATCATTTACAGAATCCTCATGTACTCTGAAATTGAGCTTTTCATTGACTTATCAAAAGCAGGTGTATTTACAAGGGGTATGGTGTTACCCGACTCATTAGCATCTATGTACATGTTCTTTTCCCTATACTTGAAAATATATATTCTCATTTTAGGGAACTTCATATTGGCAGCCATGCGATTGACCATGGTGCCCCCCTAAGATAACATCCTCATGTTGGAGAGGGGATATGAAGAAGTCTTCTTTGTCGAGGTAGCTTTGGACATGAAGCCTCAATTTCCCAATCAAGGGAGTAACGGAGGCATTTTTCCCATTCAAAGCCCCATCGGCTGTCACAATGTCTCCCATCTCATAAGCTTGTATACCTAACTTGCTGCCAACTCCATTAATATAAAATTGTGAGTTGAGACGAGGTCAAAAAGGATAAAGGCATCATGATCTCTCACCTTTCCCCCTGCATAGGAAAGAGGAAATCCTTTGCAATGAGCGTCCCCTTTTAAGGTTTAAACCATAGAAGCTCTAGGTGGCTCATTGCGTGCATTTCTTTGGGGGCAAGTGCGATAGCCATGTCCTTGCTCCCTGCACTTGAAGCACTTGTTGTCTTTGAGAAAATGCTCTAACTCTTTAGGAGAGAGTCTATTCTTACCTTTGTAGACTCCTTTCTCCTTAGCTTTTTTGTTGTTGTTGTTAGAGTTGCCTTCAGAAGAATTTTGAGCATTGTTCTCCCTTTAGGCTCATTTCGGTCTTAAGTTTCCATGGGCTTAGAATTCCTCTTAGCCCCTTGTTGGAAATTAATTTGTGAAGAGACCATATTCTGACGTATGACTGTAGAGATGGTCCTAGGAGGCCTTTGAGAATTGACATATTTGGTCATGTCTACAGATAGCCCAACACAAAACTGTTGTTTTTGTTCTCCAAAGTCTATCTTTTTGTAGACAGTGGCTTTAAAATGAAAATCCCAAAACTTATCCACATACTTGTGGATATACTCGTAGGGAGACAGCTTCAAACATTGCCATTCGGTAAGCACTTTGTCTTTGGCATCGCTTGCAAGAAATTGCTTCATTATGAAAGTTCTTAGGGATTTCTACGTCCTTCGAGCTATGCCATTAGCTCGTAGACTAGCCCACCATTGTATGGAAAACTTTTGAAAATGCATAGCTACATGTTATAGCGAGGTCGTAGCTTAGAGGACTCTGTGAAGCCCTCATCTCCAAAGGCTACTTCAAATTTCTAGATAAAGGCCAAGTCTTTGTCTATAGCACCAAAGGTGCCATCATAGGTGAGAAAAGAGATGTTCTTTCCTCCCTCTTTGAAATCTTGAGCTTACTCGATCTTTTCCAAGTAGCATAAGACTTTTGATGCCCTCTCCTTTTAGGCTCTTTGGGGGATAAGCCTCTACTCTCATCAGAAGAGGAGGAATGTGATGAGGATGAAGAAGAGGGTGACCTCTTTCTTTCCAAGGAAGAAGGTGATGAAGATGGAGAAGAGGGTGACCTCTTTCTCTCCTTTTTCTTCTTTGATTCCTTTCTTCCTTCTTGGGATTGCGAGGAGAAGGACTATGCACCGATCTTTTCCTCTTGGAAGAAGTTGGAGATCTTCGTGACTGCTGTCGTCGTGGAGCCACATCTTTCAAAGATTTTGGAGACTCACTTCTTTCTCTTTCATATGGTTCCTCCTCTTCTCTCACCGGAGAGAGTTTTCTTTTGGCAGTCTCTCTTCTTGGGGAGTTTGGAGAATCCCATGGATGGGAAGTTGTTGGACAACTTCACCTTGTAGAGCGGGGTTGCCCATGGCTTGTTGTAGCCTGGTGACAAGATAATTCACAAGGATAGGGGCATCAATAGTAGCACCTTCACGTGCAAAATCAAAGTCATCAACATTCATTCTAATCTCTTTATTATTGTCAGCCATGGTATTTAGGTGTATGCGATATGTATGTCACATTGTTCATAGCTGATTTAGCATGCATTTGTATACGCAAGTGCTAATTTGAAATGTGGATTTTGGATCAATAAACAACCGGATGCAGTTTTGTGGCATGGTCATGGCTACAATAATCATGCAAATTTAAGGTGTATGCTTTCATTGATACTTGATTGTGAGAGAGTGATCACTCTTAGTATTGGAGCTAATTTGGCACACATAGCCCAAACATAGTTTGGATAGAGCTTGAGCACATTTAGTATTTATTGCTGACGAGTAGTAATAGTCAGCTCCGGCATTGCAGGTGGAGCTATTTCCCTATGGATTCAGAGAGATATTTTGCATCACTCTTGGAGTGCGGATTGGTGAAACACATGATTTTGTGTGCATGTATTGATTGTGCGGACTCTTAGAGAGTGTTTATGATACATGGTTTTGTGCAATTTTGTCATGAATGACTTATGCGGATAGAATTTGAGCTTGTGATATCTTAGATTTGACAAATTCACAAGTGTATAGGGATTTTGGATAGGTTGAGTTTTCTAGAGAGCCACTCATATTATGGGAGTGAGCCTTGTTGTGCCATGGTTTTGAATTTGTGTACGAGACTATGCATCTCTGACAGGCTTATATGCTTTGAAGTGACCCACAATTTGTTTGCTTCTCTTTATCGTGTTTGGAGCAACCCCTACAACATGTGGGTGAGGGTGTGTGGGCACAATCTTGTGAATCTAGCAAATGTAAAGCGTGACATGCAAAAACAGAAAAATGAAAAATAGATCTACCAACTCCAACTCTTCCTGATTGAGGTCCATGGATGCATAGAATTCCATAGCTTGGAGGAGTCCCATTATATTTTAGTGCTTTTAGATATAAGGTCCCTTATTGTTTATATGCAATATAATTTGACATCTAGTTCCTCAAATGGGATCCTTGGAGAGACACGTGACAACATAAAAATGCACTCTTGCTCCTTCAACCCTAAATTGATATTTTTGCCTACACAAGACCTTAGTCTCCTTGAACACTTGGGAGTGATTGTGGACCATTGTACTAAGCTTGTTGAGTAGGGAGACATGGCAATTGTAGTGTTTTTTCCCATACTTTTTGATGGAAGGCTTAAGAGAGTCGTTAATTATTAGTAGGTCACTCACTCTCTGTTATCATCTTATTAACTGTTTAAGAGCAGCATTAACTTAGGGACATGCAGTCCCACACTCACTATCCTATAGTCTTATATAGACCAGCGTACCCTTTGAGTACCCCATCAATAAGGGAAACACATACATTTTAATTGACAACGTTAGGATTTGATGGCCATCCACATGCCCAAGGGGTTGAAAATGTCACATGAATGGCAGCAAAAATCTCGGAACGATATTCGCATGGCAGACAAAAAAGTCGCCCGTCCACTTGGACAAGCAAAATTTCGTGAAGTTGGTCCATTGAAGTGCAATAGCATTCCTTATTCGACCGAAACAAGATGTTTTTATACATCTTATAAAGACGATCCTCCAAAAATAAGTTGAGACCATTTAAAAAGTAAGGTGGCCCACCAAGCCAAGGCCCTCATTAAATGTAAAACATAAAAAATGGAATGGCAATCGGATAATTTGCTATGCTATGCGGAATGATGATAGGCTACTTAACAATAGAACTTTACGCTAGAGTCTAGTTATGTACCGATGACTATATTGTCGAATTTTAATCTCCGGTTAGATGAATTTGTAACAAGGAAAATCGTAACTAATACTAATCCAAGTTCGAGCCATAACTACTATGACATATGCTTATGGAGGGACTCTCTCAAAGAGTAACTAATTCTAGGCCAAGAGAAATGGGAGGAGAAACTTACTCTCTCAAAGAGTAACTAATTCTAGGCCAAGAAAAATGGGAGGAGAAAGTTGGATATGTAACTCGCACCCATGAAGGACCAAACAAGGAGTGTTTTGACCTTGATATTCCTTTGGTTATGATTTTATCCTTATCATTCTAATGATTGGATTTCTAGAAAATCTTCAGCAATAAAGCCCACGAGGTCTTTAATGAAAACCCCATTATGGGATCGACCACTTGCACACAAGAGACAATCGAATTTTGTTGGAAACAATCCTTAAAAACTTTCCCTAGACTTTTTCCCGCATAGATTCACTTTATAGGTTTGTGTTTAGGCATCCTTGACACCAAAAGGCATGTGTGCGCTTGGTTAAGGCATTTGGCTACCAATAGGCATATAATGCGTTTGAATCTCGAGTGCCCGTGCCACCCATTACGTTGATCTTTTGCTTGATGTCGAGAATCTTGACGAGTCGCACGTTCAACCTTCCACTGTCAATCTCACGACGAGTCCTTCATTAAAGACCTTGTGGGACTTAGTGTTGAGGCTAGGAAATGGGAGAATAGTTTTGCTTGTCTTTTTCTATGTTTGGTGAAGAGATGATTGGATCAATTTCCTTTTCAATCGTTGAATTGGTTAGTAAATGTTACACACGACTTCTCTACAAGGCATTCACACTTGTAACATACGAAACTCTCCCGGGTTTGCAACCATACACAATACATTTTACACATGTTCAAAAAGGCTTTAGAGAAGAAGGGATTGGGTCTCCCCAATCTCAGAAAAATAGAAATTCTTTTAGAACATATTAAGTGCATAAGTGAAGGGTGAGCTTAGAAAAATAGAAATTCTTTTAGAACATATTAAGTGCATAAGTGAAGGGTGAGCTTAGGAAATGAAAAGACAGATGAAGGTGGAAAGTCAAAAAACAAATGAAGGCGAAAAGTCAAAAGACCTTGTGTCCATATAAAGAGGTGTTTCTCTTCTCCTTCATTTTTCCTTTAGCGTTTTTTTCTCTTCTCTTTAGCTTTTTCCTTGCACTCTCTCTCTCTCTCTCTCTCTCTCTCTCTCTCTCTCTCTCTCTCTCTCTCTCTCAATCTCAACGTTATATCCGTCCTTCCAAGCTAATACTATTGCAAATCTACATGCTTCTTCATTGCCCATGGCTATGTGCTATAGACTAGCGCGTCGTTTTTTTTGTTGAGGGAATCTTAGAATTAAGAATACCTTTCCAGAGAAGAAGGGATTAAGGAGTACATTTATAGGAGTTTGATCCCATGATCTAAAGTATAGACTCAATTAAATATTCCTTAATATTTTTATTTTAGAAACATTCTTTTTATTCAAAGACCTCATAAAGTCAATTTCATTATATTGTTTTATTATTTTCTATGTTCATTAGATCTATTTTTTATAAAAGCATTAAAATATTCCTTTGTTTTGGTTTTTCAATGGGTCCCTTTATTTTATTGTTTGTATTTTACCTTCTTTCCATTTTATTTTGTTTAAAAATACCAGTGTGCACCTTTCATCTTGTTGTTTAAGTGGGACCCCTCATAATATATAAGGCATTTGTGATTATGTGTATATAATAGGCAATATAATTTTATATTAAATAAGCATTTATTTAGACCTACTCCCCATAAGTCTCATCTTCACTTAACTTCAACAAGCCTTCAGGATTGATCACGTTGTTACAATTTTTTTCAGGAGAAAATTGTGAAAATTGAGCTAAAATTCATTATTTTCACACTATTTTTCTTAATACCTAGGTGGGCTTTTTCCTTTTCCTCTTCCTCTCAACCAACATTTTTTATTTTCGAAGCAGCACGGTTGTAAGGTGAGACACACTTTTCACAGATACGATCTTCGCGAGAGCATGATCCCCCCCCCCCCCCAATGTTGTCTGATTAGTTTGACCTTGGGATTCAAAAGGTTTTAAAAAATGATATTTTTCTCTAGCAGTTAATGCCATTCATTTAAAAGAAGACTATCAATTTGTATTATTAGATTAATCTTGTACATCCGAATATTTCATTATATATTGTGCGCTTGCAATGATGAACTTTAGAACAATCAAGTTGAGAGCTGCTTTTGGGGCACCATAAGGGGGGGAAAGTGGATTGAAAGAAAAATAGGCTTGGTAGAAGGGGGGGGAAGCTTGCCATGCCAAGTGCAATTGTTCTAGTACGTAAGCTATCTCGAGCAAGAGGAAGAGGGGAGGGGATTGCCGAACAGATTCTCCCAATAAGGAACTATCATGTGTGGGGCCGCCTTGGAGAAAAGGGAGCCGAGGAATATAGAACCGGGGGGGGGGGGGGGGGGGGGGGGGGGGGTGTCACCATCTTGAAGAGAAAGTAGAATGAGTGAGATAAACAAGTAGGAGAGGGGCGTCACCTCGAGGAGGTGATCAAGGATGTGGCCACACAAAGAATAGTTAGTTATTAGTAAGATGTTATTGCTTCAACTATGTCAAAAATGGTATAGTTACAAAAGGCCTTGCATAGTTTCATAAAAGACTAATAACTTGTCCACGTGTTACCATGCATTATTTCAAAAAGTAATTGATAACTATGCACCATGTGACCATTACCTAATGGAAGCCTTCTTGCTTTCAAAAGTGCTCCAAAAAATCTAGAACTTAGAATAATTCCACCTGTAATTAACCTCTAATATTTAAATTTGAAGATGAGCAAACCTACAAATAAAGAAATTTAGTGTAAAAGCCTTCAATTATAGTCAATTTACCTCTTGAAAGATTTTCCATGTGTTCATTTTCCAAGTTTTTAGAAAAGAATTTATTTTGAGCACTCCACATGTATTCTCAGTCTTGTATATTGCTCTCTTTTTTTTACCCTTTAAGAGCTTGGAGTGGAATGTGAAGTATCCAAGTCCAAATAAGCACAAGGAGTCCCATTGTGCACACATGATCCTTGCATCTTCACAAATGTTCGGAAAAAACCAAATCAAAATATAAAGCCCAATCGATATATAGACTCCAAATGTAGTGAGGAAATCCAAACATGTAACAAGTTAGCGTAAGTGCAAAGATGCAGATGGTGTTCAATACTGAAGGCTCAAATGGCAATGGGTGTGTCACCAAGGAATCAAAACAAACCGCTCCATATTGGAAATAAGCTAGAACGCATGCCAATACATGGGATCCAAATAGAAACCCGCTCAACTAACAGGCTACCCCAAAAATGACACACGTCCTTGCCTAGCCCTTGCTCTTGAGGAGGAAGCATGAACTATGAAAGGTTGCAAACAAAGCCAAGAAACTGTTTGTGGTATGATCCAAGAAAGGTCCCGAGAAAGAGTTTATAGTATACTTGATCAAATTTTTATAATGACTTTCTTTTTCTTAATCCTTTCATTTTCTCACCAGCTTTTGTTGATCAAACATTGTCCAAAATTATTTGCACATTTTGACATTTTTGTTCACAAGGCAGGACTTGTATGAGATAACCCATGTCACTTGCAAAGAGTTGAAACCATCTGTTTGATCCTATAAAAAAGTAATACAAATGAGTTCCTCTTGTAAAGATGTTTTATCAAGAAGCTATTGTGATGGACATGCCTGCGTTCGACAGACAAGCTTATTTTTTCACGTACACAATAGCAATCTAGCTTGTCCGCCTAATCCCATGCCATCTCAACAAATGACTCTCTCTCTCTCTCTCTCTCTCTCTCTCTCTCTCTCACACACACACACACACACACACACATAGATATCCAACTCGACATCCCTATCATGAAATCATCCTTCCTTGATATTTGAAAAATCACCTGATCATATACCTGTAGAACAAGAACTTCCGGGCATGAGGCTATCAAGGCACATGACATATGGCATTTAATTCATTTGGCATGTTGCTTATTTATTGCGAGGCTGCATTATCACATATCATCCCTTCTAGATGACAACTTCAACCAAATGGGCCAATGAGTTCAAATTTAGTAGAATGCTGCATGTCATTTCCCGCTTATATTCCATATCAAAAAGGCTGCAGAAGGGTTTGTAAGATATCCAAAAGAGAATCCAGGGTTTTCTTGTCATAAAAATAACCAAGCAAGCCAGATATCTTACAGTAGTTGAAGAAAATACTAGGTACATCTTCAAAACGCGGCTTTTCAAAAACAGATCCAGACCAAGCAAGGTAAAATCACTGCAAGATTGTGTTAGGTTAGCTAACCGCAGCTACATATATTTCAATTATTTCGATACCAGATTGCTATCTTGACTTTTCACCAAAAAAAAGCATCTAATCGTCTGTCAGTGAAACGCATTCTTGATAAAATACAACTTTCATTGAGTATCCATCGCTAGCAAGTCCCCTATCCGGTACCAGCTTCATGCAAAAAGATCTTTTTGGCGTAAATGGGTGGTTCTGGCAAATCAGTCTGCCTATAAAGATAGGTTGCTTTTGCCACAAATGGGCGGCTCTGACAATTCGGTCTTCCTATAAAGCACAAGATACCATTTAAAATTCAAAATCACCACACAAAGCAGAGGAACTGTTTATCTGGAAATGATGTTGGTTAATTAACATGTGTCATGAAGTAGCACTTCTCTGCATTAGAGAACAACAGAAGAGCCCACCAAAAAAAAAAAGCACTCTGGCAGTTTGCCAAAAAACCAATTCAACACAAATCCTAAGAAATCTGCTATTTTGAACGCTCCTGCACTATAGCATGCAAAAATTCCTGCCTGTACACTCATTTCACAACTACATGTGTGTGGACACTCAGACCTAGGACATTTCCGAGGATCATGTTGTACATGTCTGCAACTCATTTTCGAACTGATCCTAAACACTAAGCTACTTACTGACATCACCAGCATTAACGACACCAATGTGAAAATCGTTACACATCGAATTGCTCGTAAAACTGGAAGCACCTTTAAAATGTTTCCAGTAATTTGGCCCCGGTGCTTCAATGCAGTTGTCACAAATTTTGGCTATCAAGGCCTCCCTCGCCACGTATTTTGGCCATTGAAGCCTCCCCGTCCCTGACCAAAATTCCTGCCATCTCTACGGCCCGTATTATTGAAGCGGCCCTGGGTATTCCATCCTGTCGGTGGGACATTTTCATCCTCATCAGTTGAGTAAAACTCAGAAAACTCATCAAAGGGTTCATTAAAGACAAATTTGGGCCGTCCCATGTTGGTATAGGGCATCAAGCCAAAAAACCTTGCCGTCTTTATAGCTCTGACGACTCTGTTATGAGACTTGTTTCGCATGGTGAACTACAAACAGCACCCATCAAACTTATAAGCACTCTTTAAAAATTTTCAAAAAATGAAGATTTCTTTCAACCAGCAGTCTCCAATGAAAAAAATTATAATCCATACCTCCTTTCGGGCTATGATATATCCAGTCTCATCAATAAACTTTGTCAAGAACCTTACATTCTTCAAAACAAAGACCAACAAAACAATTTATAAGATTTGATGCACGGGCAATAGCACCAAAAATGAAGAAACTTACCCTAAAGTCTGCTTTGTCAATAGCCTCTTGTACAGATATTTCTTCTTTGGCCCTCTCCTCTCTTTTCCGAGGTGGCAAAGGTCGTGTCACATCAAGTTCCTACAAAAATGAGCCAGAAATTTGCCACAGCCAAAATAAATATGACAGCAATAAAGAACGAGTAAATTGAGAAAAGAAGTGACATACAGCCTCATTTCAAAACCCCATAAAACTCTCCACAGAGACAATTTCAAAGAGAGGAAAAAGACACGTGGCACAAATTTCTATTGAGAAGCCCTAGACAACATTGTGTGGCTCACACACCTAACTACCATACAATGATACAGATACAAATAGAGAAACAAAAGTATGTGCACTATCATAAGCACAAATGGGCCAAGCCATTGGCACATGCGTAGAAAAGCAAGATCAAGAACAGCACACAAGGGCATAAGCGTAGGTACTGATGCGGACCATTGTCATAAGAAACGTTTTGTGTGTGTAGTCATTTTACATATGTCAACGTAGTTCATTACGTTCACTTTGACAACACCAAGAAGAAACAATAGGCTTCTTGGGTGTAATGCAGGTTGCATTAGGATGCATACGATGTATGGCATGATTGGGAGTGAAGCCTGAGGAGATGGGACCTCAGATGGATGCCACTTTGGCAGCACCAGGACATAAGGTTGCATTGACAACATTGATCGACAAACTTCATTCCCCTGTTCAAGGGTATGTTGGACAAGAGAACTTTCACATCATCCTTTGGCATGCCCTAGCACCACACGAACCGTGTCACTGTGGACTCTCCAGCTAAGAAACGTGACTTGAAGAATTGGCGGAAGGACCTCATTGATGTAAAACCCAAAGGGCAGTCTGTCCCTCTTATAGCTGCTTCTACAGTTTTTAAATTGATAAAACCAAACCTTTTTGCTTACTGGATCTTTGTCAGAGAAAGGGATTCATCTAAATACAGTTTAATGTATTTAAGTTGAATTCTTAGTGTTTGAATTTTCTGAAGTCTTATTAAGATTGTTTTTCGAGAAGAGTCTTCTCGAAGAGCCGGAAAGCTCCCTCATGAAAGACTGGAAAACCCCACCATAGACCTTGTGTTGTGGAGTTCACCTTCCAATGAGCCCCCATACAAGGTTAGCCCAACACAACACGAAGAGATAACGACCCTAGTGAATGAGCTCTTAGCGAAGGGTTTGAAGCAATATAATTCTTCCCCCTTTTTTGTTCAAAATGCTTTTTCTTCAAAAGAAGGACAGATCAATGTACATAGACCACAAGGCTCTCAACAAAATCACCATCAAGAACAAGTTTCCAATATCCAAAGATCGATGATATACTCAACACGTTGCAAAATTTTATTTGCTTTAATAGGATCGATCTTAAGAGCGAATACCATCAAATCAGGATCCTAGATAGGTACATAAGGCCGTCGCGTTCAAAACGTTCTTCAAATTGTAGTGCGTTTTTTATGATGCCGTTCGGGCTTTAAAAATGCTCCTGCATGTCATGTGCACATCTAACCCGATGTGCATGTGGACAAGCTGTAACTCCTACTTGGTTTAGGTCAGTGTAGGAAATGTTGTGGCACCCTTACGAGCCTATTTGCAGGACATGCACGTTAAGGCACTTAAGAGTAGTTGCATACCCTCCGATTTCACAATCCATTAGAACATAAGCATAAGCACTAGCCCAAGAATAAGCTTTCAACCACATGTGAACCGCCTCTAACCGCGCATGGGAACCACCTCTTAGAAGGCACTCACTTAATTAGTGACCTTTGGGCTTTTTTATGAATCGTGGGGCTGATCTGGTAGCTGCTCGACCCAGCATTTGGCACCTATAAGAGTGGCCCCTTGGGCGCTAGGAGAAGGCGGAGGAGCAGTAGAAGAGCCTCTCAAGTACCAGCAGGACCAGCACCTGGCGTTTCCAACAGTACTAGCGTTTTCATTCAGCCTTGCATCAGCATTTTCAGCCTACCAAAAACGCCAGCAGCCCATGAGCATTTTTCAGCCCCTTCATCCATCGCCAGCAGTTCCCCATCATCGCAGATCATCAGAGATTCAGTTTTCAGCCCTCAGATCCTCAGCATTTTCAGTTTTCAGCCCTCATACCATTAGCGTTTCAGTTTTCAGCCTATCACCGCCACTGACATAGCGGATCAGCCATAGCCTCGTCGCATTTGCAAATTCCAGCAAGCACCCCTAGCGTTTTCAGCATTTAGCCACAGCCTCGCAGTACCTCATCTCTCTCAAGTATCATCATCGTCGTCACCACTGTCGTCGTCGTCATCAAGGATCACCAAGCATCTCACCATTGTACCAAACTTTGTGCAATCTAAAGCAAGTATCTCTCTAGTGATAGAGAGGGGGGCCCTTGGAGGGGGGTTTGGGACCCCATCTGGTGTCGATTCTCTCTCTCTCTCTCTCTCTCTCTCTCTCTCTCTCTCTCTCTCTCTCTCTCTCTCTCTCTCTCTCAGCACTCTCTCACAATTTTCATTCTCTCTTGTTTTGGTCCATTGCACAATCTCTCATAAAGTAAAGGAGGACTCTCTCTTCCCTTCATTAATAGGAACCTTGAGCACGAACTGAGCACTCATCCTAAGCATACACCATCATTCACTTCCATTGCACATTACATTGGTATCACAGCATAGAGAGAGAGATATAGAGAGTGAGAAGATCAACACAGTACTGGGGACAGAAGATGGGCTGGTACCCCCCCGGTAATAGTACTTTATTACTGAGGAGAAGTCTATACAAGCACTTGAACCGAACGTATTACCACGTTCGTTCTAGAATAAGACTTGATGGTTCCGAGAAGCCTCGTGTAGCAGACTTGGACACTCCAAGTCAAGAATCAATCACGACAGCACCAAATAACCACTTCAAAACAATTCATAGTTCACAATAGATTTGCACTAGCCCGGCGGAGTTCCGTGCCTAGAGATATTGGCCCCAAAGACTGGCGCCCCTTTCGATATTTCTTTATGTATTAATCAGTGTTCAAAGTACAAGAGTGGGTCGGGTCTCACTCTCAGACTCTGCGTCCAGATGCTTTGCAGAGTGGGAGCCCGACTCACATGTTTATTTCACAAGGGATGCCAAAAGCAGAGCCCCATAAGCTTAAAATCAAAAGCCTGAAAAAATAAAGCAAAAACTTCCTCTCTCTCTTTCTCATAGTTTGCGTAGATTCAAAAGCTGGCCACGCAAATTCAACCAAAAAGCAGCTCCGCAATTTCCGAAAGATTCCGTACGGTGCCACGTCATCATGTCAGCGCTTTTTTCGGGATTTCAATCTGCTGCCCTTTTAGGGTTAGGGTTTTTGCTGTTTTTAGGGTTTTTGGCAGATTTTAGGGTTTGCAGGTTTTAGGTTAGGGTTTCCAGAATTAGGGTTTTCAGCAGCAGTCAAGGTTAGGGTTTCCCGCATGCTCTCGGGCAGACACGTCATCACTTTGTGACATCCCCCCCTCTTGAAAGCATTGTAATCGCCCTCGATTACGCTTGCAAAACAGACAGAGGCCATAAACCATCTTAGCAGACACTGACTGTTAGTACCTACGTACTAGGAACACACATCTAGCACATGTACAAAATCGACAGTCACATCACACGACATCACATGACATTCAACATTCATTCGGATCTTAGACCATGATTTATTGGCAATGTAGCTAGCAATGGCATCTAGATCCAATCGGGACCTCATCGATGTCCGATTGACTAACCCCTATTGCAACCATGTCTATTCGACATCAATCAGACCAAAATGTTGCAATCATTTCGTTTATCAGTGCCTGCACTTAAAAGAAGTCAAGAACAAATTAGTATCATAATCAGGAATTCCATTTCATAAAGTCATCCAGCAGAATACTGTCAGCTCTCAGTATCCCAGAAGCTCAAAGAGACATCAGTGACTTTAGTATCAAAATCAAGGCATCTGTTGACAAAGGAGCGGAGTGACTCCCCTCTTGTGCATCCCACTGCACCAGATCTTCGGCCAAGCTGAATTCTGGGTTCCATTTGGAGTAGACTACGCTAAACCAAAAGCATCGAGGTAAAGCTTCAATTTGAGGAGTATCTGCTAGGTCCTCCTCCATCCACTTCGCATCCAATGCAGGATAGTTCTTGAACTTAACCAAGAACCGCCTTCGGACTTTACCTTTCTTTGTATCCTTATGTGCCAAAATCTGTTCAGGAACAAGGATCTCCTCGTTCTCTTCCACTTTGGGTTGCTCATCAGACTCCCCATCATCAGGCACATCACCTTTAAAAGGTTTCAAGAGACTCACATGAAATGCATTGTGAATCCTCCAAGTATCAGGCAGTTTCAGTCGGAAGGAGACATCGTTTATCTTTTCAATGATCTAGAAAGGTCCGTAGTATCGCATACTAAGCTTTAGAAAAAGCCTCTCCTTTCTCTTTTTCTTTCTCAGGCGTGCCTTCTCAAAACGTAAGAGCACCCAATCATCCTCCTTCAATTTCAAGTCGCAACGATGGCGATCCGCTGCCTTTTTCTGTCGTTCTTGAGACTTTTGCAAAGTCTCGCGAACCTTGGCAAAAGCCGTATCTAAGTCTCGCGTATATTCATCCGCTTCAAAAATCTCATCTTTCGTGCTTAGGAACGCTGGAACCTTCGTAGCAGCTTTAAGAATCTCAAATGACACCTTCCCCATCGAAGAGTGTATCGTATTATTGTAGGCGAATTCCACCAAAGGTAGGTACTTTTCCCATTGAGTCTTTTGATCCGAGATATAAGACTTTAATAAATCTAAAACCACTGAATTGGCAATCTCAGATTGCCCTTCAGTCTGCGGGTGGGCAGTCTGCGGGTGGAACAACGACGAGAACTGCAACCGCGTGCCAATGTTTTCCCAAATTGCCTTCCAAAACAAACTCGTAAATCTGGGGTCTATCAAAGACAATCGTCTCAAGCATGCCATGTAAACTCAAAATCTGGGCCACAAACACTCTCGCTAAGTGATCCGGCTTGACTGTTTTCTTCACTGGAATGAAATGAGCCTGTTTGCTAAATCTGTCAATAACAGTCCAGATACCATCGTGACCACTCTGTGTTCTCGGGAGATCAAAAACGAAATCCATCGCAATACTTTCCAAAGGGCGGGTGGGTATGGGTAAAGGCTGTAACAATCCCTATGCTTTATGCCCGTCAAACTTGACCTTCTGGCATACTAAGCAACTGCGCACAAACTCTTCCCCATCCTTCTTGAGTCTCGGCCAAAAGAAGTATCTCTCTACCCCTTTCATGGTGGTAGCAATGCCGCGATGACCCGTAAAAGGTGAACAGTGGCATTCAGTCATAACCTTTTCCCTCAACGGCTGTGTAAGGCACAACATGGTTTCTCATCAAGTAGCCATCCCAAATGGAACATCTCTCTAATGTCTCCCCATTCCGTATCCGTGTGAAAAACGTCTGCAAAATCTGTATCTGTGGCATACTAGTCGATCATATCCTCGAAGCTCCTATATCGCGGAAATAGCTAGAACCAACGGCTTCCGAGACAAAGCATCTGCCACCACATTCTTCAGTCCCTGCACATGGACAATCTGGAAGTGAAATTGTGACAAGATGTTCGCCCACCGCATCTACTTTTCCGAAAGTTGCTTCTATGACAAGAAGTAGCGCAAAATCTAATGGTCTGTAAAGATAGTAAAATCCGCTCCGAGTAGGTAATGCCGCCACTGAGTAAGAGCATGGATAACCGCCAAAAGCTCTTTCTCATAAATCTGTGCTGTCATCTCCGGCCTTGAGAACAATCGGCTCTCGTAAGCAATGACATGGCCTTCTTGCATTAAGACCGCACCAGACTACGACCACAAGCATCACAATAAACTTCAAATGACTTCAGCAAGTCCAGCAAATTCAACACTGGTCCCGTAGTCAATTTCTCTTTCAATGTCTGAAAGGCAACCACCTCTGTGGATCCGCACGAGAAAGGGACTCCTTTTTGTGTCAAGATATGCAAAGGGGAAGCAACCTCTGCAAACTTTCGAATGAACCACCCGTAGTACGAACAGAGTTCCAAGAAGCTTCTAACTTCATGGACATTCTTCAAATCGGGCCAATCACGGATAGTCTCTATCTTGGTTGGATCCATTTGCACTCCCGCTGCTGAGACAATGTGTCCCAAAAAGTGTATCTCTGATAGGAAAATTTCACTTTTCTTTGCATTAATCACTAACTTGTGATTGCGTAATGCCTCAAAGACCTAAAGCAACTGATCTCTGTGTTCTGCCTCATTCTTGGAGAAAACAATGATATCGTCAAAGCAAGCGCCAACAAATAGTCTGTACTCTCAAAAAATCATGTCCATCATCCAGTTAAATGTCGCAGGAGCATTGGTTAAGCCAAAAGGCATCACCAAAAACTCAAATAACCCAAAAGTCGTCCGAAAAGTTGTCTTGTAGACGTCTCCCGGCGCGATTCTGATATGAAGATATCCACTCTTCATATCAATCCTGCTAAAGCACGAGGATCCTTGTAATCTGTCGAGTATATCATCGATCCTACGAATCAGAAATTTGTTCTTGATGGTGATTTTGTTGAGAGCTCTATAATCGATGCACATTCTCCAAGATCCGTCTTTCTTCAAAACCAACAACACTGGAGAGCAATACGGTGAAGTACTAGGCTGGACAAGACCCTTTTCCAAGAGGTCTTTCACTTGGTTCATAATCTCTTCATTCTGTGCTCGGCTCACACGGTAAGGTGGCCGGTTTGGTGGTGTGCTTCCAGGTATCAGATCAATGGTATGATCTTCAGGCCCTCTAAAAAGCAAACAGCATGAGTGTGAAGAAAAATCTTGGCGTTCTTTTGTTCAGGTCAACACATATTCAACCTTTATCCATCATTCAGTTCTCTTCCAAAGGAATGAGTAAAGAAACTGAAGTTCATCAAGTACAATCACTGAGCCCTTCATTTGTCAAAGTCGCTTTCTCGGCCCGGTAGTCAACCAAGGCGTAGTTCTTGTGGTGTCAAGGGATTCCGAGTAGAACCTCACTCGCATGCCCAGAACACCCCTGTCATTGCAAACGAAGTTTACCAATGCTCGGTGTGATGGCAACATCCCGTCCGCGTGCCACTCGAACTACCTCCGCCTGTGGCCTCAACCTGTTGGGCGTAGTTCCAAATCGAGCCGCCAATTCCAAGTGAAAAGAAGTTGGCCTTGGCTCCTTCAAAAGAGCTTTCTGATCCTTCACTTTGCCCCAAAAGCGGCAAAGTTTGTACTTTCATTCATTTGATTCGGTACAGGTCCCACGCCATGTGGTACCAGTTCTGCTTTTTATCGGCCTTTTCTGCCACGTCTCTTAGCTGCTTTAGAACTTTCTGGCCTTTCTTCATCTTGTTCATTCAGTGCCTTGTTAGGGCACTTCGCGGAAATATGTCCATGTT
The DNA here is from genome assembly GCF_014529385.1 of Adiantum capillus-veneris. NCBI lineage: Eukaryota > Viridiplantae > Streptophyta > Polypodiopsida > Polypodiales > Pteridaceae > Adiantum > Adiantum capillus-veneris. The sequence goes on along the minus strand of NC_140934.1, from coordinate 76,702,431 downwards.
CCCCGCATCCAAAGCACTTCCCCTCCCTGATGAAGCAAGCTCTCTCCTCAAGAGTAAGCTTGGGTCGTGCATCCTTCTTTTCTGGGTTGCTCTCTCTTTATACTTTCATTCGTTGAAGTCTGTTCGGCTCGTTGTGTCATGACCTCATCGGTGGGGTAGGTCAGACTACCAGAGTGAATGGCAAAGCCCCGTTTTGCATGACTCATCAACTCCTGAATAGAAGCTGACTTCTGTTCCAAGCAGTGATCTCGGATCTTGGAGTGCTCTGAGTAGCGTCCTCCCGCGAAAGCGATGTCAAACTGTTGTATAAAAGACAAAGCCTTCGAAGCATCTTTGTATCCTGAAAAAGCGTCAAATTTGATCGGCTGTCCACCTTCCTTAAACTCTCGGACTTTCTTGCTTTTATCTTCCAGAAAGTCATACTGGTTGGCTTTATAAAAAAATTTCTTGTTCGCATAAAAGTTGTCGTCATCAGAGTCTGAACTATCTATAGACGAGTCCTCTATAGAACTGTCACTCACTAGGCGAGATTTAGACTTCTTTGCCTTTTTCTTGCCGTTTCTGAAGCGTTGTTTCTTGCTTCGCTTTTTGCCTTTTGTCTTCTTCGCTTGAATCTGAAGAGCTAGAAGAACTGTCAAAAGAAGAAGAAGAAGAAGAACTGGGTACTCCTTCAAGCCGAACACGCTTCTTCTGTTTCTTTGCTTTGTCAAATGTCGACTGACGACCCAAATAACCCAGGAAGTCAGTGCCTTTCTTCTACTTTTTGCTGTGCTTTTTAGCTTGTTCTGCGCGTCAAAAAGCTGAGCAATCCGTGCATCAACCACCTCTTCTAATTCCTTCTCTGAATATTTCTTGTGAGCAGAAGGTTTCTTGAGAGCGGGTTTAGGGGGGGGTGGTGTGGTTTTCTGCCACTGCTCGTGCACTTCCTGAAAAGAAGTCTCGCTCATATATTTTGCCAATTTCGGGTCCTTCGCAAAACTGAGCATCATCTTTGTTGCATCGCCGATCAATTGACGACGCCTCATCTCTCGTTGCTCCGCCTGAGTAGGCGGAGGCGGGCCATACTCTCTACCGGAATCTTCGTTGTGATCCCTGCCTGCATCTCCGAATCCAGAGGGTGCGTGACGCCATAGGTGCCGCGGAAAAAAAATTGGGATCGGATTCCCTTAGAAGAGAAATCGGCCGTGCTCTGATATCACTGTAACATACTTGGACACTCCAAGTCAAGAATCAATCACGACAGCACCAAATAACCACTTCAAAACAATTCACAGTTCACAATAGATTTGCACTAGCCCGGCGGAGTTCCGTGCCTAGAGATATTGGCCCCAAAGACTGGCGCTCCTTTCGGTATTTCTTTTAATCAGTGTTCAAAGTACAAGAGTGGGTCGGGTCTCACTCTCAGACTCTGCATCCAGATGCTCTGCAAAGTAGGAGCCCGACTCACATGTTTATTTTATAAGGGATGCCAAAAGCAGAGCCCCAAAAGCTTAAAATCAAAAGCCTGAAAAATAAAGCAAATAAAGCAAAAACTTCCTATAACAAACTACTGACGTGTCAAAGCCTAAAGAATGGAGCCAACTTGCAGATGTGGCCGAGGGGCTTAAACTGTCACAAAGTGATGACGTGGCTGTCCGAGAGCAGAAACCCTAAGCCTAATTTCTGCCAAAAACCCTAACTGCTGAAACCCTAGGGAACCCTAGCCCTAAAACCTGCAAACCCTAATTCTAGAAACCCTAACCCTAAAACTTGCAAACCCTAATTCTGTTGCCAAAAACCCTAAAACTGCAAAAACCCTAACCCTAACCCTAACCCTAAGGACAACAGGGAGATTTCCAGGTTTTGCGCTGGCTGATGACGTGGCAAGCTGTACAGATTTCCGTGATTTAAGTTGGCAGCTTTTTGGCTTTGCTTTTGGACCAGAAGCTTTTGAGTTTTAAAGGCTTTTTACTGTAACTGTTTTTCAGGCCAAGGGCCTTTAAATATGAGGCTAGGGCTCATTCTCTGGCATGCTTCCTAGAGAAGGTGCAGAGTCTAAATTACTGGCTTGTACTGTGTTGATGCAATATAAAGAAACACCGAAAGGGGCGCCAAGGTTTGGGGCCAATACTCTCTGGGGTGGAATCCGCCACTCCGTGTCGCGTGTAGTCTCTCTCTCTGAGTTAAGTATTTATTGATGTGCTAAAAGTATGTTTCAGTCTGTTCTTTTCTATTGGCACGTGGTGCCCGTCTTGTGACAATGGTATCAGAGCATCAGGCATGTGCTTTTCTGAAAGCATAGCGGTCCTACAAAAGAGCAGGGAAAGCTATTGGAATTGAATTATATTTGAGGTATCAGCCACTTCCACCCTTACTTCATCGCGCATCGGGCGCGCTCCCGTCTTCACCGCTCATGTCTTACAGGGCATAAGACATTAAGATCACTTGCAAAAGAAGGATCCCACATTTGTTTCGAGTCACTGTTTTTCTCAGAAGCAGTGCCATGCACATGTTGATGTCTATAGCTACCAAGCCGCACACTTCCAAGGACTTGGCAAGCTTTCAAGAAAATTTTAGACCGAGGTTATATGGTTTCTGACATCTTCCTTCGGAGTCCATCTTCTGACAGAGTGGGGTATCCTGAAATGCTTGCCATGGAAACCCTAGCAGATTATAACTTGAAGTTTCTCGACATCTCCCAGTAGATGTCTCTTCACGATCAAATGACCTTGGAGGTTCGGTGTGATTGCTATCTCTTGGGACTACCATCGCCGCCAAAGAAACATTGTCTGTTCGAGAGCTGATGGACCATGCTGTGCTCGGCTACGACCTTATGGAATGAACCTAACCCTAATTTTGGTCCAGGTTTCAGGATGGAAAATCAGTCGACTTTTCGAGCTCGACTGATGTCGAGATTGCTTTTTTAAAGTTTGAAATCTGTTTGAGAACTTGTTTGGTGATCCTGTTTGGAATTTGTTTGAAATGGATGGTATCTGTTTTGAACCTGTCTTGGTGCCGATTTGAATTGTTTGACTCTGGTTTTAATACTGGTTTCAATGATTGGTGATTCTACTCCCAGGTGGAGAAGTGAGAAATACTGTTTTGGTATTGTTTGAACCTCAGAACGACGCAGGCTGATGCCTGGGGAGCGTTTTGTTGTATGTTTGAAAACCTTCGAACGATGCAGGCCGATGCCTGGGGAGCGTTTGGTTGTATGCTTGTAAAATAGTTGTTGTTGTGACTCCCGGTCCAGACCTGGATGGTTATGCAGGAGGAGTATTAAGAAGTCTGAGCAGTGGTTACTCTCAGCACCTCCAAACGACGCACGCTGCGGTCTGGGGGACGTTTGGTTATAAAAGGCCTCTATATCTCCCGGCTCGGATCTTTTTAGGTTATGCGGGAGGAGTGATGAGGGAGTCGTTAAATATCTCCCCGCCCGGACCTTTTTAGGTTATGCGGGAGGAGTGTTCATCGACGGCTTTATGTTTCTATGTCTTGTAACATGCATATGTGAGCATTTGTGTTGCATTCTGATGTGCCAACTACTGAATATTCCTAATTGGATGAGATTGCCTGGGTATGTAATTTTAGTGCATCAAGACACCCGTGGAAGATCAATACGGTCTGGGTGTGATGGCTAATTTTACTACGCCGAAATATCAAAAGTTCCAATCTGGACGAAAGGAGAAGCTAACTCCTTGATCAAAACAGCCGAAAGGAGAAGCTTTCAAGAAGGGGAGATGTAACAAACTGCTGACGTGTCAAAGCCTAAAGAATGGAGCCAACTTAGAGATGTGACCGATGGGCCTAAACTGTCACAAAGTGATAACGTGGCTGCCCGAGAGCAAAACCCTAACCCTAATTTCTACCAAAAACCCGAACTGCTAAAACCCTAATTCTAGAAACCCTAACCCTAAAACCTGCAAACCCTAATTCTGGAAACCCTAACCCTTAAACTTGCAAACCCTAATTCTGTTGTCAAAAACCCTAAAACTACAAAAACCCTAACCCTAACCCTAAGGGCAGCAAGGAGATTTTCATGTTTTGCGCTGGCTGATGACGTGGCAGGCTGTATGGATTTCCGTGATTTACGCTGGCAGCTTTTTGGCTTTGCTTTTGGACCATAAGCTTTTGAGTTTTAAAGGCTTTTTACTGTAACTGCTTTTCAGGCCAAGGGCCTTTAAATATGAGGCTAGGGCTCATTCTCTGGCATGCTTCCTGGAGAAGGTGCAGAGTCTGGAGTACCAGCTTGTACTGTGTTGATGCAATATAAAGAAATACCGAAAGAGGCACCAAGGTTTGGGGCCAATACTCTCTGGGGTGGAATTCCGCCACTCCGTGTCGCGTGTCGTCTGTCTCTCTCAGTTCAGTATTTATTGAAGTGCTAAAAGTATGTTTTAGTCTGTTCTTTTCTATTGGCACGTGGTGTCCCTCTTGTGACACTTCCTCTCTCTCTTTCTCATAATTTGCGTAGATTCAAAAGCTGGCCACGGAAATTCAACCGAAAAGCAGCTCCGCAATTTCCGGAAGATTCCGTACGGTGCCACGTCATCATGTCAACGCTTTTTCCGGGATTTCAGTTTGTTGTCCTTCTATGGTTAGGGTTTCTGCTGTTTTTAGGGTTTCTGGCAGATTTTAGGGTTTGCAGGTTTTAGGGTTAGGGTTTCTAGAATTAGGGTTTAGAGCAGCAGTCAGGGTTAGGGTTTCCCGCATGCTCTCGGACAGACACGTCATCACTTTGTGACACCTCGGCTTCCTATTCCTAGGGCAAAACCCTATTCCAAGGAACTTTAGTTCCTTATTCCAAATCCTCGAGAATCAAGGTTTTTCCCTCTGGATTTCACCTTCCAAACTCAGGGCATGGAATCCCTGCAACTCTTTTCCGACTCTGTTTCCAGAGTCTTCTTCCCACAGAACAACTCTACTTTCCCGGGCGTGAAGTCCTTACTTGGAAATCTCTACTTTCGGACCACAACTCGAGAGGCTACCTCTCTCCGATCCGTGGATCTACTTCCCAAACTTGGGTACGAAACCCTTGGGCTGATCAAGCTCTAGTTCCTCAGAGCGCTTTCTCCTTTAGAGACTCATGCCTTCCTCTGCTCCTACTCCCTCACTCAGAGGAAGTACACCTGCAAACAAATACTTAGAGATCATAACATGAAAATCGTTACCTTCAAAGTCTCGACGCTCGAAATGCAACTCGGTTTTTGGAAAAGCAATTCCCCGGAAGAAATCTCTACATAGAAAATCCTCTCTTTCAATCCTACACACAAAAGAGGTGTGTTCTCGAGTTCCTTCTCGTAAATCAGCCCCGTCTACGACGTTTATGGGCTGAAAACAGAGAAAAACAGCAGCTTGTCGCGATGGAAACACGCTCCGTAGGCACTTCTTCGCGAGGGAACTCGTGCATTGGGTCCTGACATCTGGTACACTTGGGACAGCCATGAGCATCACCAGAAACGTCTTTTTTTGCGGCTGAAATCTGTAGCAGCATCTTCTTCTTGCAAAACCTGGTCTTCCCTATGGGAGAGGGCGTGTAATGCTTTTATAGCTCCCTGGCAACCGCAAAAATAGCAGAGCATTGGCTGCTCGCATAGAGATCGCGGCCGTTTTTTTTTTTCTTCTTTTTTTCTTTTTTTCTTTCTTTTTAACTCTTCTACCAAAAAGAGAGAGAGAAATCGCTGGCTGGTTTTTACTGCTTTATTTAATCATAGGCTACAATGTAATAAGTGGGCGGCCGGTCACCTTTAAAAATGGTCTGAGTCTACCCAAAAACTCAATAAAACCTTATACGTTAAAAACAATGCTTTCACAGCACTTCCCAGGCGTCCCTAGATGCAATCACATGCACAGTTGCAATGCAGACATAGACTTCCTCGTGGGAAAGCATCTGCTTTTCCAAAAAGCAACCCGCTTTCTCAGAAAGCATCCGTTTTTGCTCAAAGTTTCCTCTGAACCCATCTTCATTCAAGTGCTTGCTTTTCCTTGTGCACAATTCTAACACAGTTCGGAATTTCCTCTCGACTATGGATATCCCCTTTCCCATGCACCCGTCACCCACCTTGTGACGCATCAGGAATACCCATCACCTAGTCCTTTCCTACCGAACTTACGGTACAATCAGTTTGCTCTTTTTGTTAAGGAGTTAGCTTCATTCGCAAAGAATTCAATTTTCAGCCCTAGTCTCGCATCGTCATCGCCGTAGTCTCCGACTTAGAACCGCATTACATCATAGCGTCAAGAACTTGCATCAGCATCTTGTATCATATTTGTGCAATCAATAGCATAGACTTCTCTCGCCATCAAGAGAGGGGCCCTTGGAGGAGGGTTTGACAACTTGTCTGGTGTCGTATTCTTCTCTCTTTATCTCTCAGTCTCAGTACTTTCATGCACAAGGTTTACCCACTTTGTTTGTGATCATTTGCACCCTCTCACTAAAGGAGCGGAAGGCTCTCCCTTCCGTAAGTAAAAGGAATCCTTGAGCACAGTTCGGAGCACTCATCTTTAGCAAAGTTCAACATTCAGTTCCGCTACACCTAACACACTCTTTCCCCTCTGTGCCGTTATGTGATGCTCCACAAGAGGTCTTTTCATTTTACCTATGTACAGTTGTGTGGGTTCATGCACGATTGCCAAGGAAAGAGCCTCTTGCACAGGTATTGGATTAGCTAGTTGCTAATCCCCTGCAGGTACAAGTGAATTCGGAGAGGTTTCACATTAGAAATCTCGATTCAAAGGGAAAGTAGCCCTACGGGTGCGGGAGCTCGAGGACTTGCTACGGATGCAACCGGCTCGCGAAAATGAGCCCAAAACAGGGAAATACAGTCTGCTGTGTACTTTTGCAGGTTTAGGGTTTCGGCCCTAAACGGTCCCTAATACTCCCAGGAGGTCCGGGGACGCGAAGGTACCGCTATACAGGTGATTTAGTGCATTTTCAAGGCTAAATCGGAGAATTCAGCGTGCTGCAGATTCTCACCAGGTTTTGCAAAGTGTTCGTATGCGTCGAGAAAGTCATCTATTGTCACGTAACACATCCAACCCTATGTGTCCATGGACAAGCTACAACATGATCAGGGTTCAGTCAGTCCAGTCAGTCTAGAATAGGAGTGATATGGCACTTTTGTGAGTCTATTTGTAGACCGTGCATGCTTAGTCACTTAGTGTAGATGCATATCCTCTGGTTGCACACAGCATGATCATCAGTATTCCCATCAGAATCCATCAGATTCCATCATGGGAATTTTCCAGTGCATTTAGCCTATTTTTGGTATTTTTCACTTATTAGTTTAAGTGACTTTCCAACAAAAGTAGGTAGGGCAATTTGGGTAAGAAAATATATAAGCAAACCGAAGCTAGCACTATTTGGCAGAAGAGGCAACAGGAGCCAAGCTCAGCAGGCCACTTCTCAGCAAGACCAAGCCTTGGTGGTTCCCTCCAAGCAGCAGATCCCCCAATTGCCTAGCGTTTCCAACAAGAACCATCGCCAACCATCCTCAGCATTGCGTTTTTGCATCAGCAGGTCCTCGCCGAAAGGTCACGGCATATAGCGTTTTTGCATCAGCATCCTCGCCAACAGAAACATCAACCTAGCGTTTTTGGTCCAACTTCAACCTCTAGTGTTTTTGGTCCCAGATTCAGCATTTTCAGATTCAGCAAGGCAGCGTTTTTCATCATCAGAAGACCTGCAAGCCCTAAAGAAGTAGCAGATTCAGCCCGGAAAGACCTCAATTTTCAGCCTTAAGCAACCTCAGTTTTCAGCCCTAAACCTGCAGAATTTCAACGACAACGACCCACAGAAACAGCCCCCCAAATCAGCGTTTTTGGACTAGTCGCAAATTTCAGCCCATAGAGTTTTTAGACAGCAATAGAAAGATTGCAAATTTCAACCCTTAGGTCGACTCCATCATCGTCGACATAGCTTAGACTTGCATCAGTCACATGCATTCAGTTTGTACCAGTTTGTGCAATCATAAGTAGACCACTCTCGCCGACGAGAGTGGGGCCTTCGGAGGAGGGTTTTACGTCTCTTGTGTCGTATCTCTCTTCTCTCTCTATCTCTCAGTCTCATACACTTGCACACATAGTGTCCATTCACTTTGTTTGTGATTCTCTCATTAAGAACGGAAGGCTCTACCTTCCATAAGAACAAAAGGAACCTTGAGCACAGTTCGGAGCACTCATCTTGAGCAAAGCGCAAACATTCATTCCGCTGCAACTAACATTGGTATCAGAGCTTTGGCAGTGTTCTGTATCACTCAAGGAAAGAACCACAAGAATCACAAGAATTTTTTTGCTTGTTGAGGTCGCACGAACCCAAGTTCGCTTGGGCGTGTCAATTCCTAATCGTGCTTTTGAAGAGTGACAGGAATCCCAAGAAAGAAGGGCTTGTCCAACCTCCCCTTGTGCCTCTTTCACTCATTGAGAGCGGACCGTGCACTTAGCGGCCGGCCAATCGACGTGAGGTGCGAAAAAGCAACCTTGGGCGTGAGCGCAAGGCCGCCAAGGGGTACACCCGCACAAAGGAGTAGAACTCGAGTGAAGAGAAGATCCTTCTCAAACACAGATTGCAAGCGAAAGAAGACCCTCAAGAACCTCAAGACCCTCAAGAACCCAAGAACTCAAGAACCCCAAGAACCCAAGACCACAAGATCCCACAAGAACCCAAGACTTCAGTGGATGGTCATCACTCGAAGCGGAATGGATACTTCGCTTGGAGGGGATGAGCATATGAGAGACGAAGAAGAATTTTCCCCACAAGGAGGTTTTCCGACCCTCCCCCTTCCCCATCTACTTCAAGGATTGTGCTAACTCCTATGGAGGAGTTGGACCAAGAAAGAGAAGCAAACAGAAAGGCCTACGAAGAAGAAATGGCAGCCATAGATCGTGACTACGAAGAAGAAGTGGCAGCCATAGAACGTAAGTACGACTTGGAAGAAAAAGAAAGTCAAGCCAAATTTGATCACGAGAACAAAGCAAGACCAGCGTAACCCCGAAACGCGTTTCACCCTTGAAACGCCTGAAACGGGCGAAACGTTTCACCTGCAGGGTGAAACGCCCCAGGTGAAACGTTTTAAAAAAATTTGGGGGTTTTTAGGCGAACAGCGTTTTCAAGCTTTGGGAACTTTTCAGAAGGCCGTTTCGGCTGCTAACGTTTAACTTAGACTCAAATTAATATGCCCACTTCTCTCTGCGAACTCACACGCGCTACTCGACTGAGGACTCACAGTCTGCAAGTAACAGACCCGACTCTCTCTCAAGCTTCAGCGAATTGGTAACACTCTCTCTCTCTCTCTCTCTCTCTCTCTCTCTCTCTCTCTCTCTCTCTCTCTCTCTCTCTCTCTCTCAAGATTCAGCACATGTGACAGTAGACATTGAAATGTCTACTGTCACATGTGCTGAATCTTGAGAGAGAGAGAGAGAGTCGAGAAGTGCAATTTTCGTCGCAACTTACAAGTGCAATTTGCAAATTGTGTGTGTATACAATGTGTGTGTGTGTGTGTGTGTGTGTGTGTGTGAGAGAGAGAGAGAGAGAGAGAGAGAGAGAGAAGTGGAATTTCTGTCACAAGTGCAATTTGCAAGGGATTTGTAAATTGTGTGTGCACTGTACGCGTGCAATTTGATCAAGACAATGGCACCAACGTCGAGTCGTCGACTCTCGAATGACCTCATCAAGAGTCATGACTCATGAGTCATGACATCATTGACATGTGCCACACGTGTGTACACAATGCACATGCAGGCAGCACTGAGCAGCATGCTTTGTGAAATTGTGTGCATTAGTGCTACGCAAGTGTGAATGGCTCAAGAGTCAAAAAGTTTAATGGCTGAATTTTTTGTGTGTGTATTGCAGGGCTTGGAATCATGGTGAGAGGAGGATCTTCACAGGGCAGACAGCCAGTAATTGAGCGGGATCCATGGGAGTCTACAGTTTTTATATCCAAATACCATAAATCTAGCTCTCGCAGGGTTATATGTAAACTTTGTGGGGATGTACTTACAGGTGGTGTTACCCGCTTGAAAGCCCATTATGCTTGGATCGGAAGCAAAGGGAGAGATGCATGCAAATGTGTCTCTGAAGAGTTATGGCTTGCTTTTGGGGGTGAGCGGGCAAACGACATAAGTAGTGTCATGCCCAATCTTGAAGCCTCAATAGGTGAAGAGGCCCTCTTACAGAAAGTCCAAGATGAAAGGGCTAAATTGGTTGCTTCTCACCATCCCTTGCCTATGGCGGCTGCTGCTTCTAGTACTCCAAGAGCCTCGACTTCAAATATCCCTTCTATCCGTCGTGCTCCAAATGTTTTTGCTAGTGTGGAGGATAGCAATGCAGGAGATGCTACATGTGCTAGCACTCAAGATGTGAACAGGAGCCATGCTGCTCCTATTAGCACCACACAGGCAACTCCTTCCCAGCACGAAGTGGGGCAACTTGGAGTAGGTACTGGCAGGAAGAGGGCTCGCACATCGGCACGCTCTTCTACATTGCATGATGTTTGGGCTCCTAGCTTGAAGAAGGCGGCGGAGATTGCCGAGGAGCGTTTTTTCTACCAATGCAACATTGCATTCCATGCTGCACGCACAGGGGCCTACAAAAGATTTGTGAATGCAACCGCTGCAGCTGCGGGGGCGCCCATCACTCCAGCCGGATCTGAGGCTCTTCGTACTAGTAGACTGACACGTCAAGTAGACATGGTACATGAGCAATTGCAGGGCCATAGAGAGTCTTGGGCAGTATATGGATGCACTATCATATCAGATGGCTGGAAAGATGTGCGAAAGCGTCACTTGCTCAATATTCTCGTGTCTTGTTGTACTGGCACAACATTTTTGAGAGCCATTGATGTGTCAGGAGCTGGCATAAGCATTACTGGTATGTTTCTTATTTTGATTTTTGAGTCACTTGATAATCAAAGCATAGAGCTGCGAGCATGATGCATCATGATTCATAAGAAGTGCTTCTTACAAGATTCAAATGCAAAATGTGCAGGAGAGCTTATTTTTGGACACATTTGAGATGCTATCGAGGAGGTCGGTCCACAACATGTAGTGCAAGTGGTAACAGACAATGCAAGCAATTGCAAGCTTATGGGCGAAATGATCGAAGCAAAATACCCCCACATAGTATGGAGTCCGTGTGCAACACACTCCCTTGATCTTATGATGGAAGATATTTGTGCACTACCATGGGTGACTTCACTAGTTGATAAAGCTCTACAACTTATCAGCTTCATTCATAGAAAATCATTTGCCCTAGGGTTGTTCACTGCACATTGCAAATGGGCTCTCAAGAAGCCAGCAAAGACCCGATTTTGCTACATCTTTCTTGTCTTGTGCCGGTGAGTTTCTCAAAGGTTTTCTAGTCTTTGAATCTCCATTTTTACAAGTTATGTGAAGTGCAAATATTCATTGCTTTATGTACAGCTTGGTAAAATGCAAAGATAACTGCGCCGAATGGTGGTAGATGAAAGGTGGTTAAATTGGCCAGATTCTACCACTCCTGCTGCTGTGGCAGTCCTTGATGGGGTGATTTGCAACAATACATTTTAGAGAGAGGTTTTTGAAACGCTTTTTCGTCAAGTCTTAACTCTTGAGTCTTATGACATTATACATATCGTTGTTCACATGTGAATTTGTGACATGTAGGGTGAGCATCATGCTCGACATATTTTATGTAAGATGGAATTGGTTTCGCCGTCCAATTCATTGTGTAGCCCACATATTGCATCCTGCTTGGAGATGTGAGGCTCAAAGATCCGATCGTGTGCTCTTGACTGGATGGAATGAATATGTGGAGAGAATCTATCGAAACAATGGCCATGCGAAGAATCGACTAGAAGCCTGGATCTTTTGGAGTTTAGAGGTAAAGATCTCTGTAGGCTTCAAAGCACAATCATAAAGAGCACATTTAAAGTCTTGAAATTTGTCTCTTGATTCTTGTGGGACATATAGGTGGCAGGGGAAATTTTTCTCTTGCAATTGCCAAAGATGTTGAAAATCAAGCACTTCCAGTTTCATGGTGGGAAAAATATGGGGGTCTTACACCCATGTTGCAGTCTTTGGCTTTGCGGGTCCTCTCCCAAGAGGTGAGCTCATCCGGAGCGGAGAGGCTATGGAGCATAATGGGAGACATACACACAAAAGATCGAAATAGGTGAGCTTCGCCATTAGAATTTAGCTTTGGTCATACACTCTATGGTTCACAAGTCTACGCATTTTTCCTAACTTGTTGTGTTTTAACTTTTCCGTAGGCTCAATACTCCCCAGCTGATAGGTTGGCATTTGTTAATGCCAATCTCCGAGTATTGGAGAAGGCGGGTGGATTGGATAGCGTAGGTCCTGTCAGTTGGCTACCAAAGCAAGTGGATCATCGACAGATTATAGTTGAGGCAGCTAATAGCTCGCATCTTCAGCCACATACACCTGAGGATGGTGTATGATTTCATCCGTGAGGACATGATGAGGTTCTCACGACAAACTCGTTCGACTACACGTCGCCTACGCGGGGAGACCACGATTGCTACTACTAGTGCTCTGCCTAAGAGAGCTACCGGAGCACGGAGGTCCAGACCCAGACGCAGTGTTGCAGAGCTTACTTCTACTACCAGGCGACTTACTCCGACTCCTTCAGAGTGAGAGTGATGAGGGGAGTCAGTCAGATGGATCTCAGTAGTCTCTTTTTGAGTCTAGAGTAGCGACTCACGAGCGCTCCGCTTTGCGTATTTTGTTATGATATTTTATCATTTTGTCATGGACATCTTTTTTTGTGTATGCCATATGGGCTTTAGCCTTTGACTCGATCACTCCAGGCTTTACTCTTTATTGTCTTGTAAGTTGAGCAATGTAGTTTGTCGAGTTTCATCTTATTTACATGCAGATTCGACATATGTTCTCGTCATTCTATGCGTTCGCTATTCAGTCCATTGTTTTGTTAAGTTCTAACTTCTACTTGTAATGTTCGATGAAACTTAAGTGTGCAAGTAGATGTAGTCTCTTGTCACTCTAAATTTTGTTCATTTTCAGTTTGTTGAATGTTCTGCAGCTTCCGCTTTGAATTTTGCTTAGAATGTAACTGTCTGATCAATGATATCTTAGAAACTAGAGTAGATGTCAATTGTCATTGATATTGTTTGCATTATCATATCTCTCTCTCTTGCACACCTATTATGTATGTATATAATTTTATATATACATAAAATCGGCGTTTCGGTCAAACGTTTCACTTGAGGCCTCTCTCTTGGGTGAAACGCCCGCGTTTTTACTTTTTACTTTTTTGGGCTAGAGCCGGCAAGCCAGCAAGGAACTGCCTTTGCTTCGCGTGCACGCAAACGAGTCAAAGACAAATTACCTTGCGGACTTGCCGACAAGGGGAAAAGCGCCTCCATGCCGTATCATGGCATGTCAACGGGGAATGGACGCAGGTTTCCCCCTCGAGGGAGTAAAAAGTCTTTTCATGCCATGTTAGTCAGTCCATGTTCCCTTGTTAGTCACGCCACCCGAGGGTAACGTCGGGAAATCACCAAACGAATTCAGTGATGCATTTAAGGACCAAGGCTGAGAGAGAGGGACATACCCTTGTAACTCACAAACCGTGCTGAATCTTGCCCAGGTACTCCAGGATTTTCGCCTGGTAGAAAAAGGCCCCCGTCCAGCGGATGTCCGGTAGGACTACCATACCCAAAGTGGGCGTCGGCTCAAAGGAGGCATCCCGATCCGGCCAACCATGGTCACCAAGGCCCGCTCGGAAAGCCCCAGGACCATGTTAGGCGAGACCGCACCGTACGCAATAACTACAAGCCCTACGAGCTTCAAACACCCTCATGGGCCAGAGCATTGTAGTATCGCGGTACGGCCCCGCAGAGGAATGCTGCAACGTTATCCGCATAGGCACTCCTCAGCTGCGGTCCACGACGACCATTATGGGCCCCACGAGGGACAACCCAACCTGGCAATCGCTTTCCGCTAATCTCCCCTCCCAGGAGTAACACTTCGGTATCTTCACCGCTAGGATTGTTTAACAGCCGTCTAGCATGTTCCAAACAGGGTCGTATTGAGCTTCTGAGATTGTCCAGTTCAGGGCACTGTATCAACAGGTGCGTAAGTGACCTTGAACCTTCTTCCATTCCGCACAACGGGCAAGTCCTCGACTGTGCCCGTTCAATCTTATCCTTAAGCATTAAGCCATCCACTCTTGCTAGTAACAAGACTTTCTCCTCCATCCCACCGGGGTTCTTCCCAATGCTCTGCCTAAAGAGGTATCCACGCGTGTCCTCATACTTCCTCTCGATATAAGGATCAAGGGATACACATTGATGTGAGTGTTCCCAAAGCTTCCAACTCTCCTGTCTTGCGGTTTCAACAGAAGCGCCGTTGATATACCTCTCCCCCCAAAACTTTGTCCTTTTACACCAAGTCCACTTCTTGAATTGGTTCCATTCTGGTATATTGTTAACCAAATCTGCAATCCAAGTCTTTAGACCTGCGTATTTGGTAAAAGCTCGTACCCTCTGTCCAGCACAATAAGCTGGTACGGGGGGGAGCCCTAACTCCCGGTGAAGAGTTGCTGCTGCCACAGAACTCGACTTCGCGGCCTTACCGACTACCCACCTCATTCCAGTTGCTATAAGCGTCTCTAATGGGTTCAACTTCCTCATGTCATGTGAACCCATAATCTCCGCTCCATAAGTCGCCACTGGGAAGACGCACGCCTTGAGAAAGGCCAACCTTGACCACATCGGAATTTTCTTAGAGCACAGAAGATGTTTATGGGCATACAGAGACTTACGTACACTTTCAATCCTATCCTTAAGGATAGTATCGATCGAGACTTCGCTGTCTATTAATATGCCCAAGTACCTATACTCCGAAGCTACCTGAATCTCCTCAGGTCCGATGTGAGGCTTGAAGGCAATAAGTTCCTCAAGGTCCCCATTGAACACGGTCGCCTGGCATTTCTTTATGCCGAACTTCATCCCCCACTTCTCCGCCCAACTATGCAATCTATCTAAACTAGCCTGCAACTCCTCCTTAGACTCCGCAAATAAAACTAAATCATCTGCAAAAAGCAGGCCCTGGATCTTCAGGAGTAGGCCTGGAATAGCCACCCCAAGGTCAGTCGCACTCTCATCCAAGATGTCATTAATGAATATATTAAAGAGAGTAGGCGACGCAGGACACCCTTGACGCACGCCACGGGCGATTTGGACCTCCTCACTCAACTTCGCTCCCACCCGCACTCTGACCTTGGAAGATTGGTACAAGGCTCGAAAGAAATTCAAGCAACGGCCTCCAATCCCTATGGCTTCCATCTTTAAAAAGAGCGCCTCGTGTGGCACTGTATCGTACGCCTTTTCAAAGTCAATATATGCCACAAACGTCGGTTTCTTAACAACCTTCCGTCTGAGCACAATCTCTTTCAAGGCAATCACTTGTGCCACACATTCCTCCTGAGTCCGAAATCGGGCTTGACCACGCAAGAAGAAGTTTCTTTCCTCAAGTTTCACTGAGATCCTATTGATCACGAGTGAGGTCAAGATCCTAAACGCCCACGTCTCGGGGTGAAACGTTTCGGGTATGAAACGTTTCGCAGTTGAGTTGCAAGACGAGCAGAATTTGATCGTGAGACCAAAGCAAGAATGCAAGAGATGTTGCGACTCTTTTCTCAAATGCACGCACAGATGCAAGAGATTCGGGAAAGGAGACTCTCTCAGTCTCTTCTTCTCCAAATCATGATACACAGGATTTGCATGATTATGAGAAGCATGATGAATTGAATGATAATGATGAGCATGATGATTTGAATGTCAATGATTTGCATGAGGATTTGGTTGACAATGACAAGCATGATGATTTGCATGACCCAGATGTGATTTCTCACAAGCATGATGAGTTGCATGAAGAAGATGTGGTTGTTCATGTCACGTAACACATCCCAACCCTATGTGTCCGTGGACAAGCTATACCATAGCAGGGTTTCCGTCAAGTCCAGTCAAGTTAGATTAGAAGTGATCTGGCACTTTTGTGAGTCTATTCGTAGACCGTGCATGCCCAGTCACTCAGTGTAGATGCATATCCTCTGGTTGCACACTGCATAAGCATAAGCATTTCCATCAGATTCCATCAGAGTCAGTTTGGGGATTTTTCAGAGGACTTTATCCCTTTTCTCCCTATTTTTGACATTTTTCACTTATTTATTAAGTAACTTTCGTTGGGTACTCAGTAGGGCAAATTGGGTGAGTTAATATATAAGCAAACCCAAGTTAGCACAATTTGGCAGATGAGCAATAAAGATCACTAATCTTGAGAAAATACAACATTCATTCCGTTGCACCTTACATTGGTATCAGAGCTTTGGAAGTGTTCTGCATTACTCAAGGAAAGAACCACAAGAATTTTTTTTGCTTGTCGAGATCGCACGAACCCAAGTTTACTTGGGCGTGGCGATTCCTAATCGTGTTTTGTTGAAGAGTGACAGGAATCCCAAGAAAGAAGGGCTTGTCCAGCCTGCCCTTGTGTCTCTTTTCACTCATTGAGAGCGGACCCTGCACTTAGCGGCCGGCCAATCGACGTGAGGTGGGAAAAAGCAACCTTGGTGTGAGCGCAAGGCCGCCAAGGGGTGCGCCCGCAGAAAAGGGTAGAACTCGGGTGAAGAGAAGATCCTTCTCAACCGCAATTTGCAAGCAAAAGAAAACCTCAAGAACCTCAAGACCCTCAAGAACCAAGTTCCTCGTGATCTTAAGAACCAAAGATCCTAGTGCATGGTCGTCACCCGAAGCGGCATGGATACTTCGCATTCAGGTGATGAGCATGAGAGAGACGACGAAGGATTCTCCCCACCAAGAGATTTTTCCAACCCTCCCCCTTGGCCATCTACGCCACGAGTTGTCCTCACTTCTATGGAGATGATGGTCAGGTCGATGTTGGACATGATGTCACAACAACAAGAAACGAATCGAATTGCATTGGCACAACTCGCAAGCAAAGCAGAAGCACAAGAAGCCAAGGACCACGAGCGCGATGAAAGAAACGCCACACTTGCCGCAAAACAAGAGGAAAATCGCCTTGCTCAGGAACGTGAGCGCCTTGCTCTTGCCGCAAAACAAGAAGAAAATCGACTTGCTTTCGAACGCGAGCGCGGTGAACGAGAAGCTCAAAGGGAGATTTGCCATCAAGAATTTCTTTCCCACATGCTAGCCTCGAGGACCGAACCACCCAAAGATCGTGGGAGTTCCTCTAGTGGTGCAAGCAACGATGCGGATTCCAACAACCCCGTCACCGAAAAGTTTACTTTCAATAAGTATGATGGTAAGATGGATGCTACGGTGATTCATTCTTGGTTGCATCAATTTAATGCTTATTTTGCGACAACTAAGAAAACAGGAAATAGCAAGGTTTTGACGGCAGCTATGTACCTTGCCGGTGATGCCATAAATTGGTACCATGCATGGCAAGAGGCACAGCTAGCCGCGCACCTAGAGGCAGCCGACGATTTCACGCCCCTCTTATAGTTGGGCTGATTTCCAAGACAAGCTCAAGGCGCGGTTTATGCCACCTCAGTACCTCGCACGATTGAAAGAGGATTGGCGTAATCTCAAGCAACATGGTATGCTAGTCATGTCTTTTTCTAACAGTGTTTTGCAGCTAGGCACTCAATTATGCAAGTCGGATGATGAGCGCAAAGAGACTTTTCTCTTTGGGTTAGACGAATACATCAAGTTTAATGTTGAAGTCTTTGACCCCGCGGATCTCAACAAGGCGGTAGCAATCGCTCTCGCCCAAGAGATGAAGCACAACAAGGGAAAGCCTAAGGAGAACAAGTCTTCTCAAGGAACATCTCAAAATTCTCAGAACACACAGAATGGTAAGAACGGTAAGAATGGTAAGAATGGAAATTCTTCTAGCCCTTCTTCCTCTAATTCCTCGGAAAAGAACTCTAACAATGAATCTAAGGGTAAAGCTAAAACACCTGCAAAACCTAAGCTAACCCCTGATGAAAAAGCTTCTCAAGGAATTATACGAGGATACATCATGGCGGAAGAACAAGTGATTTATGCTAAAGAAGGTAGATGTTTTCAATGTCATATCAAGGGTCACATTAAGAAGGCCTGTCCTAAGACAGTCCCACCTAAAGAACCAAAGACACCCACAACTACCACAAACTCTGTCACAACACAACCTGCATCTTCTTATGACTCTGACACACACATTGATAAATCTCTCATGAAGTGTCATGGTCATGTAAAAGGACAGCGTTTTATCATATTGTTTGATCCAGGCAGTATGCATGATGTGATTAGTCCCCCTCTTGTTGAGAGAGCCCGCCTAGAGGTTAGCCAAAAATCTCCTATCGAGGTTTCTGGCTTTGCTCCTGGGATGGACTCTCTCATCACGAAGGAGTGCCTTGATGTGATGTTTACCGTTCAGCAAGCTTCTTTTCGTAGGAAATTTCTTGTGTCTCCTCTCTCATGATGTGATATGATTTTAGGCATGAAATGGTTTCTGAACTGAACCCTCTCGTTGATTGGGAGGCTCTCACTCTCACTTTGCATGCCAAAACAGATTCACTCCATATTATTATTCGTGCTGAGGAGGGCTTGCATTCTTTGCCTCTCATCTCGCATATATAGGTAAAGCGTGAATTACGACGAGGAGCACAAGCGGCATTCATCTATGCTGCCCCAGTTTCTGTAACCGGCCCGTAGGGCGGTAGGCGTTGGCTTTCACCCGAAATTCTTTACTTTATACACACACACAGAGCACTTTGCAAAGAGAACCTGAAATGGGAATTAACACTTCAACTCACACACGGCTCGGAAGCTAGAATGCTCCGAGCAGACACCGACAACCTGTAGGCCCCAAAATTGGCGCCCCTTTCGGTATTTCTTTATTCTTTAGGAGGGTAAATTACAAGGTAAGGTCCTGGGAATCCTTCACGTGTATCCACCTAGATACCATTTGATTTGGCCAAATTTCGGCAACATAACAGCCCCAAAACTTACGCGAAACCAATTCCCTTGCTGGAACTCGCTTGCACTGGCGTATACCCTCTGATTCCTGTCCAAAAACAGTAAATTCAGCACGCTGTATTTACTGGTTTTTGCCCTGTTTTCAGCCCCAAACAGTCCCCTAACTGTCCTTTGCCAGTGGGGCACGATTCCCAATGATCCTGGCGTCCGTATGGCTGAAAAACAGTGAATTTACAGCGCATACACAGCGCTGATTTTGCACCTGTACGGTGAGGTTATGACCCTCACCAGTGCCTGCTTTGGGGCAGCAGTTAGCTACCCCTGTTCCTGCTCAAGGAGGCTCTTGCCTCAGCACAAAAGCATGAACCCACACAACTGTACATCAGTCAAATGAGTAGCCCTCTTGTGGGGCATCACATAACTGCACGTAGGGGAGAAAGAGAGCAGTATGTAGCCTGCGGGGCATCACTCCCGTCACCATACTGTGCATAGAGGGCAAGGTAAGCATTCCATAGCTTCTGTACCTGTTGCAATCCGCCTGTGGCTGAAAATGGCGCCCCCTTTGATGATATGCAGCTCGTTTTTGCCTCCCAGAGTGGCAGAATCGCTCACAAGCTGACACGTCGCCCAGTTTCCGAGTTTGGGCTTTCCCTGCTAAAAATATCTCAACTGGTGCGTCAGTTGACTTCGCGGCAGAGTTGTAAAGTGTTCCCCTAGTCATACCGAAGGTAATGACGCGAACACATTTCGTGGCCCAAAATAGCAGTTCCCTAAATTTTAGGAGATGCTTCCGTTGGGCTCCCACTGGTCTTCTGACCATCTATCCTCATTGGGACCGCATCCAAAAATGCAATGTGGCCCAACTGTCGGATACTTTTTGTTGGTAGTCCCACCTTGACTTTACGCCTTAATTGAGTTCACTTCCTAGTATCCACCAACTTGCTAAGTGCGACGGGGGGACCTATATGATCTTGCTCTGAGCCTAGACATCCTCTTACCATACGAATTCCAATGCCGACCACTTCCCGTCTGCGGGTGAATCTACCGTTCACATTGGCCATACAATGTCCGACCGTTTGCTACTTCAAAAAGAGGGTCTTAACAAATAAAATAAACCCCATTGGAAAGAAACCAACAACCAAGGTTAGCAGTTGCCACATCTCTGTGACATGGTTAATAACTGCCACGTCCTCGTGACATACCCCCCTCTTGAAATCGCAAACGTCCTCGATTGCATACCATAAATACACGCCACTGATGATCTTGTGTTATTAACACTCTTTTATCATCGCATGTATCCGCAAGAAAGGTCGTAACATACATAGATACAAATGACTTAATGAGGCCTTCATACTTTTGCCATTTCCATCTATGGCACTGAATTCATATGTACATTTGATGTACTAGCTCTATCATTACCCCTCCTTTGCACACGTTGGGTTGGGGCATAAGTAGGCTGTAACCCAAAGGCTTCAAGGTAAAGCTGCAATACATTTGGTGACTCTGACAGTTCATGCTCTTCCATCCACTTTGCATCCATAGGCGGATAGTTCTTGAACTTCACCAAATAGCGTCTTGCAACTTGTCCTTTAACTTTTCTGTCCTTATGTGCCAAAACTTGCTCAGGTACCAGGATCTCATCAAGTTCCTCAACTTCTGGCTGATCCTCAACTGGCATATCTTCTGGCACATCACCCACGAAGGGTCTTAGAAGACTCACGTGAAACGCATTATGAATCTTCCATGCATCAGGCAATTTCAGCCTGTAAGCCACATCGCTGATCTTGTCAAGCACTTGAAAAGGCCCATAGTAACGCATGCTGAGCTTAGGAAACAGCCGTTCCTTGCCCTTCATCTTCTTTAACCTTGCCTTTTCGAACTTTAAGAGAACCCAATCACCAGGTGATAGTAACAATTCACGACGGTGACGATCAGCAGCCTTTTTCTGTTTTGCCTGAGTTTTCTCCAAGGCAACTTTAATCTTCGTATACATCTCATCCATGTTCTCAACATATCGATCTGCCTCAAAGATCTTGTCCTTTGTGTGCAAAATGGGAGGAACCTTTTTGCCGCCTTCAACAATTTCAAAAGGTGCTTTGCCAGTAGACGAATGCACCATATTATTGTACGCATACTCAAGCATAGGCAAATACTGTTCCCACTTGCCCTTATTATCTGACACATAGCATTTCAGCAGATCTAAGACAGTAGAATTGGCCTCTTCTGACTGTCCATCAGTTTGTGGATGAAACGAAGACGAGAACTTGAGCGTAGTACCCATGTTCTCAAACAATCCTCTCCAGAACAAACTGGTCATGCGAGGATCACGATCACTGATAATCGATTGTGGCATACCATGGTACTTAAACACATTGTACATGAACAAGCGTGCCATCTGATCAGATTTTATCTTCTTCTTGACAGGGATAAAATGGGCGTGCTTGCTGAACCTGCAGATAATGGTCCATATACCATCATTCCCTGTTGGCGTCCTTGGAAGATCAAAGATAAAGTCCATAGCAATGCTTTCCCATGGCTTATCCGGAATCGACAGTGGTTGTAACAACCCTGGTGCCTTTTGCCTGTCAAACTTGACCTTTTGGCAAACTATGCATGCTCGCACAAAGGCATCCACATCTCTCCTCAAGGTAGGCCAATAGAAGAACGTCTCTACCGCTTTAACTGTTGCATCAATGCCACGATGCCCTGCATACGGTGGGACATGACTCTCTTCCATGACCTTATGTCGCAGTGGCCTAGTGACACAAAGTCTGCCATGCATCATCATAAAACCATCTCTGAGGAGGTAGTGCTCGTGATGTTGCCCCTCTTGTAACTGTTCAAAGATCCTTGCAAAATCTTCATCAGCAGTATACTGTTCCTTCATGTCATCTAACTCATGATGATAAGGAATTGACACAGCTGAAATTTGTGGCTTTCTTGATAACGCATCAGCCACAACATTCTTCTTGCCTTCCACATGCATAATCTGGAAGTGGAACATGGAAAGAATGTTTGCCCATCGCATATGCTTTTCGGATAACTTTGACTGTGTCAAGAAGTATCGCAAGGTCTGATGATCTGTTTGGACAACAAAATCAGCACCTAAGAGGTAGTGCTTCCAGCTAGAAAGCGCATGAATAACGGCCAAGAGTTCTTTCTCATAGACTTGCATAGTCCTCTCTGGCCCTTGCAAAATTCGGCTTTCATATGCTACTACCCGTCCATCTTGCATTAGCACTGCTCCGATGCTACTGCCACACGCGTCACATTGGACCACAAATGACTTCCTGAGATCTGGCAGAACAATAACTGGATCTGAAGTCAACTTTTCCTTTAAGAGACTAAAAGCTGAAATCTCTTTTTGGGTCCATCTGAAAGTGACCTCTTTCTTTTGCAATGCGTGAAGAGGCGATGCTATCTCTGCAAAATTTCTGATAAACCTTCTATAGTAGGAACACAATCCCAAGAAGCTTCTGACATCGTGCACAGTCTTCAAGTCTGGCCATGTCTTGATAGCTTCGACCTTTGCGGGATCCATTCTTACACCATCCTTTGAGACTATGTGGCCCAGAAAGTGGATCTCTTCAAGGAAGAATTCACTTTTCTTAGGATTGACAAGTAACCTGTGACTGCGCAGCTCTTCGAACACAATGGTCAAGTGACGCCTATGCTCCTCTTCATTCTTCCAATACACAATCATGTCATCGAAGAATGTTCCAACAAACTGTTGATGCGAGCGGAAAATCCGGTCCATCATTCTGTTGAACGTGGCAGGAGCATTTGTTAGCCCAAACGGCATCACTAGAAACTCATAAAGACCAAATGTCGTTCTAAACGCAGTCTTGTGCACATCCTCTAGGCTTATACGAATCTGATGGTACCCACTCTTCAGGTCTATCCTGCTGAAAATTGCAGCACCCTCTAAACGATCGAGAATATCATCAATGCGAGGAATAGGAAACCTATTCTTGATGGTATTCTTATTCAACGCACGGTAATCAATACACATGCGCCATGAGCCATCCTTCTTCTGCACTAGGAGCACTGGGGAGCAAAAGGGTGAAGAACTAGGCTGAATCAGCCCCTTCTCTAATAACTCCTCAACCTGGCCCATAATCTCTTTCTGCTGCGCCGCACTAACCCTGTAGGGAGGTCTATTTGGTGGGCTACACCCTGGCACCAAATCTATCCGATGGTCCTCAGGTCTCTCTGGCGGCAATTGCGACGGTAATGAATCAGAAAAACAGTCACTAAACTTTTGCAAAAATGCTGACCTTTCTTTATCTAACACAGATAAATTTGACTGATCACTATCTGAGACATCACGTGCAAAAATCAAGTACACAGAAAGATGATTCTTTATTACAGAAGTGATAGCAGAAGCAGATACAATAGGGACTGACTCTCCTTTAAGCTTTACATCCAAGATGTGAGTTTTGCCCCTATGCTGTACAGTGATCTTTTTGTTGTAGGCATCCAAGACTCCATGCACTCGGAACATCCACGGGATCCCCAACAAGGCGTCACAACCTTCCAGCGGCATGATGTAAAACTCTTCAGTGTCCACATACGACTGAATATGCAGACGCAGTTTTCCAACGATGGGAGTAACACACTCTGAGTGGCCAGGACATGCCAACCCTGCCTCTGCTGTGTACCCCATCTCTTCAGCTTTGATGCCGAGCTTCATAGCTAACTCTGGTGAGATAAAGTTGGCTTTGGCACCTGGATCAAAGAAGATGAGTGCCGTCTGATCTCTAACTTTACCCCATGCCCTGCATAACTCACTGGCATCTGTGCTGGGCCTGTCACCCACCATGTCTGGCACTAAACCTGCCGTGGGTTTTGGCTTCTTGCCTTTCTGGTCTTCTTTATCCTCTGAGTCAGCTGGCCTTTTCCTTTGTGGACAATTGATAGAAAAGTGACCAGGCTGCTCGCATATAAAGCATTTGTTCTCAGCCATTAGGACCTTCTTTTCCTCGAGCGACTTGCGCACAAAAGGCTTCCTTTTCTGGTTCTTTGCCTGCGCTCCAGAAGTCCTAGCTGAATCCTTGTCTTTGGTGGCCTGTTCAGACCCCTGTGACGCATCAGGAGCCGTCTTCACAAAGGGCTTCTTCGCTGAATTTTTCTTTTGCTGCCCTCCTTTATCACTGCTCGGAAATCCACTGTCCTCTCCTTTCAACAGGGCAAGACCAGTGTTCGCAACTTCCATAAGCTGAGTAAGGGTAGCCACTCTATTCTTTGTACAGTAATCGCGAAGCCCTTTAGGCAACCCACAACAATACTTCTCTATCTGCTCTGTCAGTGGCACAAATCTGTAGGAGGTCACTGAGAGTAATGCTTTACAAAACCTCCTATTGTACTCCAGCAAGCTCTTGCATGAAGCTGCCGTAAGCTGGTGCCAATCTGTCAAGACATCGGCTTCAAATTCATTTGATAGCCAAGCAGATGCAAACATTTGCTTGAAGTAAACCCAAGTGGCGGGTGCCTGTCCTTGCATTAACAATGTCGTCCACCATGTAAGCGCATTGTCCTTTAAGAAAGTGGCAGCTTTCCTGACCTTCGAGGCCTCTGTAAAATTCCCTCCCGCATAAGCTGTATCAAACTGCTGGAGGAAAGTGAGTGCCTTTGTCTTGTCCTCGAAACCACTGAAGGTACTAAACTTTACCGCTGCACCACCTTCTTTGTAGGCCTTCGGCTTCTCTAGTGCCCCCAAATTGTCATACGGAATGGTCTGCAACATGGGCACTGTACTAGGCATGATCGGCACGTGTTGGCCATTCACATTTTGCGTCAGAGGTGCGATATCTGGCTGCTGTCCAGAAAAACCAGCCATGCCAAAATGACCTTGTGGCACCCCAAACTGGCCCTGGTTGCCGTGGAAACCTTGCTGCATGCCGATAGTACCATACATGGGGTTTGACATGATGCCTTGCATACCCCCGAACACTGTTCCTGGCATGTACGGCTGACTTCCAGACGCATAACCAGCCATACTTTGGAACACTGATCCACCCCCGAAATACCCAGGATGTACCGTGGGTGGTGGAAAAACTGAGTGCATAGCCTGGTATCCAGCTCCCTGTCCATTCAAGACAGCATGCTGGCTCTGAAAGGTGGCGGGCTGAACTGGCATAACCTGTGGAATAGGCGTTCTAGCCACCTGTTCAAGCACGGGAGGAACCTGCTTTGGAGCCCCCGACTCCGCAACATGCGAGTGTTCCCTTTCCTCCTGCGCCTCATGAAGTACCTGGGCTTGAGCTTCAACAAGCTCCGTACGCGGCGTAGGTTGCCTATTTTGATGTTGCACTGGTGGCGCTGCAAGAATTCCATAAACCTCGGATTCTGCACCAGCTGCGAAAAGACATTCACCGCGGCAACTAACTGAGTCTTAAACGCATCATCCTCAAGTTGCCCTGTCATAAAGCCCTGTACTACTGGAGGGACATTCACGTTGACAGGAGGTACAGACTGACGTGGCCGTGAGCTCTCGCCAATCTCAAAAACCATAGGAATCTCCTGCCTGTCCTTTGGAGAGGAACCCTCTTCCATAATTCCCTTCCCCTTGTCGGCCATAGTGTAATCCCCGCGTTCTTGCACTCTGTGTCTTTATCCTCAACAATCCAGGCTCACTCTTTGAGGAAAAAGTGATTGAAGTCCCGGCAACGGAACCATGTAACCGGCCCGTAGGGCGGTAGGCGTTGGCTTTCACCCGAAATTCTTTACTTTATACACACACACAGAGCACTTTGCAAAGAGAACCTGTAATGGGAATTAACACTTCAACTCACACACAGCTCGGAAGCTAGAATGCTCCGAGCAGACACCGACAACCTGTAGGCCCCAAAATTGGCGCCCCTTTCGGTATTTCTTTATTCTTTAGGAGGGTAAATTACAAGGTAAGGTCCTGGGAATCCTTCACGTGTATCCACCTAGATACCATTTGATTTGGCCAAATTTCGGCAGCATAACAGCCCCAAAACTTGCGCGAAACCAATTCCCTTGCTGGAACTCGCTTGCATTGGCGTATACCCTCTGATTCCTGTCCAAAAACAGTAAATTCAGCACGCTGTATTTACTGGTTTTTGCCCTGTTTTCAGCCCCAAACAGTCCCCTAACTGTCCTTTGCCAGTGGGGCACGATTCCCAATGATCCTGGCGTCCGTATGGCTGAAAAACAGTGAATTTACAGCGCATACACAGCGCTGATTTTGCACCTGTACGGTGAGGTTATGACCCTCACCAGTGCCTGCTTTGGGGCAGCAGTTAGCTACCCCTGTTCCTGCTCAAGGAGGCTCTTGCCTCAGCACAAAAGCATGAACCCACACAACTGTACATCAGTCAAATGAGTAGCCCTCTTGTGGGGCATCACATAACTGCACGTAGGGGAGAAAGAGAGCAGTATGTAGCGTGCGGGGCATCACTCCCGTCACCATACTGTGCATAGAGGGCAAGGTAAGCATTCCATAGCTTCTGTACCTGTTGCAATCCGCCTGTGGCTGAAAATGGCGCCCCCTTTGATGATATGCAGCTCGTTTTTGCCTCCCAGAGTGGCAGAATCGCTCACAAGCTGACACGTCGCCCAGTTTCCGAGTTTGGGCTTTCCCTGCTAAAAATATCTCAACTGGTGCGTCAGTTGACTTCGCGGCAGAGTTGTAAAGTGTTCCCCTAGTCATACCGAAGGTAATGACGCGAACACATTTCGTGGCCCAAAATAGCAGTTCCCTAAATTTTAGGAGATGCTTCCGTTGGGCTCCCACTGGTCTTCTGACCATCTATCCTCATTGGGACCGCATCCAAAAATGCAATGTGGCCCAACTGTCGGATACTTTTTGTTGGTAGTCCCACCTTGACTTTACGCCTTAATTGAGTTCACTTCCTAGTATCCACCAACTTGCTAAGTGCGACGGGGGGACCTATATGATCTTGCTCTGAGCCTAGACATCCTCTTACCATACGAATTCCAGTGCCGACCACTTCCCGTCTGCGGGTGAATCTACCGTTCACATTGGCCATACAATGTCCGACCGTTTGCTACTTCAAAAAGAGGGTCTTAACAAATAAAATAAACCCCATTGGAAAGAAACCAACAACCAAGGTTAGCAGTTGCCACATCTCTGTGACATGGTTAATAACTGCCACGTCCTCGTGACAGTTTCCCAGAGCATTCAGGTTCGAGGTAAGTATTCGGAGTTGTTTACGAAATTTAAACATCTCTTTTTGCAGGATGATCTTCCACCTCGTCTCCCACCGGAGCGGCCGGAGGACCATCGCATCGAGCTTATGGAGCGAGCGCAGCCTGTCAGTAAGGCTCCATACCGTTTGAACAAGTCACAGAAGGAAGAGTTAGGGCGATAACTCACGGAGTTGGTGGCTAGAGGATTCATACGTCCTAGTGTAAGTCCTTTTGCAGCTCCTATTTTGTTCGTTCGCAAGAAGGATGGTTCGTCTCGTTTGTGTGTTGATTACATGGCATTAAACAAGATGACCGTCAAGAACAAGTTTCCGATGCCTCGCATTGAGTATATCTTGGATAGGCTCAATGGGGCAAAGGTTTTCAGCAAGGTCGATCTCAAAAGTGGATACCATCAGGTACGGGTATTCAAAGGCGACATTTTCAAGACCGCCTTTCGCACCGAGCGAGGACAATGGGAGTATATTGTTATGCCTTTTGGATTGACAGGAGCCGTGGGTACGTTCAATCGTCTCATGATAGGTCATTCGACGATATGGTAGGTGTATGTGTGTTCATCTTTTTAGATGATATTCTCATTTTTTCTGCATCGTGGGAGCAACATGAATTAGATGTTGAAAGGGTACTAACTCGTTTGGATAAGTGTCAGTTGTATATTGCAGCTAAGAAGTCGGAATTTTTTCTTATTGAAGTCACTTATCTGGGTTATATCATTTCTGCAAAAAGCGTCAAGCTAGACCCCGCGAAGGTGAAACAGGTTCGTAATTGGGATTTGCCCAAAACTGCATATGATGTGCGTTCTTTTCTTGGTTTATGTCAAGCATATAGTTTGCACATAGAGAATTTTGCACGCATTGCTGCACCTATGACTGATGTTTTGAAAGGGGTAAAGACTCGCCGTCAGCGCGTAGACTTGCCCGAGGCAGCCATTGAGGCTTTCGCAGCTCTCAAGGTTGCGGTGACAGAAGCACCGTGTCTTATCCTTGCCTCTTGGGATGATCCCTTTGAGGTATGGACGGATGTCGCCATACGCGTTGTGCTCCGGCAGCATGGTCGCCCAGTAGCTTTCCTTAGCCGGAAGCTCAATAGTGCGGAAAAGAATTATTCAGTTTATGATAAAGAACTTTTGTCTGTCATTTGGAAGCATTTTTTGTATGGTAGAGAGTTTACAGTGCGCACAGATCATCAAGCCCTCAAGTGGCTACAGTCTATGCCTAGTGCACATTGGAGTGATCGCCAAGTGCGGTGGTCACAATTTTTTGAGCAATTTGGCGGTTTGATTGAGTATGTGCCTGGAAAAGCTAACCCTGTTGCAGATGCGTTGAGTCGCAAAGGACAGATTTTGACTCTTGAGTCAAGAACCACATTTTCCATACAGGGTGAGTCTTTCGAGAGCATGAAGAATCAGTATGCAGATTCGGAGTTTGGTAAGTATTGGTTGCAAGCTCTTGCTTCCCAAGGGCCCAGCAACTATCTCATTCGTGATGGATTGTTATTTTTTCGTCAGCGTCTATGTGTGTTGCCCTCTCTCAGGCCAGCCATATTGCATGATGCACATGACTCTCTCACGGGTGGGCTCAGGGGTATGAACACCACATTGGAAAAGATTGAACGATTTTTCTATTGGCCTAAAATGTGAAAAGATGGGTTTAGTTATGTCACACATTGCACTATATGTCAAAAAGTAAAAGCTCCTCGGGGTAAGCAGCAAGGCCTCTTGCTTCCGCTGCCTATTCCCGAGGGACCTTTTCAGGATATCTCTATGGATTTTGTGACTAACTTACCACCAAGTCAGCATTCAAGGAACACTCAATGTTTAACTATTGTTGATCGTTTCAACAAATTTTGCATGTCGATTCCTTGTAAGGCCACAATTACTGCACAAGATGTTGCACGATTGTTCATAAAGCATTGATACCCCCTCTGTGGTTTGCCAAAGTCCATTGTTTCAGATAGGGATGTTAAGTTTACGTCCAACTTTTGGCGTGCACTCTTTGAAAATGTTACCATATACATGTGGTAGTGATGTGTGTGAACACACTAGGACCGCCGGGGCATTTCTCCCCTCTTTAGGAGGTTTTTTCCCCGTGCATTGTATATACGCCCATCACTCTAGGGCTATCTATCTTTCCATTGCACACTAACACACTCTCTATTGTGTGCCTTGAGCTTCCTTCGTCTTCTCCAAGCTGTGTGTGTTTCTCTGCAACCCTAATTCCAACAATTGGTATCAGAGCAGGTCACGTCCTCCCGGGCTTAGTCGCTAGCTGCTCCAGCACACGCCTGCTCACTTTCTCCGATTTCAGTGAGCTTTGGCGAGCGTTCGCAGGTCGACAAACATTTTGGGAGAGCTCGAAGAGCCTGGTCTGCTCATAATTTTGATTTGGACTCATTTCGGCCTCCGTTTCCACTACAGGAAGTACTGCACAGGCTATTTCGTCATTTTGTGCAGAATTTCTGTCAGTGCCGTTTTCTGCATAACAGGTGCCTTATAGTCTTCTACGGTTTGTGCTATATAGCACATGTTGTTCCCGCTCCGTTTCTCCTATTTTCGGGCAGTTTTCACATCAGGTGCAGCATTTACCATGGCTGACAAGAACAACACAGATGTGTTCAAGATGTTTGCTGCTGAGGACAGGTTGGATGGGGACAACTACCCTATGTGGGCTTATATGATGCAACATGTTCTTGTGTCAAAGGGTGTCTGGAACATTGTGCACGACTTTGATGTACGTCCTGGTTTTGAGGCTTGGGATATTTTAGCAGGTCTTTATGCAAGCCGCAATGAGGCTAAAATTGCTTTGCTGCGTAAAGAGCTGGAGTTGAAGATTATGCATGAGGAAGATGATATGGACACTTTCCTTGCTAGTGTCAAGGATATCAATGAGCAGCTTATTTCTGCAGGTGAAGTCATTTCAGACAGTTCCCTTGGGCAGACTGTTCTTGATGCCTTACCAGATTCCTACCAGACTTTTGCTAGTACTTGGAGACTGATGACCCAAGGAAATCCTGAAGTTGTCAAGTTTAATGCATTATGCACATTGCTGTTGCAAGAGTCACTTTCTAGGAAAAACAGGACTAGGCAGCATGCAGTTGAGCAGGCTTTTATTGCTTCTCAAAGAAAGGGTGGTAACAGTAATGCAGCCACTTCTTATAGTTCTGCTGCGAGTGGCAAAAATTATGTTCCTAATGCTTCTGCTGGCAGTACTTCGTCTGGCAATTCTGGTGATAAGGGCAAAAAGAAGATGCGTTGCCATTATTGTAAAGCCAATGATCACTTAATCAAGTCGTGTTCTAAGTTGAAGGCCAAAGAGGCTAAGAAGAAAGAGGGTGGTTCCACTGCAAATGCTGGTTCCACTACAAATGCAGCCATTGTTGAGTCTTCTGTGAAAGGAGACTGCGTTGTTGATGTTGATGCAGAATGGGCTTTTAGCGCAGAGTGCACTTAATATCCTGCTGTCCATGATGCATGCTTGTCAGTTGCTGTAGATTCACATGTGTGGTATTTCAACAGTGGTGCTACAAAGCACATTACCTCACATCGTGAATTGTTTACCTCTCTCGAGTCTGTCCCTCATGGGAATTCAGTCACTTGTGCCAACAACGCCTCTTATCCAGTTCAGGGAGTTGGAAAGATTGTGCTCACTGCTGCTAATGGCAGTTCCTTCACACTTGTTGATGCACTTTATGTACCTGGGATCAAGAAGAATCTCTTATCTGTATCCGCACTTGCTAGACTTGGACTTGTAGTCAAATTTGTGGATGACAGATGTACAGTTCATGATCTCAGTTTTGGTGATGAAATTGTTGCATCTGGGCTTTTATGTCGTGGGCTGTATAACCTCACTTTGTATGAGAAGTGTGGACAAAATTTTGTGAATGCTGTTGCAGATTCAAGGGCTATTTCAAATGCAAAACTTTGGCATGCACGTTTTGGTCATCTGAATTTTGCCAGTTTGCTGCGTTTGTAGAAATCTGATATGGTTGCTTCTTTGCCGCCTCTTGAAGCACCTGTCAAACATGTTTGTGAAGGCTGTATTTTGGGTAAGATGCAGCGTTCTAAATTTCCAAAGGATGGTTCAGTCCGGGCCACATGCAGGTTGCAGCTTGTGCATAGTGATGTTTGTGGGCCCATGCAAACTCCGTCCTTGGGCAATTACCTGTACTTCGTGACTTTCATTGATGATTACTCCAGGCATGCATAGGTATTTCCGCTTAAAGCGAAGTCCGAAGTCTTTATGTGCTTCAAACAATTTCTGGCTATGGCTGAAAATATCTCGAAATGTACTATGGGCACCCTCCGTTCAGATCGAGGGGGGGAGTATATGTCTCATGAATTTAATGCATTTCTGGCTAGTCGTGGGATAAAACACCAATGTACGGTGCCTTATACACCTCAGCAAAATGGTGTTGCTGAGAGGAAAAACAGGTCACTGACGGAAATGGCACGATGTATGGTCAAAAGTCAAGCTTTACCACACTCTTTTTGGCTTGAGGCCATCGTGTGTGCCACTTATGTACTAAACAGGTGTCCTACGAAAGCTTTGCAGTCTATTACTCCATATGAAGCATGGCATGATAGAAAGCCTTCTATTGAGCACATGCGTGTTTTTGACTGTTTGGCATATGCTTTGGTGCCACAAGTGCAGCGCAGAAAATTGGATGATAAGGCTGTCATATGTATTTTTGTTGGTTATAGTGCTGAAAGCAAAGGTTACAAGTTGTATCATCCGCAAACAAAACGTATTTTGGTTTCTCGAGATGTAGTGTTTGTGGAAGATTCTGTTCAGCCCTTGCTGTCATGTACTAGAGACAGTAATGTAAGCTCACAAGACATTTATGACACTTTGTTGCCTCTTTTCAGTGGTGGAAATACGAATGTAAGTTCCAATGAGGCAAATGTACAGCCTATGGGGGTTTCTGAAAATGTTTTAGATCAGCCTATTACTAATGCAGATATACATGATGTGCTTGATGAGGAAAGGGCTGAAAATGAGCAGGCTAGAGGTATGCCAAAATGGTTGGTGCACACTTTGCGTGACAGTAATTTGGATGCACCTTTGTCTAGTGGTACTCGTTCAGGCTCTCGCCATGCATCTTATACATCAGATTGTTATGCTTTGGCTGTGTCTAGTTTACATGATGTTGAGGAGCCTCTGACTTTTGATGAAGCACAGAATTCAGAAAATTGGATGGCTGCCATGCAATCAGAATATGATGCACTTATAGAGAATGACACATGGACTTTATGTGATTTGCCTCCTGGCAAAAAGGCCATTGGTACGAAGTGGGTTTACAAGTTGAAACGCAAACCGGATGGTGAGATCGATCGCCATAAGGCTCGACTTGTTGCAAAGGGTTATGCACAGCAAAAAGGCATAGATTATGAAGAGACTTTTTCTCCCACTTGTCGTATGACTACTGTGCGTTTTCTATGTGCATTGGCAGCTCATTTTGGTTGGGATGTACATCAATCAGACATTGTTACTGCTTTCTTGAATGGTGACATATTTGAGGAAGTTTATGTAACGCAGCCTCGCGGTTTTGTCATAAAAGGACAAGAGGACAAAGTGTGCAAATGTAACAAGGCTTTGTATGGGTTGAAGCAATCTCCTCGTGCTTGGTATGAGAAAGCTGACACTCATTTGGTCAAACAAGGCTTTCGTAACAGTCCAACAGAAAGCACATTGTATGTAAAGCGTGAGGGTGATGTACTTCTCATTGTGGTTCTTTATGTTGATGATTTGTTGATCACTGGACCAAATGAGAGACATATTGCTGAATTTAAGGCTGATTTGAATGCTACTTTCAAGATGAAAGATTTGGGGCTGTTGCATCATTATTTGGACATACAGTTTAAGCAGTGTGATGGTGGTATTGCCTTGTGTCAGAAAAGTTGCATAGAGACATTGCTATATAAGTTTGGACTTGAGGATTGCAAACCTATTTCCACTCCCATGGAAACAGGTTTGAAGTTGAGTCTACATGATGCTGGTGATCCTGCTGATGTCACTCTTTATCAAACTGCTGTTGGCTGCCTCATTTATGTATGCAACATGAGGCCGGATATTCAGTTTGCAGTCTCACAGGTCAACAGATTTATGCATAGCCCAGGGTCTAAGCATTGGCAGGCAGTCAAGAGAATTTTCCGCTACCTTAGTGGCACTTTACATCTTGGCTTGTTTTATCCCAAGGGGGGATCATTGCCGCCAGACTTACATGCTTTTTCGGACTCAGATTGGGCTGGTTGTTTTGACACGAGAGTGTCCACAAGTGGTTTTTGTTTCATGCTTGGAAGTTCATGTATATCATGGTTGAGCAAGAAGCAACCTACTGTGGCCACTTCGAGTTGTGAGACTGAGTACAGGGCAATATTCACAGCTACGGTTGAGTGTGTATGGCTCAGACGCCTTATGGCTGATTTGGGTGTTGGACAGGACACTGCCAACACTATCTACACTGACAGTCAGAGCGCATTGGCAGTTGCGAGGAACCCAGTTTTTCATGCTCGCACAAAGCACATTGAGGTGCATTACCACTGTCAGGGAGAGGCTCTCAGCAGGAGAGATCAGCTTGGCTTATGTGCCAACACAGGACAACCTTGCAGATCTTTTCACAAAGGCATTGTCTCGTGAGAAGCTTGAAGCTTTCCCCAAAGCTTTGGGCTTACTCCCCTTTGTGGACTAATCCTGTCCTCAGGGCATGGCACTTCCCTTTACTCATGTGCCAGTTCTCATTCACCGCATCACTCCAAGGGGGATTTGTTACCATATACATGTGGTAGTGATGTGTGTGAACACACTAGGACCGCCAGGGCATTTTTTCCCTCTTTAGGAGGTTTTTCCCCACGTGCATTGTATATACGCCCATCACTCTAGGGCTATCTATCTTTCCATTGCACACTAAGTAACACACTCTCTATTGTGTGCCTTGAGCTTCCTTCGTCTTCTCCAAGCTGTGTGTTTTTCTCTCCGTAATTCCAACAGAAAATTTTGGCACAAAGTTGAATTTTTCATCCGCTTTTCATCCACAATCAGATGGTCAAACAAAAATTTATAATCAATTGGCTTTTGATGTGTTGAAGTCTTATGTTCATGATCAGCAGTCTCAATGGGAGCTCTATCTCCATCTCCCATTGGTTCAGGCTATTCTCAATGATTCCTTCTCTTCTGCTATTGGTCGAACTCCGTATGAGGCAGCTTTTGGCCGCCGATTCCAGTCACTGTTGACTCGATCGGTCAGTCAAATGCCTGATGCCAATACTGAGAGTCAGTCATTGGATGAGATTTCTGAGAGTGTGAAGCTTCGGCTAAGCAAGGCTCATGAATCTTATTCTCGACAAGCTAACAAGCATCGTTAGGAGGACTCGATCAAGGAAGGAGATTGGGTGTATCTACGAATTATGAAACAGCGTCTTAAGCAAGTTGGAAAGAAATGTCCTAAGTTATCTTTTCGTATGTATGGTCCATTTCCAGTCATCAAAAAGATTAATGAGATTTCAATGAAATTGAAGTTGCCTAGCTCATGGTCAATGCACAACGTTTTCCATGTTTCTGTGTTTCAGGGAACACCTCCAAAGGACGTTTCGGAAGAAGAAGAACCGGCGATCATAGATGAAGCAGAAGTCATCGAGCCGGAGCAAGTTTTGTTGCATCGGTTTCGCCATGGTTCAAAGAAACAAGTACGACAATGTTTTTTGAAGTTCAAAGATCGAGGAACCCATGAAGCGGTGTGGGTAGACCAAGAGTTCTTCAAGGATTATCCAGAGTTGTTGGCAGACTACAAGGAAGCCATGCAGCTTGGTACCACTACCTCACTTTAAAAAGGAGGGGATGTCACGTGACACATCCCAACCCTATGTGTCCGTGGACAAGCTACACCATAGCAAGGTTTTCGTCAAGTCTAATCAAGTTAGATTAGAAGTGATCTGGCACTTTTGTGAGTCTATTCGTAGACCGTGCATGCCCAGTCACTCAGTGTAGATGCATATCCTTTGGTTGCACACTGCATAAGCATAAGCATTTCAATCAGATTCCATCAGAGTCAGTTTGGGGAATTTTCAGAGGACTTTATCCTATTTTACCCTATTTTTGACACTTTTCACTTATTTATTAAGTGACTTTTGTTGCGTACTCAATAGGGCAAATTGGGTAAGTTAATATATAAGCAAACCCAAGTTAGCACAAATTGGCAGATGAGCAATAAAGATCACTAATCTTCAGAAAATACAACATTCATTTCGCTGCACCTTACAGTTCACAAGACAGATGATGTGTTAGTTGATACTTTCTCTAGTGAAGCTAACCTCATTGCAGAGACGATAAATCACGAAGACCCGATCTTGGCTCTCGAGCCTAGGTCCAAAGAACCCCTTCAGGAAGAACCGATCTTGGCTCTCGAGCCTAGGTCCAAAGAACCCTTACAAGAAGTATTATGCGTTCGCATGATTGATACGCACGCATTGTTCGAGTGTTTCATTCGTGATCGTTTCCTGTATTTTAGTCAACGTCTTTATGTGATCCCTTTTCCTAGGCATGACATATTGTACGTTGAGCACGTTTCAATCATGAATGAGCATGAATGTATGCAGATTGTTCATGAAAAGCTAAAAAGTATGCATTCAAGGAAGTCACATTCCACGTCTCTTCCTTGGCATGACACATTTGTAGAAAGAGCCCATGAAAGTATGAGCACCAAGCATGGGCATTTCCGTTGTGAATTGCCACAGTTGATCGCTTTAGATCAAAAGAAAGACAAGATTCAATCTCACTGTTTATGTGTATGTGGTGAACGGTTTAGCACTCCGTCTCTTTGTTCATCTACATTGCATGCACAGTCTTTGAGGAAGCCACGATTTTTTCCAGTCACTTTACATGGAATGGGTATGTTCATGTTTTTGTGTCGGAAGTGGTTTCAGGAATTTTCAACCATGGAGATTCTTGAAGAAGAAAGAAGCATGACACTCCACGAAGTTGAAGCATTGATGAAGCGTCAAAAGACTTTGTGTCGCTTTCGGAGCGGCCCAAAGAAGCAAGCTTTGCAGACCTTTATGAAGTTCAAGTACCGCACGACCCACACATCAGAGTGGGCCGGCGAAGAGTCCCTTCCACGATTCCGGATTCTATTGGCGATCTCCCTCGACGCCATACAGTCCGGTACCAATACCTCACTTTGAAGAGAAGGGGATGTCACGTGACACATCCAACCCTATGTGTCCGTGGACAAGCTACAGCATGATTAGGGTTCAGTCAGTCCAGTCAGTCTAGAATAGAAGTGATCTGGCACTTTTGTGAGTCTATTTGTAGACCATGCATGCCCAGTCACTTAGTGTAGATGCATATCCTCTGGTTGCACACAGCATGATCATCAGTATTCCCATCAGAATCCATCAGATTCCATCAGGGGAATTTTCCAGTGCATTTAGCCTATTTTACCTATTTTTGGTATTTTTCGCTTATTAATTTAAGTGACTTTCCAACAAAAGTAGGCAGGGCAATTTGGGTAAGAAAATATATAAGCAAACCAAAGCTAGCACTATTTGGCAGAAGAGGCAACGAAAGACAAGCTCAGCAGGCCACTTCTCAGCAAGACCAAGCCTTGGTGGTTCCCTCCAAGCAGCAGATCCCCCCATTGCCTAGCGTTTCCAACAAGAACCATCGCCAGCCATCCTCAGCATTCGCGTTTTTGCATCAGCAGGTCCTCACCGGAAGAACACAGCATTTAGCGTTTTTGCATCGGCATCCTCGCCGGCAGAAACATCAGTCTAGCATTTTTGGTCCAACTTCAACCTCTAGCGTTTTTGGTCCCAGATTCAACGTTTTCAAATTCAGCAAGGCAACGTTTTTCATCATCAGAAGACCTGCAAGATCAGCCCTAAAGAAGTAGCAGATTCAGCCCGGAAAGACCTCAGTTTTCAGCCCTAAACCTGCAGAATTTCAGCGACAAGGACCCACAGAAACAGTCCCCCCAAATCAGCGTTTTTGGACTAGTCGCAGATTTCAGCCCATAGCGTTTTTGGACAGCAGTAGAAAGATTGCAGATTTTCAGCCCTTAGGTCGACTTCGTCATCACCGTCGTCATCGTCAACATAGCCTAGACTTGCATCAATCACATGCATTCAGTTTGTACCAGTTTGTGCAATCATAAGTAGACCACTCTCGCCGACGAGAGTGGGGCCTTCGGAGGAGGGTTTTACAACGTCTCTGGTGTCGTCTCTCTCTTCTCTCTCTCTCTCTCTCTCTCTCTCTCTCTCTCTCTCTCTCTCTCACACACACACACTTGCACGCACAGTGTCCATTCACTTTGTTTGTGATCATAGCATTCTCTCATTAAGAACAGAAGGCTCTACCTTCCATAAGAACAAAAGGAACCTTGAGCACAGTTCGGAGCACTCATCTTGAGCAAAGCGCAAACATTCATTCCGCTGCAACTAACATCTATTGCGTGGGGATACTGTCTATGAAGCGTCCTAGTACAGTTATGCTGCCGAAATCGGGCCAGGACAGGTCATTTTCAGCCCGGATTATGCGAGACAGCTTGTAGGAAATCACACGTTGTATTCCCTCTTTGAATACAATAAAGAAATACCGAAAGGGGCGCTAGTCTTTGGGGCCAACAGGTGTCGGCGGACACAGGGATGTCGGGTCCCAACCCTCAAAGGCCCCCTCGCTCTGTTGTGAGAGCAAGTACTTTCTTTATTCTTGCACAATGCTCATACAATGATGCTATATGCTGCGAAGCTGATGCTAACGGGTAATGATGCTACTAATGTTGGGTACTAATCCTGGGTACTGGTACTGAGATATTGAAGGCCTACTGAGGTACTGAGGTTCTCTATCGATGACGATGATGTCGACGACGAGGTGTTGATGGTCTATGTCGATAATGATGATGTCGACGACAGGTACTGCTGGGTCTACGTCGAAGACGATCATGTCGGTGACGAGTACTGCTGGTCTATGTTGAAGACGATGATGTCGATGACAGGTAGTACTGTTGGTCTATGTAAGGTGCAGCGGAAGTGAATGTTGAACTTTGCTCAAGTTGAGTGCTCCGAACTGTGCTCAAGGATTCCTTTTACTTATGGAAGGGAAAGCCTTCCGTTCCTTTAGTGAGAGAATGCAATGATCACTGAAAGTACTGAGACTGAGAGATAGAGAAAGAAGAATACGACACCAGATTGTTGCCAAACCCTCCTCCGAAGGCCCCACTCTCTATGGCGAGAGCGATCTACTATTGATTGCACAAATCTCTACAATGCTTTGGACTTGCTGACGATGTCGGCGACGATGAGGACGATGACGAGACGGATTGAAATCTGAAAACGCTAATGGCTGAAATCTGCAAATCTTTATCTACTAAAGTCAGACTCTATGTCGATCACGACGATGTGACGACGACGCGCTGAAAACACAAATGCTGAAATCTGCGTTTTGCGGTCTGAAACTGTAAACGCTCGTTGATCTGACCGTGCGGCGAGGATCTGCTGCGGGAACGTGAGATCTGCGAGGTTCGGGACTTCTATTGCGATGTCTGGCTGCTGAAAACTGAAAACGCTGGTGCTTTTGCTGGTTCCATCGCGGTGAATCTGCAAAACGCTGATTTGTCAGGCTGATGCAAAAACGCTAGGGCTGATTTGGGCTCTGCTGCAAAAACGCTATGGATCTGTTGTAGTCTACTAATGTCGGGGCTGATCTGCAATGCAAAAACGCCAAGCTTGCTATGGATGCAAAAATGCTAGGCCTTGCTGTTGCAAAAACACTAGGTTTGTTGATGGGGGGGATCTTGCTGAGAAGGTGCTTGTTGAACAAGATGTTCCTACTGCCTCTTCTGCCAAAAATGCTAGCACTAGGGTTTCTATCAAAATTGCCCTACCTAGTTCCCAACAAAAGTCACTTAAAAATAATAAGTGAAAATTGGCTAAAATAGGGAAAATAGGTCTATGCACTGTAAAAATGCTCCTGATGGGTTCTGATGGTAATCTGATGATCATGCTGTGTGCAACCAGAGGATATGCATCTACTCTAAGTGCCTGGACATGCACGATCTGCGAACAGACTCACATAAGTGCCAGAACACTTCCTAAGCTAACTGAACTGAACCCATGTCATAAAGTAGCTTGTCCACATACACAAAGGGTTAGATGTGCATGTGACATCCCCTCCTTTTCAAAGTGAGGTACTGGTACCGAACTGTATGGCGTCGAGGGAGACTGCCAACAGCGTCTGGAATCCTGTAAAGGACTCTTCGCCGGCCCACTCTGATGCGTGGGTCATGTGATACTTGAACTTCATAAAGGTCTGCAACGCTTGCTTCTTTGGGCCGCGCCGAAATCAACACAAAGTCTCCTATGGCTCCTTCAATGCTTCAACTTCGTCTATAGTCATGCGTCTACCTTCTTCAGGAATCTCCGAGGCTGAAAATTCATGAAACCACTTCCAACACAAAAACATGAACATACCCATTCCATGTAAAGTGACTGGACAAATTCTAGTCTTCTTTCGAAAAAACTGTGCATGCAATGTAGATGAACAAAGTGACGGAGTGCCAAACCGTTCATCAAACACACGCAAACAATGGGGTCGAATCTTGACTTTCTGATCTAAATCAATCAACTGTGGCAAAACACAATGGAAATACAGATGCTTGATGTTCAATCCTTCTTGTGCTCTTTTTGATACTGTGTCATGCCAAGAAAGAGACATGGAATGTGAATTTCTTGAATGCAAACATTTCATCTTTCCATGAGTAAATGGCATACATGCGTGCTCATTCATGAGTGAATTGTGCGCATCGTACAATATGTCATGCCTATGAAAAGGGATCACATAAGGATGGTGACTAAAATACAGGAAAGCATCACGAATGAAACACTCGAACAATGCGTACTGACTAATCATTCAAACACATAATACTTCCTGTGGGGGTTCTTTGGACCTCGACTCAAGAGCCAAGATTGGTTCGAATCTCCCTGTTGGGATTTAGTGGACCTCGACTCGAGAGCCAAGATCGATTCTTTGTGATTGATCAAATCTGCAACGAGGTTAGCTTCGCTAGAAAAAGCATCAACTAAACCATCATCCTTGTGAACAATCACATCTTTTTCTTGCAAATCATCATGCTTGTGAGTAATCACATCTTGATCATGTAAATCATCATGCTTATCATTATCATGCAAATCATGTGTGTCATGCTTTGGAAAAGAAGAGGCTGAGAGAGTCTCCTTCTCCAAATTCTTTTCAATCTTCGCCTGCACATTAGAAATGAGAGATGAAGAATGAACAACTTGCTCTCCACGAATGACAATGAGAGAGTCACTTTTGGCATTGTATTTTCCGCCCAATCAATGAGAGGGTTATGCTCACGAAACCATCGAATGCCCAAAAGCATATCACATCCTGAAAGAGGAGAGACTACAAATTTTTTGCGGGCATTTGTTAAACAATGAACAAAACACAAAGGCACTCTTGCGTGATGAGAGAGTCCATACTGGAAAAGAAGCCTGACACCTCGAAAGGAGATGTCTTGCGAACCTCCAAGCGGCGTATTTCGACAAGAGAGTCACTAATCAAATCATGCATACTGCTTGGGTCAAACAATATGACAAAACGCTGAACCTTTACATGACCATAACACTTAAAAGAGAGACTCATCAATGGAAGGAGCATGAGAGACTTTGGTCACACTCGTGTTCTCATTTATTGCATTGACAGAGGAAGTGGGTTCTGTAGATTCTTCAGAGTCATTAGATTCAAGCTTACGACATGTTCTTTTTATGTGACCCTCGATGTGACAATGAAAACAACGACCTTCCTTAGAATAAATGCTTTGTTCTTCCAACATGATGTCACGTGACACATCCAACCCTATGTGTCCGTGGACAAGCTACAACACGACAAGGGTTCAGTCAGTCTAGATTTAGAAGTGATCTGGCACTTCTGTGAGTATTCGCAGACCGTGCATGCCCAGACCCTTAGTGTAGATGCATATCCTCTGGTTGCACACAGCATGATCATAAGCATTCCCATTAGAATCCTTCAGGGGAATTTTCCAGTGCATTTAGCCTATTTTTCCTATTTTTGACATTTTTCAATATTATTTCTAAGTGACTTTTGTTGGAAAGTAGGTAGGGCAAATAGAGTAAGTTTGTATATAAGCAAACCTAGACTAGCACTAATTGGCAGAAGAGGCAACAGGAGCACTCGCTCAACAGGCAACTTCTCAACAGAACCCCAAGCCCTAGCATTTTTGCTCCACAGCAACCACCTAGTGTTTTTGGACCAGATCAGCCAGCGTTTTTGCTCTTGCAGATCCCTGGCAATAGAAGACTCAACAAGAGACCTAGCGTTTTGCAGTTGCAGGCCATCCGGCGACAGCAGAGCCATTTTCAGCCCTGGCGTTTTTTATTTGCAGATCAGCCCCAAGGATGGGGGCAGACATGTATCCATTGCAAAGACAGGTGTTAACTAGGTCCAATGATTATGGCATCGAAATTAAGGGAGATGAAGGAACCAGTGGATTAACCCACGAGGAAAAGGGAAAGACAAAAGTGCTAAGTGTAGTCACCTTGGAGAAGGCATCAAAGCTAGAGGATACATTAGTGATGCCCATTGGGAAGAGGACCACAGAGGACAGGGAAGGAAGAAGTGCCCCAGGTCCTAGTAAGAAGAAGGGAAAGAGCCATGAAGGCGAAGATGTCAAGGCCAAGAGGAAAAGAAGGGCTCGTCGCAAGTTTCATGTTTCAGATTTTCCACTAGAGGATGGGCAACTAAGTTATGACTTGAAGGAGGATCTGACAAGCAGTGCCCATTGGGAAGAGGACCACAGAGGACAAGGAAGGAAGAAGTGCCCCAGGTCCTAGTAAGAAGAAGGGAAAGAGCCATGAAGGCGAAGATGTCAAGGCCAAGAGGAAAAGAAGGGCTCGTCGCAAGTTTCATGTTTCAGATTTTCCACTAGAGGATGGGCAATTAAGTTATGACTTGAAGGAGGATCTGACAAGCACGAAGGCAGATGTTACTTTTGGGCAGCTTATAGAGATGGTGCCTAAACTAAAGCGACAGTGGAAGAGGATGGTTAACCCAATAAAGAAAGAGCCAAAGAGAGGTTCAGTAAAGGTGTTGGCAATGGATGAGCTACCAGACATTTGCCCAATAGTAGATGTGTGGCACAAAAGAAAAAATTTGGGACAAGGTTATGTGGATGGTGGAGCCCAAATATGTGTCATAACACACTCATGCGTTGAGAAGATGGGTCTTACAGTGT
This sequence comes from Adiantum capillus-veneris, assembly GCF_014529385.1. NCBI lineage: Eukaryota > Viridiplantae > Streptophyta > Polypodiopsida > Polypodiales > Pteridaceae > Adiantum > Adiantum capillus-veneris. The sequence goes on along the minus strand of NC_140934.1, from coordinate 76,660,036 downwards.
CTAGGGTGTCAAGCTTCCGGATCAGATTGGCAAACCATCAAAAAGTAAAATGTTTGGGTGTTGTAAAGAGCTTAGAAGTGGAGGCATATGATGCAAAGGTAGTGGTTGATTTTCATGTGATGCCAGCAGGGTTGGGAGCATATCCTATTATACTTGGTAGACCATGGTTACGTGCAGTGGGAGCTGTTCAAGATTAGAGAAGTGGTACGATTAGCCTCTATGGAAAGACAGGTGCCAAGAAGCTTTATAATATGGACACAAGGAAACGGTTGGAGGAGCTCTATGAAGATGAGGATGAGTCTAGTGATGAAGACTATTCCACAGTGTCTGACGAGGATAGTGATAGTACTACCAGCAGTGATGAGGATGCTGATGTTGCATTTCTTTTGATGGACAAAGGAATCCAGGAGTCTAGTGTAGTCGCATTTGCAAATGAGGTTGAAGATGAAAGTGAAGGGCCTTATGAAGTGATTGAAGGGCTGATGCAAACCAAGGTTGAGTTGTCAAAGAAGCAGGAATTGATGACACAAATGATCAATGATCTCTCCTCTTGGTCCCTTGCTGAGGTAAATCTAGAAGCACTTATTGCACATTGCTCTTTGGTAGACCGTCTCCTTTTGGACCCCTATTGAGATGCAACCATTTCTCCTTTCGGTCCCCTGTTAAGATAGGTTTAGAAGCACATATATAAATACTAACTCTTGTTTCCCTTTTATCTTTCCGTATTAAGTGACCAGTTTAATATGAGAAAATCATTTGGTAAAGTTAGATATTATATTTTATGACATTACCTCTCTCTTGAAATCATAGTCGTCCTTGACTATGAGGTAGAGAAGATAAAGCCTAGTCATTAGTCCATGTTTCTTAGTGGGTAGAGGATCCCTTTTTACCCTACGGCATTATTCCAGAATGGATGACTAATCCATTTGGTGCTCAGGAGACTTAGCTGTCGCAAGCATGTCTGCTCTTTAGTCTATATCATACTTATAAAGTAGAGTGACAAGTTCTACTTGGTGTTTGGGAGACGTCATCATCACAAACATGATCCTAAGCATGTATACTTCTTAAATTTTGTGCACAATAAAAGAAAGAGAATGAGTCTTATAAGACAAAAATGTTGTTCATTTAAAATGCATTTTCATTTGCTTACTCTAGTTTAGCATTAAGCATTGACAAGATTCATATTATCCTTAAGCTAGGCTCCTTATCCATCTAGCATCTTTAAAAGGATAATTTTTAAATTTAACAAGATAATCATTGGATAATCTTACCGTTTCTTAGTACCGTGTCTTCGTGTGTCGAAAAATCGATTCGGGCTGGAACACCTCATCTTGATCTTCCATCTCTAGCGGGTCCTCCATTATTGGTTCTTTTTGTGGCTCTCCTTTGTAAGGCTTGAGTAGGCTCACATGGTTAACATTGTGAATGAGACAATGGTTGAGCAACTTTAATTGATAAGCCATCTCATTAATTGGCTTCAGAATTTAAAAAGGAGCATAGTATCTTTTTGCTATTTTAGCATAATACTCTTGGTGGCCCGTAAGAATCTTACCCCTAGTATGCCTTAGATGAGCCTTCAGAAACTTTAGCAAGACCCAATCATTTTTCTTAAAGGCTAAGGCTCTTCTATGCTTATTAGCACATGTTGGCTAGTTTTCCTGATTTGTTCATTACTTCATATGAAGAGATCAGAGGGTTCAAGGGCGAAGAGATGCATATAGAGTTGAAAGAAGGTGCTAAGCCAGTGCGGCAAAGGCTAAGAAGGATGGGTCAAGAGCAAATGAAAGCCTTGAGAGAAGAGGTGGACAAGTTATTGAATGCAGGGTTCATAGTCCCTGTGGAGACCACAGAATGGGTGAGTCCAGTAGTAGTCAATCCAAAGAAGGATGGAAAATGGAGGATTTGCCTAGATTTTAAACCCTTAAATGCAGCCACTAAGAAGAACCCATATCCTCTTCCATTCATCGATCAGATCTTGGATTCAGTGGCAGGTTATGAGAGGTACAATGTGTGTGATGGTTTTTCAGGCTATTTTCAATTGAAGATTGCTCTTAAAGACCGCACAAAGACAACTTTTATTACGCCATGGGGCTGTTATTGCTACACAGTATTGCCATTTGGGTTGTCAAATGGACCATCTTTCTATCGAGAGAGAGAAAATTGTGTATTGGAACCTTTCATTTGGTAGTTGTATTAAAGCTTTTATGGACGACTTCTGTGTCTACAACAGCAGGGCTGAACACCATGAGAAGCTGGAGATGGTATTGGCTCGATATGATGAATGTGGAGGACAACTAAATCCCAAGAAATGTCATCTAACGCAGCCAAGGGTGAAATTATTGGGCCATATGGTGTCAGAAAATGGCATTGAGGCTGATCCAGACAAGGTTAAGTCTATTATTCTTCTTCCATCACCTACGAGTACAAAGCAATTGGCAACCTTCATACACAAAGTGAAGTACATGGCACGGTTTATTCCATTGTCTTCACAGCTCCTTTATCCATTACAACAAGTGGCAAAGCATGATCCATTGCAATGGGATGACAAGTGTGAAGAAGTGTTTCAAGAGGTGAAAGAGGTGTTAGGGGGGTTGTCAGCCATGCAGGCTCCTGATTGGGAGCAAGTATTTTATGTAAATCCATCAGTAGGGGATGATGCCATTGGAGCCATGCTATTGCAAAAGGGGAAGGGCAGCCATTATATGAGGCCAGTGTATTGTGCAAGCCGAGTGAAGTTGGTAGCAGAGAGAAAATTCTCGGAAGTAGAGCTAGTGATGGCCAGTGTAATATTTGCTTGTCGACGATTTCGTCATTACTTGCTACCATGACCTTTTGTTTTTTTGACGAGTTATGCCTTTTTGCCACAGTTAATTAATGGAGCTAACATGTCAAATGTGGTCAAGAAATGGGTAGTTGAGCTACAAGAGTTTGAGTTCTCTTTTCTAGTAGGAGATAGTACAAGAGCTACACTAGCTGATTTGTTGACTTACCAGGAGAATCCCCTCCTTGTTAAGGAAGAGGCGGTGAGAAAGGTAGTTGAAGAAGTGCCACAGATCAGCAATGCACATGTTTTGTTCTTTGATGGCTCATATAGAAAGATCCATGATGCGGCTTCAAGGGGTATAGCACTTTATGATCCAGAGGGGAAGCTATTATGCAAGAGAGGGTTCAAATTGGATGCTCATAGTAACAATGAGGCTGAATATGCTACTTTGGAAGCCGGATTACACATTTCTTTGAAGCATGGGGTTCGAAGGTTGAGCATAAAAGGTGATGCCTTGTTAATTGTGAAGCAAGTGTTGGGTGTGTGGAAAAGCAAGAACACCTCATTGAAGGAAATGTGCTTCAGAATTAAAGGCCTGTTAAAAAAGTTTGAAGCATGGAGCATCAGACACATTGAACGTGCTCTAAATGGAGAGGCACATGAAGCAGCTCAAAGCATGATTGGGGAGCTATTTGTGTTGAGGACCACTTTACCTCTTTATCATGACCGGGAAAGTTTGGCTCAAGAAGAGGAGTTTTTGTTAACAGGAATCATTCCGAAGGACATTCAGAAGTCTAAGAAGTATGGCTTTATACACAGAGCATATAGGTACAAATTGATTGGTGATGTCTTGTACATGAAAGGGGCTGATCTCGTGTTGAGACGTATACCTTGGCGGAAGGAGCTTTATAGAGTGTTGGAAGAGAATCATGAAGGCGCATGTGGCGGCCATTTTGCTCTAAAGATCACCTTGCATAAGATCTTGCAAGAGGAGTATGTATGGCCTAGTTTGCACAAGGATGTTCACCATTGGTGTAGGTCTTGCAATAGGTGTCAAGCATTTGGGAAGAGAGTGTTGAAGCCAGAGCTACGAAAAACCATTATGGCGTTTGATGTGTTTGAAAAGTGGGGGATTGATGCAATCGGCCCGTTACCTATCACAAGCAGGGGCAAAAGCTATATTTTGACTGCAGTGGACTATCTCTCTAGATGGGCAGAGGCTATAGCAGTAAAACAGATCACTGCAAAGGATGTGGCAAAATTTGTGTACGATGAAATATGTTGCAAGTTTGGGGTGCCATTGGAGCTACTTTCGGATAAGGGGCCAGGATTTAGAGCTAAACTGCTAGACTTCTTATGCGCGAAGATGAAGATTAGGCACCAGCATACCACTCCTTATTACCCGCAATGTAATGGCTTAAATGAAAGGTTCAATGGTGAGTCGGTACAAATTCTTTCGAAAGTGACAGAGCATCAAGGAAAGAATTGGGATTTGGAATTGCCTAGTGCATTATGGGCTTACCATACTTCGGTGAAGACAGGTACATGGTTTACTCCATTTCATTTGGTGTATGGAAAGGAAGCACTATTGCCTGTGGAAGTAGAGTTGCCTGCAGTAAAGATGCTAGAGAAGTTGCTTGGGCTGCCTAGTGATGCATTCAAAGAGAGGCTCTTACAGTTACAGGAGGTTCAGTTGGATAGGATGAGCGCATTGGAGCATTATGGGCAGATGCAAGATAGGGCTTTGGCAAAGATAAATGAAAAGGTCAAAAGTAAGGGTATCAAGAAGCATGACTTGGTTTTGCGCTACAACAGTAAGCTAGACAACACCTTCCAAAAGAAGTTTCAAATTAAGTGGAAAGGCCCTTTCAAGGTAGTGGAGTGTTTTCCAAATGGTACATATCAGCTGGCTAACCTGGATGGTGTTCTACATAAGTCAAGGGTAAATGGATTGCGTCTTACATTATATCATGCCAAGTTGATGATGGTGGAGCAAGATGAGCTGTCTGTGGAGCAAGTAACGTCTGCGAGGGATGAGGAGACCTGTGATGCGGCAAGTCTCATATCTCTTTTTGTTGCTGCTGATCATGAATGATCTAGCAAGCTAGGGGATGGGCAAATTATGTCAAGAGTTTTTTGGAGCAAGGGATTGTGCATATGTACATACACATGCATGGTGCATCAAATAAAGGATTGCCCATTTTCCATAGCCAAGTGGTTACGTGGGGCTCACATGTGTACAGGTAGGACAGCATGTACATAGTGCATCAATTTTCATCGTTACCAGTACCAGTGTGTTTTTCCTACAATAATGAAGAGTTGGTAGCGCGTAAAACTTCTCGAGGAAGCTATCCACGAGCCGACGACATGAGGTAAGCAGGTGCGCCAGATGGCATCTAGTGGCGTCAGGAGGCCGAATGGGGTCAATACTTGCACGTGGATAAGTAAGGACACAACGTGGGTGTTTTCTTGTGATAATTATGCAAAAAGGTCATCATGAGAACCATCTTTTGGGGCCACTTCACGTGGTGGTGGGATGCATTATTGAAAAAGGTTGAGTGCCAGGTGTGCGGATGGATGCAGCAGGGTGACAACTATGCACTGCGAGGTCAGTTTTTGGCATGTTCGGGGTCCGTTTGAGGTCAACTAAAAGACCAAGGGTGCCCAAGTAACAAAGCTAAGTGTGGGAACTGAAAAAACAGAGAGAAGACCAAAAAAAAACGTGGAGAAGAGAGGAGCAACAGCCGCAACTGTGTTTTTGGGGTTTTGGGAGCCTGTTTTGGCCGTAAATTGCTCATCCGAGGTCGGATTTGAGCACTTTGACATTGTAGACTGGGGTTTTCGGCCGTTCCGGACGCGATGGCGCTGTCCATTTTGCTAAATTCCTCACTCTTTCTATTGTTTTGGCTGTGTAAGTTTCTCCTATGAGCGAAGCTTCTGCTCCAATTTCTGATTGTATCTGGTATCTTTTACCCATATTGTGTGAGCTATTTGCCCCATTGGTGTTGGCCCAAGCTCTATTGTATCTAAACATCAAAAATTCTCCTCTTATTAGCTGAGTTTTTGGGTGGGTGTGTGTCTCTCTCTCTCTCTCTCTCTCTCTCTCTCTCTCTCTCTCTCTCTCTCTCTCTCTCTCTGTGGAGTGGGTAAACGGATAGTCTTCCTCCTCTCGCTCTATCGGTGTGTTCCCTGTCTCAGCCAGGTGGGTTGTGTAAGCCGAGTGGTGCCCCATAGTGTGTGTGTGTGTATCTTCCCAAGACTGTGTGTTGGGTTGTTATAGAGGCGTTGTGTGTGTTTCCATCCCGCTCACAACGCCATACAGTTCGGTCCCAGTACCTCACTTTGAAAAGGAGGGGATGTCACGTGACACATCCCAACCCTATGTGTCCGTGGACAAGCTATACCACAGCAAGGTTCCCGTCAGTTTAGATTAGCAGTGATCTGACACTTTTGTCAGTCTATTCGTAGACCGTGCATGCCCAGTCACTTAGCATAGAGGCATATCCTCCAATTGCACACAGCATGATCATCGAAATTCCCATCAGAATCCATTAGCATCAGTTAGGGGAATTTTCCAGTGCATTTAGCCTATTTTCCTATTTATTGGGATTTTCACTTATTATTTTTAAGTGACTTTCCAACAAAAGTAGGGAGGGCAATTTTGCTAAGTTCATATATTTAGCCTATTTTCCTATTTATTGGGATTTTCACTTATTATTTTTAAGTGCTTTCCAACAAAAGTAGGGAGGGCAATTTTGCTAAGTTCATATATAAGCAAACCCAAGTTAGCACTTTCTGGCAGAAGAGGCAGCCGGAGCTTCCCGCTCAACACGCAACTTCTCAGCAGTACCCCCCCGCAGCACCATCGCCAGCAGATCCCGCTTCTTCAGCGTTTTTCACAGCATCAGCCCTGCCATTGGAGTCCCCCCCTTCTGGCGTTAGTTCCCCAGCAAGTCAGCCCCGTCCTTGGCGTTTTCCCTCGACCAACTCACCTCAGCCCCTGGTGATTTTATCCCTGCATGCTCAGCGTTTTTGCAGCCAATCACTAATGCTAGGCAGCCAGCAAGACATCAGCGATTTCAGCCTTAAGTGCCAGCGTTTTGGGATCACAGGACCTCAGCAATTTAGCGTTTTGTTAGCATGGGAAACACTGCTGAACCAGCGTTTTTCAGCATGCAACAATAGCACCAGAAACGCAACCTTATGGTAACAGAACATCGGCATTCTTGTCTTCAGCATCAACCTCGACACACCCATTGTTTTCAGCCGTAGGGACAGCAGTACCACAGTCATTTTCAGCCCTGAAACAGTCCAAGAAATTCAGCATAAAGAAGATCACAGATTTCAGCCTCAGTCGCCGTCGTCACCACCGTCGTCGTCATCGGCATAGTCCAACTTGCATCAGTCCATTGCATACGCATTGTACACCTTTGTGCAATCAAAGAATAGACCACTCTCGCCGACGAGAGTCGGGCCTTCGGAGGAGGGTTTTACAACCTCTCGGGTGTCGTATCTCTTCTCTCTCCTTCTCTCAATCTCATTCACTTGCACGCACAATATCCACTCACTTTGTTCGTGATCATAGCACTCTCCATAAAGACGGAAGGCTCTCTCCTTCCCTAAGAACTAAAAGGAACCTTGAGCAATAAAGATCACTAATCTTGAGAAAATACAACATTCATTCCGCTCCACCCGACATTGGTATCAGAGCTTTGGAAGTGTTCTGCATTACTCAAGGAAAGAACCACAAGAATTTTTTTTTCCTTGTTGCGATCGCAAGAACCCAAGTTTACTTGGGCGTGGCGATTCCTAATCGTGTTTTGTTGAAGAGTGACAGAAATCCCAAGAAAGAAGGGCTTGTCCAGCCTCCCCTTGTGTCTTTTTTCACTCATTGAGAGCGGACCGTGCACTTAGCGGCCGGCCAATCGACGTGAGGTGGGAAAAAGCAACCTTGGTGTGAGCGCAAGGCCACCAAGGGGTGTGCCCGCAGAAAAGGGTAGAACTCGGGTGAAGAGAAGATCCTTCTCCAACGCGATTTGCAAGCGAAAGAAAACCTCAAGAATCCCAAGAACCCAAGACCCTCAAGACTCAAGAACTTCAAGAACCCAAGATTCTCACGAATCAAGGACCTCAAGAACCTCAAGACCCTCAAGAACCCAAGTTCCTCGCGAGCTTAAGACCCCAAGATCATAGTGCATGGTCGTCACCCGAAGCGGCATGGATGCTTCGCATTCAGGTGATGAGCATGAGAGAGGCGACGAAGGATTCTCCCCACCAGGAGATTTTTCCAACCATCCCCCTTCGCCTTCTACGCCACGAGTTGTCCTCACTCCTATGGAGATGATGGTCAAGTCGATGTTGGACATGATGGCACAACAACAAGAAAGGAATCGACTTGCATTGGCACAACTCGCAAGCAAAGCAGAAGAACGAGCAGCAAAGGACCGTGCACAAGAAGCCAAGGAACGCGAGCGCGATGATAGAAACGCCACACTTGCTGCGAAACAAGAAGAAAATCGACTTGCTCAGGAACATGAGCGCCTTGCTCAGGAACGTGAGCGCATTGCTCTTGCCGCAAAACAAGAAGAAAATCGACTTGCTCTCGAACGCAAGCAAAATGAACGAGATGCACGAAAAGCAGAAAAGGACGCAGAGCGTGAAGCTCAAAGGGAGCTTCGCAATCAAGAATTTATTGTCAAAATCCTTGCCTCGAAGACCAAACCACCCAAAGATCGTGGAAGTTTGTCAAGTGGCGCAAGCCATGATGCGGATTCCAACCATCCAGTTACAGAAAATTTGATTTTCAGTAAGTATGATGGTAAGATGGATGATATTGTTTTTCATTCTTGGTTGCATCAATTTAATGCTTATTTTGCGACAACTAAGAAGACAAGCAATACCAAAGTTTTGACGGCAGCTATGTACCTTGCCGGTGATGCCATTAATTGGTACCACGCATGGCAAGAGGCACAGCTAGCCGCGCACCTAGAGGCAGCCGACGATTTCACGCCCCTCTCTTTTAGTTGGGCTGATTTCCAAGACAAGCTCAAGGCGCGGTTTATGCCACCTCAGCACCTCGCACGATTGAAGGACGATCAGTCCGCTCTCAAGCAAAATGGTATGCCGGTTATGTCTTTTTCTAATCCTGTTTTGCAGCTAGGTACTGAATTACGCATGTCAGATGAAGAGCGCAAAGAGGCTTTTCTCTTTGAATTGGACGAGTATATCAAGTACGATGTCGAGGTACTCGATCCAATCGATCTCGACAAGGCGGTAGCGATTGCTCTCGCACAGGAGATGAAGCACAACAAGGGGAAGTCTAAGGAGAACAAGACTTCCACAAGTACCTCGCAGACTCCTCAGAACGGTAAGAATGGTAAGAATGATAACTCTATGTATCTTGCCGGTGATGCCATTAATTGGTACTACGCATGGCAAGAGGCACAGCTAGCCACGCACCTAGAGGCAGCCGACTATTTCACGCCGCTCTCTTCTAGTTTGGTTGATTTCCAAGACAAGCTTAAGGCGCGGTTTATGCCACCTCAGTACCTCGCACGATTGAAGGACGATTAGCGCGCTCTCAAGCAAAATGGTATGCCGGTTATATCCTTTTCTAATCGTACTTTCCAGCTAGGTACTGAATTACGCATGTCGGATGAAGAGCGCAAATAGGCTTTTCTCTTTGGATTGGATGAGTATATCAAGTACGATGTCGAGGTACTCGATCCAATCGATCTCAACAAGGCGATAGCGATTGCTCTCGCACAGGAGATGAAGCACAACAAGGGAAAGTCTAAGGAGAACAAGACTTCCACAAGTACCTCGCAGACTCCTCAGAACGGTAAGAACGGTAAGAATGGTAAGAATGATAACTCTTCTAACCAATCTTCCAACAGTATCTCAACAAAGAATTCTTGCAATGAATCTAAGGGTAAGGCTAACACAACTGCTAAACCTAAGCTTACTCCGGATGAAAAGGTAGCACAAGGAATTGTAGGAGGATACATCACTTCGGAAGAACAAAGCACTTATTCTAAGGAAGGTCGTTGTTTTCATTGTCACATTAAGGGTCACATAAGCAGAACATGTCATAAGCTTGAATCGAATAAATCAAAAGAACCCACAGCACCCACTACATCTGTCAATGCAATGAATGATAACACGATTGTGCCCAAAGTTTCTCAGGACCCTCCCATTGATGATTCTCTCATTAAATGTTATGGTCGTACGTCAGGGCACCGTTTTGCCATATTGTTTGACCAAGGTAGTATGCATGATGTAATCAGTTCCTCTCTTGTTGAGAGAGTCCGCCTCGAAGTTAGTCCGAGATCTCCTATCGAGGTCTCTGGCTTTCGTCCCGGTATGGACGCTCTCATCATGGAGGAGTGCCTTGATGTGCTGTTTGCAATTCAACAGACTGCCTTCACTAGAAGATTTGTTGTTTCTCCTCTCTCAGAATGTGATATGATTTTAGGCATTAAGTGGTTTCGTGAGACTGATGCTGTCATAAAATTTGCGGCTAACACTATATAACTCTCAATGCCGACAGTGATTCACCTACTGTCTTTCATGGAGTGGATACTTCTCCTTCTCCATCTCTCGTTGCTAATATGCAGGACAAGATTGAAAGGATTCGAGATAAGGAGATTCTCTCAGTCTCTCTTTCTCCACAGCATGACACACAGGATTTGCATGATTGTGTGAAGCATGATGGTGATTTGATTGACCATGATTTGCATGATGATTTGCATGACAAAGACAAGCATGATGAATTGCATGAAGATGATGTGATTGTTCACAAGGATGATGTGTTAGTTGATGCTTTTTCTAGCGAAGCTAACCTGGTTGTAGATTCGATCAATCACCAAGAATCGATCTTTGTTTTCGAGTCGAGGTCCACAGATCCCCCACAAGAAGATTCGATAGATCCCGAAGAAGCGATCTTGGCTCTCGAGCCTTGGTCCAAAGAGCCATCAAGGAAGTATTATGTGTTCGCATGATTGATACGCACGCATTGTTCGAGTGTTTCATTCGTGAAGGTTTCCTGTATTTTAGTCAGCATCGTTATGTGATCCCTTTTCCTAGGCATGACATATCGTATGTTGAGCACGTTTCTCTCATGGATCAGCACGAATGTATGCGGATTGTTCATGAAAAGTTGAAAAGTATGCATGTAAGGAAGTCACATTCCGTGTCTCTTCCTTGGCATGACACAGTTTCTGAACGAGCACATGATTGTATGAGCATCAAGCATGGGCATTTCCATTGTGATATGCCACAGTTGATTGATTTCGATCAAACAAAAAAGATTCGACCGCATTGTTTGCATGTGTTTGATGAACGGGTTATCACTCCGTATCTATGTTCATCTACATTGCATACACAGTCTTTAGAGAAGACACTATTTTTTTCCTTCACTTTACATGGAATAGATATGTTCATGGTTTTGTGTTGGAGATGGTTTTAGGAAATTTCAGCCATGGAGATTCTTGAAGACGAAATAGTGACCAACATAGTCCCAAGTTGCATCAGTTCCATGCATCGTCATAGTACCACTTTGTGCAATCAATAGTAGACCACTCTCGCCGAAGAGAGTGGGGCCTTCGGAGGAGGGTTTTACAACGTCTCTGGTGTCGTATCTCTCTTCTCTCTTTCTCTCAGTCTCATACACTTGCACGCACAATATCCACTCACTTTGTTCGTGATCGTAGCACTCTCCATAAAGAACGGAAGGCTCTCCCTTTTATAAGAACTAAAAGGAACCTTGAGCAAATATGGATCACTCATCTTGAGAAAATACAACATTCATTCCGTTGCACCTTACATTGGTATCAGAGCTTTGGCAGTGTTCTGTATCACTCAAGGAAAGAACCACAAGAATTATTTTTGCTTGTTGAGGTCACACGAACCCAAGTTCGCTTGGGAGTGTCGATTCCTAATCGTGTTTTTTTAAGAGTGACAGGAATCCCAAGAAAGAAGGGCTTGTCCAGCCTCCCCTTGTGTCTCTTTTCACTCATTGAGAGCGAACCATGCACTTAGCGACCGGCCAATCAACGTGAGGTGGGAAAAAGCAACCTTGGTGTGAGGGCAAGGCCGCCAAGGGGTGCACCCGCGGAAAAGAGTAAAACTCGGGTGAAGAGAAGATCCTTCTCACAAGCGATTTGCAAGCAAAAGAAAACCTCAAGAACCTCAAGAACCTCAAGACCCTCAAGAACCCAAGTTCCTCGTGAACTTAAGAACCAAAGATCATAGTGCATGGTCGTCACCCGAAGCGGAATGGATACTTCGCATACAGTGATGAGCATGAGAGAGGCGACGAAGGATTCTCCCCACCAAGAGATTTTTCCAACCCTCCCCCTTCGCCGTCTACGCCACGAGTTGGACCCACGTCTATGGAGGCGATGGTCAAGTCGATGTTGGACAGGATGGCACAACAACAAGAAACGAATCGAGTTGCGTTAGGACAACTCGCAAGCAAAGCAGAACAACAAGAAGCTAAGGACCGCGAGCGCGACCAAAGAAACGAAAGAATTGCCGCACAACAAGAAGCAAATCACATTGCTTTAGTACGCGAACGCGACGCACGGAAAGAAAGAAAAGAACTAAAAAAGGAGGAAGCGGCAGTACGAAGCGCGGCCTTGGAGATCGAGCGAGAGGCTCAAAGAGAACTACGAACTCAAGAATTGGTTCAACGGGTACTTGCCTCGAAATCCGAACCACCCAAGGATTGTGGGAGTTCATCAAGTGGCGCAAGCCACAATTCGGATTCCAACAACCCGGTCACAGAGAAGTTGACTTTCAGTAAGTATGACGATAAGATGGATACTACGGTTATTCATTCTTGGTTGCATCAATTTAATGCTTATTTTGTGACAACTAAAAAAACAGGAAATAGCAAAGTTTTGACAGCAGCTATGTACCTTGCTGGTGATGCCATAAATTGGTACCACGCATGGCAAGAGGCACAGCTAGCCGCGCACCTAGAGGAAGCCAACGAATTCACGCCCCCCCTCTTTTATTTGGGCTGATTTCCAAGACAAGCTCAAGGTGCGGTTTATGCCACCTCAGTACCTTGCACGATTGAAGGACGATTGGCGCGCTCTCAAGAAAAATGGTATGCTGGTTATGTCTTTCTCTAATCGTGTTTTGCAGCTCGGCACTCAATTACGCAAATCGGATGCGGAGCGCAAGGAAGCATTCCTTTATGGATTGGACGAGTATATAAAGTATGATGTGGAGGTACTTGATCCAATCGATCTCAACAAGGCGGTAACGATTGCTCTCGCACAGGAGATGAAACACAACAAAGGAAAGCCAAAGGAAAACAAGACTTCTCAAGGAACCCCTTTGAATTCTCAGATCACGCAGAATGGTAAGAACGGTAAGAATGGTAAGAATGGTAACTCTTCTAACCAATCTTCCAACAGTCTCTCAGAAAAGAATTCTTCCAATGAATCTAAGGGTAAGGCTAACAAAATTGCTAAACCTTAGCTTACCCTAGATAAAAAGGTAGCACAAGGAATTGTAGGAGATACATCATATCGGAAGAGCAAAGCACTTATTCTAAGTAAGGTCATTGTTTTCATTGTCACATTAAGGGTCACATAAAAAGAACATGTCCTAAGCTTGAATCGAATGAATCTAAAGAATCCACAGAATCCACTTCCTCTGTCAATGCATCTAATGATAACACGAGTGTGCCCCAAGTTTCTCATGACCATCCCATTGATGATTCTCTCATTAAATGTTATGGTCGTACGTCGGGGCAACGTTTTGTCATATTGTTTGACCCAGGTAGTAAGCATGTGATCAGTCCCTCACTTGTTGAGAGAGCCCGCCTCGAAGTTAGTCAGAGATCTCCTATCGAGGTCTCTGGCTTTCTTCCCGGTATGGACGCTCTCATCACGGAGGAGTGCCTTGATGTGTTGTTTGCAATTCAAAAAGCTGCCTTTACTCGAAAATTTCTTGTCTCTCCTCTCTCAGGATGTGATATGATTTTGGGCATTCGATGGTTTCGTGATGCTAACCCTCTCATTGATTGGGAGGCTAATACTTTCACTCTCAATGCCAAAAGTGATTCTCCCATTGTCATTCATGGAGAGGACATTGTTCATTCTCCATCTCTCATTGCTAATATGCAGAACAAGATTGAACGGATTCATGAGAAGGAGACTCGCTCAGTCTCTTTTTCTCCAAGTACCGCACGACCCACACATCAGAGTGGGCAGGCGAAGAGTCCCTTCCAGGATTCCGGATGCTATTGGCGATCTCCCTCGACGCCATACAGTTCGGTACCAATACCTCACTTTGAAAAGGAGGGGATGTCACGTGACACATCCAACCCTATGTGTCCGTGGACAAGCTACAACATGATCAGGGTTCAGTCAGTCCAGTCAGTCTAGATTAGAAGTGATCTGGCACTTTTGTGAGTCTATTCGTAGACCGTGCATACCCAGTCACTTAGCATAGATGCATATCCTCTGGTTGCACACAGCATGATCATCAATATTCCCAACAAAATCCATTAGAATCAGTTAGGGGATTTTTCCAGTGATTTTAGCCTATTTTCCCTATTTTTGACATTTTTCACTTCTTAATTTAAGTGACTTTCCAACAAAAGTAGGTAGGGCAATTTGGGTAAGAAAATATGTAAGCAAACCAAAGCTAGCACTCTTTGGCAGATGAGCAAGGAGCACAACAAGCCACAGGCAGGTACTCCCCTCTCTCAACAGACACCTTCAAGCCCTTCGCGATTTCCACCTACCCATCAGCCTAGCGTTTTTTGCTATAGCCAACATCTCCCACAAGCTGGCTTTTTCAGCTTTCATCTCATTGCCAACATCCCCAGGTATCTAGCGTTTTCACTAACGCTACAAAGGCTGCCAGCGTTTTTCATTTTCAGCCTTCATTGAAGCAGATGTACCAGCGTTTTCAGCATTAAAGACAGCAGCCAATTCAGCCCTATATACTTGCAGAAGATCATCATTTTCAGCCTCTTAAAACGCAGCCAAACCAGCGTTTTAAGCAGCCCCGAATCAGCCCCAGATTTTCAGCCATAGCGTTTTTGTGGACAGCAGTTAGAAGATTGCAGAATTCGGCCTTTAGGTCGTCGTCGTCGTCACCGACATAGTCCCAAGTTGCATCAGTTCCATGCATCGTCATTGTACCACTTTGTGCAATCAATAGTAGACCACTCTCGCCGACGAGAGTGGGGCCTTTGGAGGAGGGTTTTACAACGTCTCTGGTGCCGTATCTCTCTTCTCTCTTTCTCTCAGTCTCATACACTTGCACGCACAATATCCACTCACTTTGTTCGTGATCGTAGCACTCTCCATAAAGAACGGAAGGCTCTCCCTTTTATAAGAACTAAAAGGAACCTTGAGCAAATATGGATCACTCATCTTGAGAAAATACAACATTCATTCCGGTGCACCTTACAGTCGGCAAGTCCAAGCATTGTAGAGATTTGTGCAATCATAAGTAGACCGCTCTAGCCATAGAGAGTGGGGCTTTCGGAGGAGGGGTTTGACAACATTCTGGTGTCGTATTCTTCTCTCTCTATCTCTTAGTCTCATGCACCTTCACGCACAGTGTCCATTCACTTTGTTTGTTTCCATTGCACTCTCTCATTAAAGGAACGGAAGACTCTCCCTTCCGTAAGTAAAAGGAATCCTTGAGCACACTTCGGAGCACTCATCTTGAGCAAAGTTCAACATTCATTTTCGCTGCACCTTACACGTGATGTATCCTCCTAAAATTCCTTGTGCTGCCTTTTCATCTAGAGTGAGCTTAGGTTTAGCAATTGTGTTAGCTTTACCCTTAGGTTCATTTGGAGAGTTCTTTTCTAAGAGGCTATTGGAAGATTGGTTAGAAGAGTTACCGTTCTTACCGTTCTGAGGGTTCTGAGAAGTCTGAGAGGTACTTGTGGAAGTCTTGTTTTCCTTAGGCTTTCCCTTGTTGTGCTTCATCTCCTCTGTGAGAGCAATCGCTACCGCCTCGTTGAGATCGATTGGATCAAGTACCTCGACATCAAACTTGATACTCGTCCAATCCATAAAGGAATGCCTCTTTGCGCTCTGCATCCGATTTATGTATAGCCGAGCTGCAAAACACGATTAGAGAAAGACATAACTGGCATACCATTTTGCTTGAGACCGCACCAATCGTCCTTCAACCGTGCTAGGTACTGTGGTGGCATAAACTGCGCCTTGAGCTTTTCTTGGAAATCGGCCCAATTGAAGGAAAGGTGTCTGCCTTCCTTTGCTTCCTCTAGGTGCGCGGTCAACTGTGCCTCTTGCCATGCGTGGTACCAATTAATGGCATCACCGGCAAGGTACATAGCTGCCGTCAAAACCTTGCTATTTCCTGTCTTCTTAGTTGTCGCAAAATAAGCATTAAAGTGATGCAACCAAGAATGAATAATCATAGCATCCATCTTACCATCATACTTACTAAACGTGATCTTCTCTGTGACGGGGTTGTTGGAGTCCGAATCTCGGCTTGCACCACTTGATGAACTAACAACATCTTTGGCCGGCTCGGGCTTTGAGGTAAGAGCCTGTTGGACCAACTCTTGCATGCGTAGGTCTCTCTGCACATCACGCTCTACCTCCAAGGTCGCTCGTCTGTCTTCGACCGCCAAGTGCGCTTGCTCACGATCACGCTCAATAGCTGCCTTTCTTTCTGCTTTTCTTTCTTTTCGTTCATCGCGCTCGCGTTCCAAGGCAACGCGAGTCGCTTCTTGTCGTGCCATCATGTCCATTATCGACTTGACCAAAGCCTCCATAGAATTTGGTGCAAACTGTTGCGTAGATGGGGAAGGGGCAGGGTCGAAAAAACCTCCTGATGGGGAAAATTCTTCTGCACCTTCTTCATGCTCATCCCCTTCATGCAAAGTATCCATTCCGCTTCGGGTGATAACCATACACTGAGATCTTTGGTTCTTAAGTTCACGAGGAACTTGGGTTCTTGTGGGTCTTGGGTTCTTGGGTTCTTGGGTTCTTAAGGGTCTTGAGGTTCCTTGAGGGTCTTGAGGTTCTTCTTTAGCTTGCAATCTATGTTAGAGAAGGATCTTCTCTTCACCCAAGCTCTACTCTTTTCCGCAGTCGCACCCCTTGGCAACCTTGCGCTCACACCAAGGTTGCTTTTTCCCACCTCACGTCGATTGGCCGGCCGCTAAGTGCACGGTCCGCTCTCAATGAGTGAAAAGAGACACAAGGGGAGATTGGACAAGCCCTTCTTTCTTGGGTTTCCTGTCACTCTTCAAAAACACGATTAGGAATCGACACGTCCATTAGGACTTGGGTTACGTGCGACCGCAACAATCAAAAAAAAAAAAAAAGTGGTTCTTTCCTTGAGTGATACAGAACACTGTCAAAGCTCTAATACCAATGTAAGGTGCAGTGGAAGTGAATGTTGAACTTTGCTCAAGATGAGTGCTCCGAACTGTGCTCAAGGATACCTTTTACTTAAGGAAGGGAGAGCCTTCCATTCCTTTAGTGAGAGAGTGCAATGATCACAAACAAGTGGGTAAACACTGTGCATGAAAGTACTGAGACTGAGAGATAGAGAGGAGAATACGACACCAGAATGTTGTCAAACCAAGGTGGAAAGGTACGGAGTGTACTGTACGTAATCAGTACGTAAGGTATGTACTTCTGTACGGATCGGCCTTTAAAGTACGTGACCAGTACGTAACATTTGTAACAACAAAAAGAATAGTGACTTTAGCCTTTTTTAGCCTATACATACTAGGAACTACATAGAGTCTAAACATAGATAATACTTCAAACATCCATTAGATACTGCTTCAATGTCCATTAGATACTGCTTCAAATGTTATCCGTACGTAACTCTTAGAATACATCACTTAGTCAAATTTCAATAGCACTGTCCATTAGATACTGCTTCAAATGTTATCCGTACGTAACTCTTAGAATACATCACTTAGTCAAATTTCAATAGCACTAAACATGAGTCACGATTGCGAAAAGTTAAAACTTAAAACTTCAACATACCATGATACCGGAATCAAAATACATAAAACATCAAGAGTCAAGATTGAGGACTGATTATCAATCCTCATACAAAGATGGATACATCATACTATAGTGACCAGTCTAAACTCTACCATCAAAAAGACAGAAAAATAGGAATACACTATATAATACAAAAAATTTTAGTCCATTGCCCAATGGCAAGATGCCCCTAAAAAAACAAAAACCAAAAGAAAAAAAAGCGTACACTATCTATCCGTACATACGAAACCGTACCGTACGGTTGTACCGTACTATATGGATCCGTACGTACGTACGTACGGATGCAACCTTGTGTCAAACCCTCCTCCGAAGGCCCCACTCTCTATGGCGAGAGCGGTCTACTATTGATTGCACAAATCTCTACAATGCTTTGGACTTGCCGACGATGTCGACGACGATGAGACGGGCTGAAATTTGAAAACGCTAATGGCTGAAATCTGCAAATCTTTATCTGCTGAATTCTGACTCTATGTCGATGACAACAATGCGACGACGACGCGCTGAAAACGCAGATGCTGAAATCTGCGTTTTCTGGGCTGAAACTGTAAACACTCGTTGATCTGACCGTGCGGCGAGGATCTGCTGTGGGAAGGTGAGATCTGCGAGGTTCGGGCCTTCTACTGCGATGCCTGGCTGTTGAAAACTGAAAACGCTGGTGCTTCTGGTGGTTCCGTCGCGGTGAATCTGCAAAACGCTGATTTGTCAGGCTGATGCAAAAACGCTAGGGCTGATTTGGGCTCTGCTACAAAAACGCTATGGATTTGCTGTAGTCTGCTAATGCCGGGGCTGATCTGCAATGCAAAAACGCCAGGCTTGCTGTGGATGCAAAAACGCTAG
The DNA here is from genome assembly GCF_014529385.1 of Adiantum capillus-veneris. NCBI lineage: Eukaryota > Viridiplantae > Streptophyta > Polypodiopsida > Polypodiales > Pteridaceae > Adiantum > Adiantum capillus-veneris. Next base: position 76,641,397 of record NC_140934.1, on the reverse strand, counting down.
GCCTTGCTGTTGCAAAAACGCTAGGTCTGCTGATTGGGGGGGATCTTGCTGAGAAGGTGCCTGTTCAACAAGATGTTCCTGCTGCCTCTTCTGCGAGAAATGCTAGCGCTAGGGTTTCTTATATACTTGGCTATCAAAATTGCCCTACCTAGTTCCCAACAAAAGTCACTTAAAAATAATAAGTGAAAATTGGCTAAAATAGGGAAAATAGGTCTATGTACTGTAAAAATGCTCCTGATGGGTTCTGATGGTAATCTGATGATCATGCTGTGTGCAACCAGAGGATGTGCATATACTCTAAGTGCCTGGACATGCACGGTCTGCGAACAGACTCACAAAAGTGCCAGAACACTTCCTAAGCTAACTGAACTGAACCCATGTCATGAAGTAGCTTGTCCACGTACACATAGGGTTAGATGTGCACGTGACAGTCTATGTCGAAGACGATGAAGTCGACGACGAGTACTACTCGTCTATGTTGAAGACGATGAAGTCGACAACGAGGTCATGCGGGTCATGCTGATCACGTTGGTCATGCTGTGAATACTTAAGATGCATAGGGTGCTTGAAATGCTTGAGGTACTTGGGATGGTACTATGGCAAAACGTTGATGGCTGAAAATTGCCCAAAAACGCTGGCTCTGCAGTGGATGCAAAACGCTAGCTGTTGTTGGGACTTCTGCTGAGAGGCTCCTTTTGCTGTTGAATTACTACTCCTTAGCTTCTACTGAGTGCCCAATGGTTTTCTTTTATAGTTTCTTTAGCAATTGCCCTACCTACTTTTCCAACAAAAGTCACTTGTTAATAAATAAGTGAAAGTTTTGTACTTTGGCAAGAAGGGTTCTATGCTTTAAAAAATGCTCATGCTAGCTGACTGTGCAAGAGAGGGTATGCAACTGTGACCAGTCTGGGCATGCACGTCCTGGCAGAGGCTCACAAAGTGCCAGGCTTAGTCCTAAGCTAGGCTATGACTGATGCTAGACCATGGCAGAAGCATGTCCACATGGCGCAAGTGAAGTGCGCACGTGACAAAAATCACTATCAATAATAGATTTCGGATTCCAAGGATCGATGATATACTTGACCGACTTCCAGGATCCTTTTGTTTTAGCAGGATTGATTTGAAAAGCGGATATCATCATACTAGAATCGCTCTGGTAGATGTCTACAAGACAGTCTTTCGGACACAAGCTTTGGTTTATACGAATTTTTGGTGATGCCTTTTGGACTTACCGATGCTCCAACAACTTTCAATCGAATGATGGATAGGATTTTCGGAGAGCATCGATCTTTTATGGGCACTTTCTTTGATGATATTATAGTTTTCTCCAAGGATAAAGTAGAGCATCAACACCATCTGCTACAAGTCTTTCAAGCATTGTGTGATCACAAATTGGTTATCAATGCCAAAAAGAGTGAGTTTTTCTTGCCGGAGATACACTTTCTGGGACACATCGTCTCAACAGCAGGAGTACAGATGGACCCGGCCAAGATTGAGACTATCCGCGATTGACCAGACTAGAAGAATGTTCATGAACTTAGAAGCTTTTTGGACTTGTGTTCTTACTACCGGCGGTTCATTCAGAAGTTTGCAGAGGTAGCTTCACCCTTGTACTTATTGACTCAAAAAGTACTTATTGACTCAAAAAGGAGTCCCTTTCTCGTGGGGACCGACAAAGGTGACTGCCTTTCAGACACTTAAAGACAAAACTGACTACTGGACTAGTGTTGGCTTTTGCCAGACTTGCAAAAGCCATTCGAAGTTTATTGTGATGCTTGTGGTCGTAGTCTGAGAGCGGTTTAAATGCAAGAAGGCCATGTGATTGCTTATGAAAGCAGAATGTTTTCAGGCCAGAATTGGTAGCACAAATTTATGAGAAAGAGCTACTAGCAGATCCATGCTCTTACTTAGTGGCAACATTATCTTCTCGGAGCCGATTTCACAGTCTTTATTGATCATCAGAGTTTACGCTACTTCTTGTCACAGAAGTAGCTTTCGGAAAAGAAGATGCGGTGGGCTAACATCTTGTCATAGTTTCACTTCCAGATTGTCCATGTTCATGGACAGAAAAACTTAGTGGCAGATGCTTTGTCTTGGAAGCCCCTCGTGTTGGCTATTTCCGCGCGGCGCGATCCATCATAGAAGCTTCGCGGATATGGTTGACCAATACGCCACCGATCCAGATTTTTCCGATGTTTTCACTCGGATACATAATGGGGAGATAGTGCCCGGATATTCCATACGAAATGGCTACTTGATGAAGAAAACAATGTTGTGTGTTACACAGTCGTTGAGGAAAAAGGTTTTGACGGAGTGCCATTGTCCACCTTTTACCGGTAACCGCGGCATTGATACCGTGGAGCGTTATTTCTTTTGGCCGAGACTAAAGAAGGATGTGGACGACTTTGTTCACAGTTGTTTAGTATGCCAGAAGGTCAAGTTTGACAGGCATAAGGCATAGGGATTACTACAGCCTTTACCCATTCCCACATGCCCTTGGGAAAGTATTGCAATGGATTTCATCGTTGATCTCCCGAAGACACAGAGTCGACACAATGGCATTTGGACTGTCATTGACAGATTTAGCAAGCAAGCTCACTTCATTCTAGTGAAGAAAATAGTCAAGCCGGACCATTTAGCGAGACTGTTCATTGCACAGATATTTCGATTACATGGCATGCCTGAGACAATAGTCTTTGACAGAGATCCCCGATTCACGAGTTTGTTTTGGAGGGCTATTTGAGAGAACATTGGCACACGGTTGCAGTTCTCGTCATCATTCCACCTACAGACAGATGGGCAATCTGAGATTGCAAATTCAGTTGTTCTCATTTATTGAAGTCTTACATCTCTGACCAGAAGACTCAATGGGAATTTTTTTTGCCTTTGGTGGAATTTGCCTACAACAACACAGTTCACTCTTCGATGGGGAAGGTGCCATTTGAGATAATTAAAGGATTTTTGAAGCAGACCAATACACGAGGGACTTGGACACTGCTTTTGCCAAGGTCCGTTTTAGAGAAATCTCAAGAACGACATAAGAAGGCAACAGATCGACATCAACGAGATTTGAAATTAAAGGAAGACGATTGGGTGCTCTTACGTTTTGAGAAGGCACACGTAAGGAAACGAAAGGGAACGGAGCGACTTTTTCCAAAGCTTAGCATGAGATATTATGGCCCTTTCCAGATTAAAGAAAAGAAAAATGATGTCTCCTTTTGACTCAAGCTGCCCAATACTTGGAAGATTCAAATGCATTCCAAGGTGTGTCCATAGCAAACCACACGTCACCACCCCTTAGGAGTGCGCAACCGTCGAATGATGGCTGGAACGTATGGATCTCCCAAGGATCGTACGCCCGTAGATGATCAAGCGGATGTCGAAGCTACCGTGTACTGTAGCAATCGCTGAGAGACCGCAAGGACCACCACCAGATGGTGTCCTGGCAAGACATAACTTCATCCTCTATGAAAAAAACAAACCATGTGGCTTCTGTCCAAGGTGATGAAAACGCTGCTGTCCAGCGATTTTCAGCGTGCTAGTACGCTCCGGCATGGTCCGGTGCGGTGCGGAGGGTGTAGGGAGGGTGGTGAATCAATGTCACAGCCCCAGGTGGGCTGAAAACAGAGAAAATACAGCAGGTGTATGGCAGAAATCTGGTGGAAACGGAGAGGATACGGGCCGGCAAGGCACCGGATGCCAAGCCAATGTGAAAGGCAAGATCCAGTGGGTGAGAAGTTGAGTGCTGCCCCTCCATGCTAACAACGTAGTAGATCCCAAAAACGCAAGTGCTCCCCAAAAACGCAAGAGGTAGCAAAAATGATGATGGATTGGAGGGGTTTTCCGACGATGAAATTGCCCAGAAAGTGTAGCGCTGGCAGCTAGAAGCAAAAACGCTGGCCTGATTTGCAAAGACACGGGTGGAGGGGGGTCCTCTGCGATGAAAAACTCCAGATTTCGTCGCTTGCCCAACTTTTTGCAAAACGCTGGCAGATTTTCAAAAAACCCTGATGCTTTCCAATAACGCTGGCTATTGTGATCCCTTGGGAGGAGAACCTATTGCAGAAGTGCTAATCCCATGGAGAGCCTAAAGCTGTTGATACCATGTGAGAGTGCACGTGTGCGGAAGCGTGAGAGAGGACAGGAGAGAGAGAGAGAGAGACAATAGACACAAAACGCTAGTGTAAGGAAGAGGGGGGCGATCAGCCCCTCATTGACTACCAGAGCAGAAGACCGTACAATGATCAAATGATAATGAACTGTGTACCCCCCCCAGCCCCCTATATAGAGTGCCCAAGGTGGGCGCCCAACTCAAGTGGACAGTCGGCCCCAAACTCGGGTGGCCGGACAAGGTACAACCTATGTTATGGGTGGCCAGCTCGGAGACACTAGCCGTACAAGTGCCCTAGATCTGTGTGAAGCAGCAGAGTGGTGTAAATCTAACAAAGCTAACCCTGTTGCAGATGCGTTAAGTCGCAAAGGACAGATCCTGGCTCTTGAGTCAAGTTCCATAGTTTCTATTCACGGTGTCTCTTTCGACAGCATGAAGAATCAGTATGCAGAGTCAAAGTTTGCAATGGTTGCAGGCTCTTGCTTCCCAAGGGCCCAGCAACTATCTCAATCGTGAAGGTTTGTTGTATTTTCGTCACCGTCTATGTGTGTTGCCCTCTCTCGAGACATCCATATTGCACAATACTCATGACTCTCACGGGTGGGCACAGGGGAATGAACACCACTTTGGAGAAAATTTATTGGCCTAAAATGCGAAAAGATGTGTTTCGTTATGTCACACAGTGCACCATCGTTGCCTATTCCCGAAGGACCTTTTCAAGATATCGCTATGGATTTTGTGACTAATCTTCCACCTAGTTTGCATGCAAGGAACACACAATGTTTGACAATCGTTGATCGTTTCAGCAAATTTTGAATGTTAATTCCATGTAAGGCCACAGACTGCCCACAGTCATTGCACAAGATGTAGCACGGTTGTTCATTAAGCATTGTTACCCCCTCTGTGGTTTGCCAAAGTCGATCATTTTAGATAGGGATGTTAAGGTCACGTCAAATTTTTGGCGCACTCTCTTTGAAAATTTTGGCACAAAGGTAAACTTCTCACCCGCTTTTCATCCACAGTAGATGGTCAAACAAAAATTTACAAGCAGTTGGCTTTTGATGTTTTAAAATCATATGTGCATAATCAACAGTCTCATTGGGAGCTCTATCTCCCATTGGTCCAAGCAATTTTGAATGACTCTTATTCCTCTGCCATTGGTAGAACTCAGTATGAGGCAGCATTTGGCCGTCCATTCCAGTCACTTTTGACTCACTCGGTCAGTCAATTGCCTAATGCCAATGCTGAAAGTCAGTCGTTGGATGAGATTATTGAGAGTGTGAAGCTTCGGCTAAACAAGGCTCAAGAGTCTTACTCACAGCACTAACAAGCATCGTCAGGATGTTACTATCAAGGAAGGGGATTGGGTCTATTTGAGAATCATGAAGCAATGTCTTAAGCAAGTGGGAAAGGAGTATCCTAAGTTGTCTTTCAGGATGTATGGTCCATTTCCTATCATTAAAAAGATCAATGAGGTTTCTACGGAATTGCAATTGCCTAACTCATGGTCAATGCACATCGTTTTCCATGTTTCTTGGTTGAAAGTGTTTCAGGGTACACCTCCAAAGGATATTTCCTAAGAAGAAGAACCAAAAATCATAGATGAAGCCGAAGTCATGGAACCGGAGCAAGTCTTGTTGCATCGGTTTTGCCATGGTTCAGAGAAGCAAGTGCGACACTACTTTTTGAAGTTCAAGGATCGAGGAACCCACAAGGCAGTGTGGATCGATAAAGAATTCAAAGACTACCCAGAGTTGTTGACAGACTACAAGGAAGCCATGCAGCTCGGTACCAGTACCTCGCTTTAAAAAGAAAGATTGTCAAGTGCACACCTAACCCTATGTGCATGTGGACAAGCTATCTTAGGTCTAGGGTTTAGGTTAGCCTAGGAAGTGTTCAGGCACCTTTGTGAGCCTGTGCGCAGGCCGTGCATGTCCAGGCATTGTAGTTGCATATCCTCTAATTGCACAACCCAGTACCACCTGCATGTGCATTGTCCAAGCAGTACACCCAAATCCCTTGGCAGTTTGGGAACAATCAGTTGCACGCATATTTATTTATTTATTTATGATGCCATTTTTACAAGGTCATGGGGCTGTTGGGGAGATTGCTCGACCTAGAATTATCCAACTATAAAAGGAGCAATTGGGGGGCGAGTAGAAGCCAAAAGAGCAACACAGTTCAGGAACTTGCAATGCATCTTCTCAACAAGACCAAGAGGACCTTAGCGTTTTCAGCCATCAAGACGACTAGCGTTTTTGGACTTCCTAGATCAGCTAGCGTTTTCAGATCCTAGTACTCGGTGGTTGCAGATTGCAGATCAGGCCTAGCGTTTTTGCATCCTGCACACTACCTAGCGTTTTCAATCATCAACACTCCGATCCAGCCATGCAGGTTAGCGTTTCAGTATTCAACCCTTAGCCATTGCAGATCGACCCCTTAGCTTCGCAGATCTCACCTACCCGCCGCAGATCCTCACCGTACCGTCAAATCAGCCAACGTTTTCAGTTTCAACCCGCTGTTTGCAGATTTCAGCATTTCAGGCCTAGCATTTTCAGTTTTCAGCCCATCCTCGACGTCGTCATCATTGTCGTCATCCTCAGCAAGTCCATTGCATCTAGACCATTGTACCAGATTTGTGCAATCTATAGCATAGACCTCTCTCGTCATAGAGAGGGGGGCCCTTGGAGGAGGGTTTAAGGACCGTCTGGTGTCGTATCTTCCTCTCTCTCTCTCATTCTCAGCATTCTCATTTACACTTGCATTCACTTTGTTTGTGATCATTGCACTCTCTCTCTCTAAGAAGAACGAAGGCTCTCCCTTTCGTAAGTAAAAGGAACCCTTGTCCCTTGAGCACAGTTCAGAGCACTGATCCTGAGCACAATTAACATTCACTTCCGCTGCACCTTACACTTCTCATCAAATGCTCCCATTGTTTGTAAGGTACAACGGAAGTGAATGTTGAGCTTTGCTCAAGATGAGTGCTCCGAACTGTGCTCAAGGTTTCCTTTTACTTACGGAAGGGAGAGCCTTCCGTTCCTTTAGTGAGAGAGTGCAAATGATCACAAACAAAGTGAATGACACTGTGAATGAAGGTGCTGAGACTGAGAGAGAGAGAGAAGAATACAACACCAGAATGTTGTCAAAACCCTCCGCTGAAGGCCCCACTCTCTATGGCGAGAGCGGTCTACTATTGATTGCACAAATCTCTACAATGCTTGGACTTGCTGACGATGTCGACGATGATGAGGACGACGACAAGACGGGTTGAAATCTGAAAACGCTAATGCCTGAAATCTACAAATCTTTATCTGCTGAATTCTGACTCTGTCGGTGACGATGTCGATGGCGACGATGCAACAATGACGTGCTGAAATCGCATGCTGAAATCTGCGTTTTCCGGGCTGAATCTGCAAACTTAGCAGGATCTAACCGTGCGACGAGGATCTACTACGGGAAGGTGACATCTGCGAGGTTCGGGACTTCTTCTGCGGGGTCTAAAGGCTGAAAACTGAAAACGCTGAGCTTTCTTGATGTTCCGTCGCGGTGAATCTGCAAAACGTTGGGTGATGATGCAGATGCAAAAACGCTAGGGCTGAAAATCTGCAAATCTGTCGCCGGTTGTCTTGCAAATGCAAAATGCTAGGCTGATCTGATGTTCTGCTGTCACCGGAATCTGCAAGTGCAAATCGCTGGCTGATCTGGTCCAAAAACGCTAGGTGATTGCTGTGGAGCAAAAACACTAGGCTTCTTGGGTTTGCTGAGAAGTTGCATGTTGAGCAAGGTGCTCCTGTTGCCTCTTCTGCCAATTAGTGCTAGTCTAGGTTTGCTTATATACAAACTTACTCAATTTGCCCTACCTACTTTCCAACAAAAGTCACTTAAAAATAATAAGTGAAAAATGTCAAAAATAGGTAAAATAGGCTAAATGCACTGGAAAATTCCCCTGAAGGATTCTGATGGATTCTAATGGGAATACTTATGATCATGCTATGTGCAACCAAAGGGTATGCATCTACACTAAGTGTTTGGGCATGCACGGTCTACGAACAGACTCACAAAAGTGCCAGATCACTTCTAAATCTAGACTGACTGGACTGACTAGACCCTTGTCGTGTTGTAGCTTGTCCACGGACACATAGGGTTGGATGTGTCATGTGACATCCCCTCCTTTCAAAGTGAGGTACTGGTACCGAATTGTATGGCGTCGAGGGAGATCGCCAACAGCATCCGGAATCCTAGAAGGGACTCTTCGTCGGTCCACTCTGATGTGTGGGTCGTGCGGTACTTGAACTTCATAAAGGTCTGCAACGCTTGCTTCTTTGGGCCGCGCCGAAAGCGACACAAAGTCTTCTGTGGCTCCTTCAATGCTTTAACTTCGTCGAGAGTCATGCTTCTTTCTTCTTCAAGAATCTCCATGGCTGAAAATTCCTGAAGCCATTTCCAACACAAAACCATGAACATACCTATTCCATGTAAAGTGAGTGGAAAAAACCCTGTCTTCCAGACAGACTGAGCATGCAATGGAGATAAACAAATAGACAGAGTGCCAAACAGTTCACCACACACACGCAAACAATGAGATCTTATGATCTAAGGCAATCGACTGTGGCAATTCACAACGGAAATGCCCATGCTTTGTGCTCATTCTTTCATGTGCTCTTTCAACAAATGTGTCATGCCAAGGAAGAGACATGGAATGTGACTTCCTTGAATGCATACTTTTCAGCTTTTCATGAGAAATCCACATACATCCGTGCTCATCCATGAGTGAAACGTACTCAACGTACAATATGTCATGCCTAGGAACAGGGATCACATAAAGACAGTGACTAAAATACAGGAAAGCGTAACGAATGAAACACTTGAACAATGCGTGCTGACTAATCATGCAAACACATAATACTTCCTGCGAGGGTTCTTTGGACCTAGGTTCGAGAGCCAAGATCAGTTCTTCCTGAAGGGGTTCTTTGGACCTAGGCTCGAGAGCCAAGATCGGGTCTTCGTGACTGATTGAATCTGCAATGAGGTTAGCTTCACTAGAGAAAGTATCAACTAACACATCATCCTTGTGAACAATCCCATCATCTTCATGCAACTCATAATGCTTGTGAGAAATCACATCTTGATCATGCAAATCATCATGCTTATCATCATGCAAATCGTGTGTGTCATGCTTGGGAGAAAAAAAGACTAAGAGAGTCTCCTTTTCCCGATCTCTTCGATCTTCGCCTGCACATTAGAAATGAGAGAGGAAGAATGATCAACGTTCTTGCGATCCAATTCTGTTTTTCTTTCTATGTACTTGCAATCAAATTCTTTGGCCTCCAAGCGTAATTGCTCGCGCTCACGCTCCATGGCTGCCATTCTTGCTTCGTGCCATGTTGTCATCATGTCCATCATCGTCTTGCCACAAGCCTCCATAGGATCTGGTGCAATCCTTGGCGTAGATGGGGAAGGGGGAGGATCAGAAAAACCTCCTGGTTGGGAAAATTCTTCTTCGCTACTCCCATGCTCATCACCTCCAAGCGAAGTATCCATTTCACTTCGAGTATGACCATCCACTGAAGTCTTGGGTTCTTAAATTCACGAGGAACTTGGGTTCTTGTGGGTCTTGGGTTCTTGAGGGTCTTGAGTTCTTGAGGTGATTGAGGGTCTTGGGGGTCTTGAGGGTCTTCTTTCGCTTGCAATCTATGTTAGAGAAGGATCTTCTCTTCACCCGAGTACTGCTCTTTTCCGCGGGCGCACCCCTTAGCGGCCTTGCGCTCACACCAAGGTTTCTTTTTCCCACCTCACGTCGATTGGCCGGCCGCTAAGTGCACGGTCCGCTCTCAATGGGTGGAAAGAGGCACAAGGAGAGGCTGGACAAGCACTTCTTTCTTGGGTTTCCTGTCACTCTTCAAAAACACGATTAGGAATCCACACGCCCAATAGGTCTTGGGTTCATGCGACCTCAACAAGCAAAAAAAATTATGTGGTTCTTTCCTTGAGTGATACAGAACACTGCCAAAGCTCTGATACCAATGTAAGGTGCAACGGAAGTGAATGTTGAACTTTGCTCAAGATGAGTGCTCCGAACTGTGCTCAAGGTTTCCTTTTACTTAAGGAAGGGAGAGCCTTCCGTTCCTTTAGTGAGAGAGTGCAAATGATCACAAACAAAGTGAATGAGACTGTGAATGAAGGTGCTGAGACTGAGAGATAGAGAGAGAAGAATGACACCAGAATGTTGTCAAAACCCTCCTCTGAAGGCCCCACTCTCTATGGCGAGAGCGGTCTACTATTGATTGCACAAATCTCTACAATGCTTGGACTTGCCGACGATGTCGACGATGATGAGGACAACGACGAGACGGGTTGAAATCTGAAAACGCTAATGCCTGAAATCTACAAATCTTTATCTGCTAAATTCTGACTCTATGTCGGTGACGATGTCAATGGCAACGATGCGACGACGACGCATTGAAAATGCATGCTGAAATCTGTGTTTTCCGGGCTGAATCTACAAACTTGGCGGGATCTGACCATGCAGCGAGGATCTGTTGCGGGAAGGTGAGATCTGCGAGGTTCGGGACTTCTTCTACAGGGTCTAAAGGCTGAAAACTAAAAACACTGAGCTTTCTTGATATTCCGTTGCGGTGAATCTGCAAAACGCTTGGTGATGTTGCAGATGCAAAAACGCTAGGGCTGAAAATCTGCAAATCTGTCGCCGGTTGTCTTGCAAATGCAAAACGCTAGGCTGATCTGATGTTCTGCTGTCACCAAAATCTACAAGTGCAAATCGCTAGCTGATCTGGTCCAAAAACGCTAGGTGATTGCCGTGGAGCAAAAACGCTAGGCTTCTTGGGTTCTGCTGAGAAGTTGCCTATTGAGGAAGGTGCTCCTGTTGCCTCTTCTGCCAATTAGTGCTAGTCTAGGCTTGCTTATATACAAACTTACTCAATTTGCTCTACCTACTTTCCAACAAAAGTCACTTAAAAATAATAAGTGAAAAATGTCAAAAATAGGTAAAATAGGCTAAATGCACTGGAAAATTCCCCTGAAGGATTCTGATGGATTCTGATGGGAATGCTTATGATCATGCTGTGTGCAGCCAAAGGATACGCATCTACACTAAGTGTCTGGGCATGCACGGTCTGCGAATAGACTCACAAAAGTGCCAAATCACTTCTAAATCTAGACTGACTGAACCCTTGTTGTGTTGTAGCTTGTCCATGGACACATAGGGTTGGGTGTGTCACATGACATTGTTGTCCATCATTTGCTCCATCATCAGCTGTATTTTCAGTCCTGCTATGCACGTCAAATCTACTGCCTTTTTGCAGCAAGATTTGCATTTTTGCATCCCACCATAAAATGCAAATCCCACCATCAATCCTTCATTCCTCTCACATCGGGAGCGCAATTTAGCCCAAGATCTACCTCTTGGTGGCCATCTGCAACCCCACATCTAGACGGATTCAAGGGTTCATCAAATCAGTCCCAAAGGTGCTTCGTTTTGAAGAGTTACCACGGCAACATTCCTCATTTGAGTTAGTAGAGTATGCATTTGAGGCAATGCATGTGTGTACATTCCATTTACGCAATCAAAAGCAAATACCACATCAGCAACGGTGTGGGGGGGCCTTGAGGGGGTTGGTTGGGACCCCATCATGTGTCGTCCCTCTCTCTCTCTCTCTCTCTCTCTCTCTCTCACTCAAAGAAACCATCATTCGTGCTAAGTAAAGATTTGTGTAAGTGTAAATTCTAGATCTTGTCAACCATTTCAATTCCATTGCACCTGACAATGACTCTTAAGCCGAAGCTTAAGACTCTTGAGGACCTCCGCATAGGTTTGCGTAACAAGATTAGCACCAAGCAATTTCATTATTTACCTAGTCGAGAGATTTAAAAAGTCGATCAAAAGTTGTCTGATAAAGAATACGACCAATTGTACAAGAGTATATAGCATTCAGGGTAGTTGGAACTAATGGCAATAATGTTTCCACTTAGATTGTCGATCATATCTACTCCAACCTGAAAACCCAGATATCTGCATGTGTACATGTTTATATCTATCCGGGGCGTAACCCAGTGAAACCCTCTAAAACCCCTCATGTAGGAATGTCATCAAAGCCCACTAAGATGCCATACAGCTTGAGCCAATTGACGTTGGCACCACTAGCCAAGCGATCAACATCAAGCATTCTGCGAGTTGCAATATGCGAGGCATATACTACAAGAACAACGAGGTATCATCAGCATACTCTTGATCCACCAAATCTGGTTCTTCTACTAATGGCATAACCAAACCTCTCAAGGCACACTGCTGAGCTCAGAGAATAACTGATATAGCCTCTACCACAAATATAAACAAGTATGGTGTTGGTAAGCAACCATTTCTCACAGATCTAGAAAGCACAAATTTGTGTCCAATTGATTCTTATATACCTAGATGAATCCAGGATAAGCCCAGATTCACCCTTGAAGGAAAGTGCAAGGTATAGACCCATGGTAAGTCACCCACAAGACAATATAACCATCAGCTCCATCATGCATAGTATTGACTAAATACCATGACATCCCCACTAACGTCGTCGGTGCCCAATAGTGGGTGTAGAACTAGGTACTAACATATGCTCCCCAACACACGCACACACACATGAGCATACATCAACACAAAGTTCAGCGTAATGAGTTTCTATCACGACTCCGGAGATCAAGGGCAGACTCAGCCATAATGAAGCCTAGCACTAAAAGAAGCATTAAATCGGAAAAATTAGCACAAAAATGAGGTAGTTCTTACTCTATGTCATAGAAAAGCAATATTTTTTTACCTTTCTTATAGTTGTTGAACATGTTACTTAATGCACTCACTACCTTTAACTTTCATGAGCTTTGAATCTTCATATTTCAAGACACGCTCATGAGTTGTAATCACTACTTATACAATTTGGCTATGTAATTAGAGACCTTCACCCAATCAAAAAAAAAATTGCAGCCAAAAAACCTTTTTTTTTTGGATTCCTATGTTTACATCACCCAAAATGGGAACCTAACTCTCTGGCCTTTGCCCTTCAACAGGCCAACAAAAAGACCTTGTGGTTGTTTGATCACCTTGTTTGTTGAGAAACGTTTGAAGTGTTTTGAGTTTCATTTCATTCCAAGGACCAACAATGTGTTTTCATGTGAGTATGGCAGGGATATCAGCACATTGGCATGGGTACATGCACCAGCACAAGTGCAAGCATGCGTGTGTGCATGCGTAGACACACTCAAAGAGTAGGTTGCAAATGCCTTGACCTTGATTCAAACTGGCTATAAATGAATTCAACTTCTTCACCTCAAGACACATCAGATGATCTACAATATGAGCTTACCTCTGGCTCATATTCCATGCCGGGATAATATACAGGACCCTCTGGTCTAAAACTGAACTCAGGTATAGGTTCTTCTGGCCTGAGGAACTCAATATCTGGTGGGTCAAACAAAGGGGTGCCGGCCAGCAGCTCATCAAACTCCTCATCCGTCTGTTCATCTTCAAATTCTTCATCACTCTGCTCATTGAGAGTGTCAGAATCCTCATCCGGATCCAACTCCGAATCCTCATCAGAACCCTCTTCTAAACCCTCTTCATCAGAGTCTTTCTCTTCATCGGGGGCACCATCTTCTCTTTTCACCTCAGAGCTGGCTTCTGTCCATTCCCCATAATCATCAAAATTCGCACCACCTATACCATGACTCGAGTAGTCCATACTCCTGCCATCTCCTTCATAATCTTCCCGCATCAGACGTGACTCAACATCATCAAGAATATCCTCATCATCATCATCATCACGACCTTTTGCAAAATGCCTTTGAGAGACCATGTAAGTGTTAGAAGGCATGCAGTTGGTAGGATGCCTACCTGCAGCAATCAAGCAAAACAAAGCGAGTACCAATGGTTACACACCCCAGATGGAGCAGAAAAAGGCATGAATAACGCTGCTCGGACGTATGCGATTGACGCAGAGAATTATATGGGCATACCAATTGTGAAGCCTCCTGATGGCCTCTTCAAATCGTACTGGTGGCCATGCTTGCATCTGAACGAGGAATGAAACGACAAAGCACCGGTGTGCTCAATACCTGCATTTTGTCGAAATTTTGCCCGTGACCAGCCCTGTCGTAACGACTTACCGCTCGCAATCAGCCTCAGTCTCATACCTGTTGAAACAAGATGTGCAGACCTAGCCCCTAATGTGCAAGGGTAACAAGCGTGACAAGAGGATCCATAAACATGCTGAGTGCTCACTGCTCAGACTTGATTACTGCTTCATAGAGTCAAAGTTAATGTATTTTGTGTACTTATTGGAGATGGTCTCAAGTCACATCCATTTTTGCGAGATAGCCGGCCCCCATAAGTTTAGAAAATTAGAGGTGACGGTCTCACTACCCCCTCTTCCAAAATTGGCAAGCGCCCAAAAGGTTCTGAACCGTGCACACCCTTTAAAAAGCTGGAGAACTAATGGGCTAGGTTTTCATAGTGCTTTCATTGATTGTATGGCATGCATGGAAAGGGCCCTAGCCATCTAACAAAGGGGTGGTGGGCAACTCTCGTTACTTATTGATACGGATCCATTTAGTTGGAATCAACGAAGGAAGTTGGGCACGCTTTTTCAGTTTAATCTAGGTTGTTGCCTTTGTCTTGATCTCAATGTGATCACGGTGTGAGCAGTTGACTGTTGTGATCGCAGAAGCAGCCAAAAGAAGTCGTGCGGCATTAAAGGGATGGTGAGCGCGATCATTGGCATGACAACACACGGATTTCAAAATGCACTCCTTGCTAATAAAGAGGCGGCATTAGCATTCTTGCTATTTGCCCCACATCTTAGACTCAAGTACTTCCATATTTTTGCTTCAACAGAACCCTTAGTACTTACGTGCTCTCAAAATCCAAGGCCCTTACCTTCTCTCGGACCTCTTTACGTTGTGGAAGTTTTGTGAACGAGTGGTGATACCATCGTGATCAAACTCTTTGAGTATGCTGCAAGTGTTTAACGTTGAGATCCCTGAGTGGTCAATTTTGTGATCATAGTGTTGTCCATTGTGTGATCTTGGTCTATCCCATAGTATTGTGCTCTAAGATCCCTAAGTGATCAATTTTGTGATCATAGTGTGGTCCATTGTGTGATCTTGGTCTGCCCCATAGTATTGTGCATGGCTTTGTTGGTATAATTACATGAAAGAGTTCAGAAAAAAGACACATGGATGCACTTGCATTAGAAAACACTGCATGGTGTGCCGCGATGGGAAAGTATGGATCTCTTACGAACAGACTACCGAAGATAATGATTCTTCTAGTTCCACATGTTGGAGTAGTCATATGAGGATCAAGAAGATCCACCTCCAACTATGCCCACTACAATAGGTATGGAGCTCGTGAATGATGGTAACTTTTTCTCTCCGCTCGATCAAGGCAATATGTTTGTCCTAAATTCTATTCCTTCAATACAACAAGCTATGACTTAATGATACATTCTTTGAAAAGCGATCGCTACATAAGCTTGCAAAAAATCAAGACATGTGATAGCACGGGCTTGCTTAATTTGAAGCGATGGAGGAATTTGAAAGACAAATTATGCCTACGAACGAGTGATGAAGGATCTTCTATTCTTTGCTTGGCATCAGCATCAAATATGAAAATATCTCTTATAGAAAACTGGGCGTGCATTGTGTGGGATGGCTCCACTCACTTGGACATTGATGGCACTAAGTCAACTATAGCAAAAGTGTGCTCGTGCTCTATTCTGCAAGAGGATACAATAATTTATTCTAGCATCCCTAAGGGTCTCTCCATGTATCCGTCTACTAACTGCAACTTCATGTGCATTTTCCTAAGAGCTAGTCTTCCCCATTTCTCCCAAATTCCCTTCGTAGCAATGGCTATTCCAGCCTCGCTGTCTAGTATTGCTATCATTTTTACTCTCTTGTACTCTAGCGGTAAGGTTTGTTTCCTTCTTCTCCTTCGTAGTAGTAACCGACCTTATTCTCTAGCACGAGCTTCACTTTTGATCTCTTTGGTTGATTTGTTCCATAATTTCATCTACAAGTTTATCTTGTGGATGGATTTTCATCCCCATTTTTTTCAAGTTTTTGCCCATTTAGCCCCATAGATGCGGTCTAATTTTCAGCAACTCTGAGAGAGTAATCTTATTCATTTAGTCTTGCGATACCTCCTCAAGATCCGCTCCGAATGCTAACGCTCCGACTTGAGATCTCTCTCATGCGACTTATCCCTACAAAAGGGAGGGAACGAAGAACTCGAACACAAGCAGCTGCGCGAAATGACCTCAAGAGATGCTAGCGTAACCAACCCAGCCTCGGCTTGATGCTGTCCCAGCCAACAACCCATATTTATACAAAAGAGAGCGCAGGAGCGACGCCCACAGCTACCGGCTTCCCTGCGCGCGGCCGTTCCTCTCTTGCGGGAGTTTTACACTGCCCAGCTCCCCTCCTTCACCATGCCTCTGCCTCCTCTTTGAGAGACTTTGCCCCCCCCCCCCCCCCCGTGCGACCTTCTCTCACGCTCTCTGCGCGTTGAAGCGAATATTCTCATTTATTGAGAGCTTTTCTCATTTTCCACCAACTGAGAGCCCCTACTCTTGCATTGTATAGGAGAAGATATCAATTCGTGCAAGATTTTGGTATCCATCATTCTTGGTGTGGCTTTCCACTAAGAATGTATCACTCTAACCTCCAATTTTGTCTCGTATTCTCCTCTGAAGGATGGAAAAGTCTGTAAAGAGTGTGGTTTGACCTGGCATCTCCATATAGAGATCGGATATCTCCTTGGAAAAGTTCATGTTCCATGTTGATTTTAGGGACAGGTGCCAAATGTAAAGTAGCAATGCCATCTTTGCAATTTCTAATCGTCTCCCATAAGGATTGTGGTCATGGATCTTCCACTTCAAGAATAGGTTGTATCTCCCGAGATTTGGCCTCATTCGTCGTGTTAGCTACTACCCTTGTATCCAATAACTTTTCATTCTCCTGTTGTGATGCTTCGCGCATTTTGTTTTCTTCTAGTGCGCTTGCATTCTCCTTTTTTGGCACAGGTATTACTTGTTCAGGGATAGAGCTTGAGCTGTCTCTATGAGCCTTCTGCACCTTTCCATTCGTTTGGTTTCAATTTTAGGATGCAAATAGATCAACAACCTTTGTTCTAATGTCTAATTGGGTTTCAGTCTCTAGCCTCATAAGCTTACAACATAACATCTAGTTACTCATTAACTTTTTCTACCAAGACCGAACCTCTCGATGAAAGTTTGGATGACTTCTCTTTTTTCGTTCATTCCTTGTTTTCCTTTTCTTGTTTCAGCTACTCTTTGGTTTGTTGCAACTCGATTTCTAGATCTGTTTTCTCTTTTAGCCTTTCTGCTTTTAGTTTTTCGCGTTTGGCTTTCCACAATTTTCTTCCAGTCCTCACTGATAAGTTCTTTATTTCTATTTGAATAGGCAATTTAGGTTCATCCTCGACAAGTGCATTTTTGGTAGCTTCTTGAGCTCGAGTCCTTGTCATCACATTTATAGAAACTATGGGTTCTAGCTCAGATCCACTTGAAGAAGGCATCACTCCTACAACATTCATTGTTGTTTTTCCCTTGTTGTTTGAATGTTTTGGACAATTAGGAATCGTGTGCGTAACAATATATTTTAAACAATATCCAAATACCTCTACATTCTTTGCCCAATGAGGACAATCTCTTGGCCAATGATTATCTCCATACTCGTAGCATGGTCCTATTTGTCTTGTAGCTATTGGTGCAGCCGATGGTTGTTCTTGCCTGGTCAGAACGGTCTTTGAACCACACTCTTGATTGGCTATGAACATAAGCGTGTTATCGTCCATGGAACGTTAATTTCTCATTGGTTGAGGCACATACATTGGTTGAGAGTAGTTGACTACCACTCTACCATCATTCAGAAGAGGTGATTGTTGCCCTTGCATATGTTGTGGTTTTGTTTGAGTGTTACACTATGGGGTGGGATGATCCCCTCCATCATTCTCACATCTCCTCATTTGAGATTGTTGTACAATTTGGTTTTGTTTGTAGCCTTGATTCATCCTTCTAATCGCCTCCTTGACCGCTTAATCAATTCTCGACAGATTTGCTCGTTGTGGAAAAGGTGCTACTCATCACTTTGTTTTCATCATCCCTATCCTCTCTGTAAGCCTTACAATTGTCAACTAGATATAGGGCTTCTCTAGTGACTTGCTCAAAGGTCCTGCATGCTTTCAAATGCAAGTCCTTCATGAGAGTCTCATTCCTCAAGCCCTCAATGAAGAGAACTGAGGGTCTCTTATCTTGTGGTAACTCTCGTGCTGTACATCTCTTTCAACCCAAATTTGATGGTTGTAGTTTCTCATTACCCCACTCCTACGTACTGAAATGAATCTACCAACAACAAAAACAAACAAAAAACAAAAATAAAGGTCATAACGAAAAACGGTACAACACTCTGAAAGCAACAAGAAAATTGAAGAAGGAAATGCTTTTGGCTCTCACTCACAACTCTCTTTACCTCTCAAAAATAGTTCTAGCAAGTCTCCTACTTCTAGATTCTATCAAGCACTAACTTTGTGTCTAGCTGCTTCGCTGCTAAGGTGTTATCAGAATGGAAAGACGAATCTCTGGAAAAGAGTGTTCTCAATACACACTAGGTCACTTACCATCTAAGGATCATTCCTCGGCAACGATGCCAATGTTAGCAAGTCATCATGGCGGACGTCTACAGCATAACTATCTAGCACTAGCATAATATGTCAATACTCAAGGAAGTGATTCGGATGGGGCACGAAGACTCTTTAAGGTTGTCAGTCCTCAAGAAGTGAACCTGACAAGAAAATGCAACACCTCAACAAGCAAACCACCACTGAATGATCGGAAAATTTGCCTATGTTCTTTCTCATCTCTCTCGATCGTCGTGCCATTTTGGCATTCAGACAAAGTCAAAATGCAATGAAACTTTAGGAGGAGGTATAAGAGGCCTAGGGACACTATCCTACCAATTCTGGTTGCAATCTGGCAAGGTACCATGATCAAGGTCCTAAAAATTGCAACATATAGAAAAAGGTCACCCTATGGTTTAGAAACACTCTCATATGGTCGAAGCGTCAAAAAATAATGATTTAAACACTCAAATTTGAAGATTAAGCTCACTAACGTGTAGTCGTGAACCTCAAAAAAATTGAAAATGCTTACACTTGAATGAAAGAGCATGGAAAGAGGAACACAATGCAAGTTTCAAAATCAAAATCAGATTACCCAATCATTAGTTATGTCGATTACGAATTTGAGCTGAGAAGTCACTTAAGCGTACGTATAGTAGAGCTTCTTATTCCTCAAAAGATAAGCCTCCTTGCACATTAAAGTTATTGTCATTTATATCTAGGGCTTTCTAAACAGCCAGTGGCCAGCTCACATGGGCCTTTACTATCATCATGAACAAATTATAACTCAAAGAATTGACCTACTACTCTGGAATTTGGATTTACACATAGTGTAGCTGCACTAGCTCAAAAAATAACAAAGTAGAAATGTGGTTTTCGGCTAAGTGGATGCGTGTTCATTGAATCCGCCAACACTCTTGCTGAAAGTCTCTCTCTGACATAGTGATAATACACCTCAATGTACTTTGTGAGAGCATGAAAAAGTGGGTTTCTGGCAATTGCCAATGTGCTCTGACTATCAGTGTAGATGATGTTTTGGCCAACACCCAATTCATCCATAAAGTGTTTGATCCATACACACTCAACCATAGCTATGAAGACTATCATATGCTCACCTTCACAACTAGAAGTGGCCACAATAGCTTGCTTCTTGCTCAACCATGATATGCATGAATTGTTGAGCATGAAACAAAAACCACTTGTGGACACTCGCATGTCATAACCATTGTTAACCCTCACGGACACCCTATCACCTACGACGGACACCGTATTATTTATTTGGTAGAGTCATGGATCGGGCTTGTTGGTCCAATACATGTGTAGGTGATCGCCGATGAGAAGCGCACCACTTATCTTATTTTGACAATATTTGTGGAACAACCGGCCATTGTGGGCGCCCATGTGTGAATGGATCGAACTCTTATAAAAGGTCAATTTGACCTAAAAATCCTCATTCTCTGAGGTACATGTAAGCTAAGAAGTGCTCTTGCTCCATCTCTGTCTCCTTGTCCTTCGTGTATGTGTGTGTGTATGCTAGAGAGAGAGAGAGAGAGAGAGAGAGAGAGAGAGAGAGAGAGAGAGTGAGTGATCAGGCATTGCGGCCACATCGGCGGCGAGAATCTCAGAGGATCTGTATTCGAAAGGTGAGCCGGGAAGGCACGGGGCCCTTGGCTGTGAGAGGTGTGAGGGAAAGAGTTGCAGCATACGCAAATAATGAAGACAAAGCTTAAAACAGACAGATTGAAACTTGATAACTCAAATCAAATATTGAACAGTACCCCTGTTTTAATCAAATATTAATGGAGGAGTTTATGCTCCTTACAAGGATTATCCTGCTTTAATCCAAGTGCTAATCAAGAAAATCATTACTGAACTGCCTTGAACTGCTTCGTTTTCCTTCTGTTTCTTCCCGCTATGGCTTTAGGAGCTTCGACTTCCAGTGGCCTTCGGTGGTCTGATTTGGCTTAAGGTTCTCGGCTTAAGGTGTTCGGCTTAGTATTTATGGCTTGGTTTAGAGCTTAGGACTATGATGGCTTGGGATTCAAGGTTAGGATTCTAATGGCTAATGAGTTTGAGAGGCTTGGCTTAGAGCTTATGATTAGGATTGCTCAATGAGATCGAGAGCAAAGTTGGCTTGAAGAGCTTAAGGTTAAGATGGCTTCTGAGATTCAAGGTTAGGATTATCATGGCTTGGAGATTCGAGGAGTTTTGGCTTAGAGTGCTTAGGCTTAAGATCATCAAAGCTAATGAGTTTGAGAGGCTTATGGCTTAGAGAGCTTATGGAAGCTTGGCCTAGAGCTTATGATGGCTAAGGAGATTAGAGAGGCTTTGGCTTAGAGCTTGCTTTTCCGGAGAAGAAGATGAATGAAAAGAAGAGGAGAGTTAAAAGAGCCGTCTTCCCTTTTTTTATGGGTTGCATGCCCTTACTTTCTAAAAATAGCCAACCCATTAGTGATGTCACTAATGGGTAGCCACCCTATGATGTGGCAACCCGATTTTTGACCTTCACGAAAAATGTCGCAACCAGTGCCGAATTGTTGTGCGAGGAGCTCTTGAGCAACATTCGTCATTGTGGCGAGCTCATCCGATGCTCGATACGGTCAACGCGAGTGCATCCCTTCCTTCCTGCGCGTCCCTCGCTACCTGTTCACGCCAGACTTCCTTTTTATTTTCTTTTCCTCCACACTTAAGCCCTAGTTTGTTTACAATGGGCGACCATTGAATCTCCTGTGGGTGGGCGGCCTCCCTTTGGTTGCCTTTGGGCGGCCATAGGTTGTGGCCCTTGGCCAATGTTTGAAGGGCATCACATTTGGCTCACATATTGCCCATGGCCCTTGGGTGGCCACAGTTTAGTGGGTGACCCTTGGATTTTTTAAGGGCACCACATTTGGCATACATATTGGGACTGCACAATGAACTCATCAAAATCCTTTTATGCTTTCATAACAGCCACATTTGGCATACATATCGAGCAATGCATTGCAGCATGTACACTGGCTAATTCAAAAATACACTGTTAGTGGAGACGGGCCTTCAGTTGCGGTTAATTTTGCTATGACAGCTCCATTTCCCAGAATCTGTCTGAAGCTCAAAAATTACCAGATGAACTTGACTGATCAAGGCGACTAGAGCGGTTTGGAATCGGCCCCCGATGATACTTAAACTGGCCATATCTTGCCAACCGAAACCCCGATTGACAAACTGAAAAGACCGACATGCTCTTGGAAGTGAGCACTTTGGACACATGCATTCTTATCGTCTTCGACCTTTTATTAGCTGCTGCCCAATCCGGTATGGATCTACTACTAACTCAACTTAAAATTGTCATAACTTCTTATCCGTAGCTCCGATTGACGAGCCGTAAAGACAAGCCTATAGAGCACTTCGAGTACTTCAACTTTGATTAATAAAATCCCAGCTATGACCACTTCAAGCATACTCACTGTTTAGCATTACCGAGACATCTTTTGGCCCTTAGAGCCACATCTGGCACACTTTTAACTTAAAATTGACTTGTTAGCAAGCCTTTATTATTGCTAAATAGTCATGTAGGATTCAAATACACCTGATTGGCATCCCTTTGCTCATTTTCTTATCATGGGAGCGGAGCGGCACGACATCCACCTCCTCTGAACCTGCACAGCCTCCGGTCTGTGCCAATTGCACTTAATCAGCTTCATCAAAATCATCATCAGACATATCATCTGATGTATACATAACATGATCCTCTGGAGGTGGATCTGAATGGGAATCTTCAAGAACAATCTCGCCTTCTCGCTTCTTGAATAGCTTGATCTATTTTCCTGACAATAGGCACCTTGAGCATAGTGCCATCAAGTTCGCATAATTGATATGTCACATTATCAAAAACATGTAGCACCACATATGGTCCAAACCACCATTTAACCATTTTCCGCATAGCAATATATTGATTCTCCAAGCTACTATCATAGACAAGTACCCAGTCACCGTCTTTGATAGCATGTGGTCGTAGTCTATGCTTTCCATCAAATGCTGCTTTATTCTTCAGTCTTGCCTCCTTAAGCTTCTCTTTAGCTTGTTCAATATCCTCTTGACGCCTCTCAAGCTGGCGAATACGTAGAGCAAGCAAGTCTTTAGTAGACATACCTTCTTCCCATGGCATTATGGTCCAAGTCATAACAGCTTCCTCTATAGGCATAATGGGTTTGTGCCCATGCATCAATTCAAATGGCATAAAACCTATAACAGAACTGTGTATACTGCGATCCGTCCATAAAGCAAATGGCAAGAGTTTAGGCCAATCACCAATATATCCTTCACACGCCTTCGCTAAAGCTTTAACAATAGGCGGATGTCCTCTTTCACTTTTCCCGTTACCTTTTGTATTATATGCTGTAGTGAGAGCGAGTTTAATGCCCATACGAGCAAAAAACTCTCGAGCTTCATCTGCATCCAACTCTCCTCTATCTGCAGTAATCCTGCCAACACATCCGTACCTGGGGATAACATCTTCAAGCAAGAAATTGCATATTGAACTGGTAGCTTTGGTATGCAAAGGTCTGCCTTCAACCTGATTAGTAAGATCTTCTCTGGCAAGAACAATATACCTTATCTGCCACACTCCTACTAACATTATAATAAGGTCCACCACCCACTTGTAGTGCATAGCCAGTGGATAGGTGGGATGCAATCCATCTCTATGTCGTACATTAGAGTATTGTTGACATATTAAGCATGTTTCCACAAATTGAACCACATCTTTGTACATACATTTCCACCAATACCGTCTTTAATCTTGACAAGGTTTCCCAGACTCCTCTGTGTCCAGCCCATATACTTTCATGGAACTCTTTGATCACCTACTGTTGAGTTGCTTTATCACAAACAAACCGTTGTGGTACCCCTCCTGGGTGCTACGGTTGCTTCCATAAATGTCCATCTTTCAGGAAATAGCCATAGGCCTTTTTCCTGATCCTCTTGTAATCTTGGTTACTCCACCCTTCTTGTCTAGTGAGAGTACTTAGGTAGCGGCCAATCATAATCCACTCTCCGTCATAAAACTCTTCAGAAAATACTTCAAAAACATGAGCATATTACCACAATTGGCATGTAGATAAGAGGACGTGTAGAACTTCAAGCCAACATCATCAGTTGTGGTCAGCATCTCTTCTTCATCTTCAAACCTGGCTCTTGATAACATATCTGCAACAGGATTATCTCTACCTGCAATATGACAAAATTCAGGATTAAGAGACTTAATATAGGCTATCCATCGTAGCATGGCAATGTCTGGAGTAGAGCAGTTTGCAATCATCCCTATCAGTGGCAAGCAATCTATCTCTACCATGACAGAATCTCCAATAAAGTATTCTTTATTAGTCCTTAGAGTAGTAGCAATGCCCCAAAGTTCCCTCTTAACCTGTGGATAACCTTGTTGATGAGCATTGAGCACCTTGGCTCCGAATCTTACTGCATACCTGTGTCCTTTTGCATCATCTTGACCTATAGCCCATCCAATACTTGTCGGGCTAGTGTCAACTGTTAAAATAACTGACCTTTCGCATTTGTAGTCGACTTTCCTCAAGGTCGCAGCCTCAAGAAGCATCTTCTGTAATTTCTTGATAGCTTGTGTGTGAACTTCTTCCCAAACAAACCTTTTACCTTTCCTTAGCAATTGATACAACACCTCTGTAACATGAGCAAAGTGTGCTAGCCAAATACGATCGAACACACATGCACCCAAGAATCGACGAACTTCAGTAACCGAAGAGCTTGTTTCCTTCATCTTTTGGATAGCTTCAACTTTTGCTAGGCTCGGCCTTCTACCTTTAGAACTGCACATATGTCCCACAATTAAGACCTCCTTAGCACCAAAAGTTGATTTTTGACTTAAAAGTGTTAAGTTAACTTCTTCAAGCCTCAATAAAATAGGATCACAGTCAGCAATATGTTGAGCAACAAACTGGCGACACCCCTTCTGATCTTTTGCCTCATCTTTTGAGCCTTCCTCACAACCCTTAATTGGTAGATCATCAATGCAAGGCATAGTAACATGTGGGATAAAGTCCCTTAATACATTATTCATGCCGTTCATCATATGAGCTACAAAATTAGTAGCACCCTGTGGCAGAGTGCACATCCTTACCAAACCAAGAGGAGTACACATTGTAGTAAGATCCCTGCTCTCCAAAGCTAACTGGAATTTATCATATCCTGAATAAAGATCACCCATGGAGTAAATAGATCTACCTGCAAAGGTCTCAGCAAATTCATCCACAATTGGGCCAGTACCGACATTGCGGATTGTTACTTTATTAACCGGTTGCATATCGTGAATGAACCTTAATGTACCGTTTTTCTTCGGAATAGTAAACCATTGATTGGAATACGGTGCACATGATGGCTCCAAAATTCCCATTTGAATCTTTTCATTAAGTAAATTGATAAGCTTCGGCAAGCGAGCTTTAGGAACTGGAATAGGACGTAAGCTCCATGGCATGTGAGGAACAATGAAAATAACCATAGGTGAAATGATCCACACACCCAATCTCACTTGGCTCAAAAGTGAAAGCTTTACCATGTTTTTTGAACATACCTTGAAAACACATGATCTCCTCTTCATTGAGGAAAACCATCTTCTCCAACTTTCAACTGCTGCAATGTCTCCTTAGTAAATTTATGCCCTATGTTCTTTGGATTCCTGAGTATAGGATGTCGAGAAGCTTCCTTGATCATCCCATCACTTCCTTCTAGTAGCGGTGTAGCCACTGGCCTCACTTTCTTTGCAACAGTCTTGTATTTTGTCTCTACCTGTGCTTCAACTGCTTTACCTGAATCATCTTCAATATGCATAAGTGTTTCATATATACCTAACTCATCATACATGTACATTGAGTGGACCTTAACCACTTCAATTCCGCTTTGTAACCAATGTTGCCTGATCTCCTCAAGCTCTGACATAATATCTACATAAGATACCTCTTCAAAGATTCCTGAAATCACATCATCTGATTCAAGCACATCACATCCCTGCAATTCACTTTGGATACTTAAAACATACTGTTTCTCCCACTTTGGAAAATCATTAAATTTCCTGAAAGATACTGAACCTTTAGATGTTAACCCCAAAAACCCTGAAGAGAAAGCTTCTCTTTGCGCGAACTTCTCCTCACTTGTACCACCATAGTCCCGCTTTATAGTGGCACTCCGAGAAAATCCTGTGCAAATCTGTGTTCTCTAAACTCCTTGCATATCTTTGGCATTGGATGATCACATAGACTATCCTTGTTCCTGGCATGATCAACACATACAGTCAAGAAATTGAATTGCTTTCTTACCATCTCGGCTTCGAACCCTGGCATAGGCCGAGCCATCATCCAGCACCTTGGTTTCCATCCGCACAGCCGTAATGTAGGGTTTCCACAGAATTAATGGATAAAAGGAATGCTCTTGTATAAAGAAAGTTTGCTCATCACACAGACATCCCCTACAGTTTCCTTAACATTTGCACATGCACTATAGAGGTCGCCTGGAAGCATATTGGCAGCTCGAATCTGCCAACCATGGTCCACATCAATAGGCCATTTCCCCTTTTTGTGCAAGATTTTTGCCATCAAATTTATCTCCAATCCATGATCTCTTAGTGCTAAGACCGATTCTTCAATGTCGCCAAGCTTCACAACAGTTTCAGTTGTTGCCCTTGCCCAATGAGTCCTTGAAAAGTGACTCCTTGGTATACTTTCATTATCTTCATCTTCATTGAATTGAACATGCCTTACCTCTAGTACTGTTGGGTTTGACACCACCACAGACCTCAACTCTTCTTCTTCAAGATCTGCCAAATACTCTTCATAATCATCCCAAAATTGCTTCCATGTAGCAAACCGCCTGGCTCTTAATTGACTCTGGCTCCTGCTCACTTGGTATCTGTCGCTTCCTTTTGATAATATCAATAATCTCCTTGTGAAACTCGCGTTTGGAAATTCCCAAAATATCACAGAATGTGAGTTCCACTTTGCTATTCAGAATGCGCTCTTCAAAAACTTTCTTTAAATCTGTAGCTAATTCAATGTCAGATTTAAGCTTATATGAGGGTCCCTTGGGTTTACCTTGCTTTTTATCCTTGGGTGCCTCCTCCATAACCACTTCAGGAGCGGGCTTAGGAGTAGGACCTTCTTCTTTTCTGCTGTTGAATCTAGTTGTCCTTTTCGATGTCCCAGGAACTTCTTCATCTCTTTTCCGCTTTTCCTTCACCATAGCCTCATTAGCTTGAGACTTCGCAATAAATGCATACACTGAGAGGAAATCCACTGAATCAATCCACCCTGTGGTTTCTCAAATTGAATTCCCTACTTGTTGTAGCTTCCTATAAGTTACCTGCCCTGTTTCTGCTATCTTCAAAGCATAAGGCACAATTGACCCTTTGTACCTGCACCATCATCATCACCCTCTCCACAGACCTGCAGCCCATATGTAGCTACTTCCACAAGAGCAAAATTATGCTGAACTTCTTCAACTATCTTTTTCATACCGCCCCTACCAAAGTTCAGGTGGAGCATTTCACCTGTTGCCCTAAGGTGAATCTTCTTGTCCTTCCAGAAAACCACGTTCCTTTTATAACCTTCATCAAATTCATCACATTCTTTAACATACTTGTGGTCTTCACTATCATTCCACATGCATCGATCCCAGCCTTTGTGTGGAGGCTGCTGTCTAGGCTCAGAAATAGACCCCTTTGCAGCTAACCCTTAAAATTTTATAGCTTTGAAATTCAAACTTAATTCTTGAATACCTTTCGCCAATTCGTCAAGAGCTCCTCTACTTTGGGTATTGCCGAGGTTGTTTTCTGCTTAGGTTCCTCTTCCACAACATCCCTGATGTCAGCCACGATCAGCTTATCGACTCTCATCTGTCATTTCATGATCATATTTACTGCTTCAATGACTATCTTCCAGTCGGATGTTAAGCCCAATTCACCTGTTGAATCCTCTAGCAACAACTACACTAGACTCTTCTGAATTCGTGGATTAGCAGCTTGAATGAATAGTTCAACCTTATGATCCTTCATTGAACATTGCTCTGTTGAGGACAGCTGCTCAAATTTCTTTTCAAATTCCCATAATAATTCTCATGCAGATAAATTTTTGTTTTTCTTCTGCACCCACTTCATAAAACTTTGTCTGGTTACCCTTTGTGAATCCTCAAGAAAGTATTCCTCCTGGAGCGCCTTCTTGAAGTCCTGCCAATTCTGACCTTGAACCACATGAATCTCTTTTATTCGGCCCCTAAGTTCCGGCACCGCAATTAAATGAAATCCTTCCACTGCATTCTGATCATCCATTCCATTATCTTCCATTGCCTGCTCATAGATATTGCAAAACTTGCTAATATCCCGACCTTCAAATCGTTGTAATTTCTTGGTAACTGTGTGCCGAGCTTTACGAATCCTCTTGCATATTGTACTGCTGTTGGGCAACTTGTTGTTGTTGCATGTACGCAACAAACTGCTGCATCATTTGCTGCATGGCTGCCTCTTGCGGTGTTGACATCTTTCTCCACAAACACTGCTCACCCTGGCTTGTTTCACGTCGGGCTCACCAATAATGTTGGGGGATTTGTATTCGAAAGGTGAGCCGGGAAGGCACGGGGCCCCTGGCTGTGAGAGGTGAGAGAAAAGAGTATCAGCAGACGCAAATAATGAAGACAGAGCTTAAAACAGACAGATTGAAACTTGATAACTCAAATCGAATATTGAACAATACCCCTGTTTTAATCAAATATTAATGGAGGAGTTTATGCTCCTTACAAGGATCATCCTGCTTTAATCCAGGTGCTAACCAAGAAAATCATTACCGAACTGCCTTGAACTGCTTCGTTTTCCTTCTGCTTCTTCCCGCTATGGCTTTAGGAGCTTTGACTTCCAATGGCCTTAGGTGGTCCGATTTGTCTTAAGGTTCCTGGCTTAAGGTGTTTGGCTTAGGATTTATGGCTTGGTTTAGCGCTTAGGTTATGATGGCTTGGGATTCAAGGTTAGGATTCTGATGGCTAATGAGTTTGAGAGGCTTGGCTTAGAGCTTATGATTAGGATTTCTCAATGAGATCGAGAGCAAAGTTGACTTGGAGAGCAGCGTAAGGTTAAGATGGATTATGAGATTCAAGGTTAGGATTATCATGGCTTGGAGATTTGAGGAGTTTTGGCTTAGAGTGCTTAGGCTTAAGATCATCAAGGCTAATGAGTTTGAGAGGCTTATGGCTTAGAGAGCTTATGGAACCTTGGCCTAGAGCTTATGATGGCTAAGGAGATTAGAGAGGCTTTGGCTTAGAGCTTGCTTTTCCGGAGAAGAAGATGAATGAAAAGAAGAGGAGAGAGTTAAAAGAGCCGTCTTCCCTTTTTTTTATGGGTTGCATGTCCTTACTTTCTAAAATTGGCCAACCCATTAGCAATGTCGTTAATGGGTAGCCACCCTATGATGTGGCAGTCTGATTTTTGACCTTCACAAAAAATGTCGCAACCGGTGCCGAACTGCTGCGCAAGGAGATCTTGAGCAACATTTGTCACTGTGGCGAGCTCATCCGACGCTCGATACGGCCAGCGTGAGTGCATCCCTTCCTTCCTGCACGTCCCTTGCTGCCTGTCCACGCCAGAATTCATTTTTATTTTCTTTTCCTCCACACATAAGCCCTAGTTTGTTTACAATGGGCGGCCATTGAATCTCCTGTGGGTGGGCAGCCTCCCTTTGGTTGCCTTTGGGCGGCCATAGGTTGTGGCCCTTGGCCAATGTTTGAAGGGCGTCACATTTGGTTCACATATCGCCCATGGCTCCTGGGTGGTCATAGTTTAGTGGGCGACCCTTGGATTTTTTAAGGGTACCACATTTGGCATGCATATCGGGACTACACAATGAACTCATCAAAATCCTTTTATGCTTTCGTAACGGCCACATTTGGCATACATATCGGGTAATGCATTGCAGCATGTATACTGGCCAATTCAAAAATACAATGTTAGTGGAGACAGGCCTTCAGTTTCCGCCAATTCTGCTATGAAGACTCCATTTCCTAGATTTTGTCTGAAGCTCAAAAATTACTAGATGAACTTGACCGATCAAGGCAACCAGAGCGGTTCGGAACCGGCCCCCGGTGATACTTAAACTAGCCATATCTTGCCAACGGAAACCCCGATTGACAAACTGGATAGACCGACATGCTCTTGGAAGTGAGTACTTTGGACCCTTGCTTTCTTATCATCTTCGACCTTTAATCAGCTGTTGTCCAATCCGATACGGATCTGCTACTGACTCGACTTAAAACTGTCATAACTTCTTATCCGTAGATTCGATTGACAAGCCGTAAAGACAGGACTATAGAGCACTTCGAGTACTTCAACTTTGATTAATAAAATCCTAGCTATGACCACTTCAAGCATACTCACTGTTTAGCATTACCAAGACATCTTTTGGCCCTTAGAGTCGCATCTGGCACACTTTTAACTTAAAATTGGCTTGTTAGCAAGCCTTTATTATTGCTAAATAATCATGTAGGATTCAAATACACCTGATTGGCATCCCTTTGCTCATTTTCTTTTCATGGGAGCGGAGCGGCACGACAGCGACGGCGAGGTGGTAGAGCGCGGCATCGGCGGCATCTCCTTCTTCTTCGCAACATTGGATCCTTCACGAGGGAAGCATTGAGAGGTGAGTGACACACCATTGTTCTTTGAGCTTGCTAGGTCTCTCTAGGTGTGTGTTTGCGCATTAAGCTTGAGGAGCACTCAATGCTACCTCTTGAAGCTTTTCTTCCATCTTTTTTCTGTTTTTTGGTGAGTTCTGTGAGAACTATTTAGTGATAGTAAAGGGCAAATTAGCAGATTTTGTTAGTAACTGTAAGCTCTATTAGTGCTTCATTGTACTGGTTTTTGTTAGTTTTGCAAGATCTGTATATGTGCAGGTGTTAGTAGAGCTGTTAGTGAGTGTAGACAATGAGAAGTAGAGTAGACAATGAGCAGCAGAGTTGACTGTGAATGAGTGTGCAATTCTGTGCTAGATAGTTAATTAGCTACAAGGAGGTTAGACAAAGCTCCTAGGAGCTGCTGTGTGCGCGTGGGAGATCGACGTCCACGTGGCCACATTATCCTCAGGAAAAACTTTTTTTGGTTTGTTTTAATTAAAAAAGAAAAAGAAGACGCTCGAGAATATTGAGACCAAAATGAAATTCGAAAATTACATTTAAAAAAACCTTATCCTAAAAGGAAGGATCGGTATCATTTCCCAAGCCCAAGCCCAAGCCCCGTGCTGCCCAGGCCTCAGTCTTCAGTCTTATGATGTACAATTCACACTACCTTATGTATAAAGACTAAGATCTCAAGTGAAGGGAGGGCATGTGGGACAAGTTCCTCAAGTCCTCCACCATCCCCTTCACACTCACCCTTTGGACTTACTAATTCTAGCCCCTCTCCCCACATAAGAAAAGACTAGTTTTAGGATTTCGAGGGTTGTACGTAATCGAATCGGGGGCTGTAAAGCACGACACGTCCCCCTAGCCAAGACGCTCATTTTGAGCTATCATACTCCATATTCTATGGCTCGGTTAAAAAAAAGGGACCAAAAATTTAAAAAAAAGGTTGTAAGCACCTAAAATACTAGGTGAGCGGCCTTCACGGGCACTCATCAACACTTATAGAGTGTTTAGGTCACATGCACCTACGTTCTGGTTGTGTGCTAGAGGACGAGCACATCAAGAGTGTCTCCGTTTACACGGACACTCATTATTCCTCTACCTTAGGCTCTAGGCCCTCAGCGGGAACCCAAGGTAGTACCACTTAGGACCCGCATATTGTGTTTAGTGACTCTTCCTCTGACTATGACGTCATGGAGGGCTACCCAATGCCTAATCCCAATAGCTCAAGCCAAGACATGCATGCCATGGGTCCACAGTCCGGGCCGAGCGTGCTTAGCCGCTTGAAGGAAACCTTTAGTAGAGCCATTCACTCTGAACATGGAGCTAATGATGTAAACGAGGGGGGTGGGGAAGTAAATTTTCCATTCATGACCAACGTAGAGCCTATGCTCGTGGAGAGTGTGCACGTGAATACTCCATTCACTGCACCCCCTGACTCTTCAGAGCTATTCCCCTCCGAGGTTATATTACCTGATGGTAGAAGCCTTACCGAAGTGTAAGAGGTTGAGCGGTATATCATTGCGGCTAGGGAAAAGGAAATCGAGAGCTTTATGCAAGGTAGAGCAACGAAGAGAGTTAAAAGCAAAAGCCCCTATGTTAATATCCCTGCTAGGAGAGCAATCGAGTGCTCCTGAATTAGCAACCACTAAGGGTCAACCCATAGAGAGCCACATTGCATCTAGTTCAAAGGACACCCCTATCACCTCAATCCTAGATGGAGCGTTCCTAAATGAGAATTGGGAGTATGAACTACAAACGAAAACTCTAACCGAACTATACACAAATCACACCTATCACGTGGGTTAGTTAGATTCCTACAATCCACAACGGGTGCTACTAGTGTAGAGGATCAACAACAAAGAGTTTGTGAGGTCATCCATAGGGTTATTGAGCTAGAGAGGCAAAACAAAAGGATCCACATGCCTTCAACAAGTCTCATGAGATTCTTGGATAAAGGGAAGGCTAAAAAACCAACCTTATCACAAATGGAGACTCCCTCGGTAAGTCCGATGGATCCTCCATATGTTGTTTTGCTAGGGGTCTCAGTGAAATCTGAGCCCACAAGTGATAGCTTTACCTTTCCAAGTCTAGCTCATCCTTCCCTTGATGACACCACAGCTACCATGACTACCCCAATGATGGGCATGCCAAGAAACACGCCATGGACCTCATTTGTTAGTAAAGCATCGCTACATGGTAGCTCAATGCCTGCAATAGTACCTACAAGTGTGTATTAATCGTATACACCTATGGGTCCTCGTACTCATGTAGCTCCTACCCTTCCCATTGTTTCAACAACCTATGCTCCACAACCAGAACACCCAAGCTCTTATTTCAATGGGATCATACCGGCTAGCATTAGCATGTCACATCCGACGTCTGCTATGCCTAGAGCCACACATATGAACTTTGGACCGCCACATGACACATCACCGTACCAAACTTGGAACCCAAGGGCTTCCTATGCGCCAAGCCCAATGCCAATACCTGCTCCACATGTAGTCTCTGGAGCACCTTCACCCACGGTGCTTGCTCACTTAGGTGACTTGGCAACATTTGCTTAAGCTATCAGTCGATCTATTGCTAAGAATATGCGTAACACGCCTGTAGAGAGCCTAGAAGTAAGGCAGTACAAATAGCCAAACTCACACAAAAATTTAGTGGAGACGGGGATGTGAGAAAGCATATCGAAGTGTTTGAACAAATATGCGATTCTCTAGGAGAACACAATGACCTACATAAGAGTAATGCTTTAAGCCTAGCCTTAACTGGGAAGGCTGGGAATTGGTATAGAACCCTAAGGGTGGAAGGAAAAATGATTTACCCTACTCTTAGGAGACTGTTCTTGAAAGAATACATACGAGAGGGAATGCTTTGGGGTGTAGCATCTCAGCTCCAGAAAGCCCAACGAGAGAAAGGAGAGTCCATGAGAGACTTTATTAGTCGCTTGAAGCATTTAAATTCTTGTTGTAATCCAAATGAGTGCTTCAATAATAACCAATTGCTTGATAGATTCATTAGGGGATTACGACATGAGGATATCTCCAATGGCGTAGTCAGTAGAGGTATCACCACTTGGAAAGCTATCACCACCAATGCGATGCAATTGGAGGATAATTTAATGATTCAAGGAGAAAGAGTGTCTATTGAGCCTAAATCTACTAGCTCGCAAGCATCATGGCATCAACCATGACCCTAAAGCCTATTGCTAAGGAGCCAAAGATATCTGAGATGACGTTAGCAGATCTCACCAAGGCCATTCAAGAGAGTCTTAGAGACAATCGTGCTTTGCAAAACAATCATATGTATCCAAGAAGGAGCAACAATGGTGCTTTGTATGCTATGGTCCGCATAGTACCAGTGAATTCCCTACTTTTAGAGTAAAATTCAATGGGATTTGCAATGCATGTGGTGGCAGGTATGGTCATCAAGCTAAGGATTGCATAGTATTTAAGTGTGCGATGGCCAATAGATCAACCTTAGCATGGACGGACACACCTCGAGTGCCTGCATTGATGCTGGCCCCACCTCTTGAACAAATGTCACAACACATGGTCCCTAGGGCCCAAAATGTTGTTCAAACAACACCCTTACCACCTCCAATGCTAGGACCACAACCACCACATCCGAGAATCACTTCTGTGAATCAAGTGGGTTGTGAGTCATCTATTGCTTGTTTAGAAGGCCGTGAGGAAGATATAGACCCTAATACTGCCTATGGAATTGATGCACTTGAAGAAAGTCCACAAAATTACATGGAGGACTATTGGGGACAAGTCAAACCTATCTATCACAGATGGATGGAGCTGGGGAGATGCCAATAGAGGAGGAAAACTTAGATCCACAACCCAACCTAGATGAGAACCCTGATGTAGAAATACCTATTTACAAGTTGGGACAATACTTTGAGGGCGATGAATCCAATGTAACCATACCAATCACTACCAAGGGATCAACTGTGAAGGGAATCCTTGATGGTGGAACTAGGGTTAGCATTGTGACTAAAAATTGCTGGGAAACTATGGGAAGACCTCACCTTGGGACCACAACCATAGTAGTAAAGATGGCCAATGGGTCTATTGTTAAACCTATTGGGATCTAGAAGATCTCAAGATTAAGGTCTTTGGACATAAAATAAGAAATACCTTCATTGTTATGGATTTCTCCAAGCACACTATGACCTCTGAGATGATCTTAGGACGTCCTTTCATGAGGGAAGCAAAAATGGTGCATGACTGGTCTAAAAACCATGTCTACTTGCAGTTCCAAGATTCTGTCATTCCAATGGATGTTGTAATTGGTCGAGCACATACACTAGGAAACAATTTTATAATTGATCATAGATCTGACACCACATTTCAGTCGGCCCCATTGCAGTATTGTTACACGTGTAAAGTGGACACTAATGTTGGGGAAGATTCTCCTTATACATATGTTCTACCTGGGATGACTGAGTCTGACAATGTGGATTGGGTCCACCTAGAAGCAACCTTAGACACTTGGAGAAATAGGGGGATGACCTGGGTAACACCTGAGGGGGATGAAATGCCACCACTCGTACCTTTAAATATGATAAAAGCAATGCATATAGCTTTTGTTGACCTACAAGATGAAGGCTTGATTGACATTGGAACCAGTAGTGTCTCACAGTACTATAGCCCACACGATTCAGAGTCAAAATCAACAATTGAAATTGACTCTGAGGACCAAGAATCTGAGTTAAATCTTAATGCAAATGTGGGGACAAACCATTCAGGGCCCAGTGGTACCCTAGATGACAATCTATCCAGGAGAGCAGAGGACACACATGGCGAATTATCTACTGACTTTTCACTAGAGATCGACCGTAATAAAAAATTAGACAAGAAGAGTAAGAGATATAAGAGGTGATGTTATCGAGAAAATGTGCATGCCAGAATAAATGACAAGAAATCTATCGCATAATGGCTTAATTATATAGGGGCATGTGATGCTCATTGGAAGTTGGTAGATAACTGGAGTGAATACCTTCAAAGCGTTATGTGGTGTAGTCCACAATCCATTGACATCGCACAACTAGAGGCTACAGAGAAGCCAAAGTTGAGCCGTACCGTAAGGAGATGAAAAAATCAAGTTATCTCAATAACAAAAGGAAGCGGAAGTGAAATCATAGTCCACAGAACAACAAGACCCCACAAACTTACACCCTGCACCCGATCGTTTCAAAGCCTACACCACAGAGGAGCGTAAGGTTGTGTATACAAAGGCTAAAAAAAAACCTGTCTTCATTGCCCAAGATCTGACAGAGACTGAGGAGTATGTACTTAAAGAACTTCTCAAGGAATTCAGGGATATATTTGCTTGGACATATCATGATATGAAAGATGTTCCACCTTCCCTGGTGCAACACACAATCCCCATGAATAGCGTGGCTAAACCAGTTCAACAACGACCCTACCCAATGAATCCTAAGTATGCAAAGATTGATCAAGAAGAGATTGAAAAGCTTGTCAAATGCTGATTCGTATACCCTGTTGAGCACTCAGAATGGGTGTCTCCAATAGTTATTGTACCAAAAAAGAATGGGAAACTCAAGAGTGTGTGTGGATCTCAAGAAGATCAATGCCGCCACTAGGAGGGACCATTACCCCTTGCCATATTCAGAGCATGTGCTTGAAAGAGTTGCAGGGAAGGAAGCTTATAGCTTTTTAGATGGGTATTCTAGCTTGAAAGAGTTGCAAGGAAGGAAGCTTATGGCTTTTTAGATGGGTACTCTGGCTACAATCAAATCACCATTGTGCTAGAGCAACAAGCTAAAACAACTATTATAACCGAATTTGGAGTGTTCGCATTTTGTGTTCTGGATTTTGGCTTAACTAATGCTCCAGCTACCTTCCAAAGATTAATAAAAACCGCTTTTAGAGAATATTTGAGGGAGTTTTGTGAAGCTTTCTTAGATGACCTTTGTGTTTATTCTTATTGGAAAGAACATCT